>NW_019101036.1:0-377114 GCF_001856785.1 Myzus persicae
TCAAAAAAGTTTACGTGGCGGTTTCGGACTTGGCAAGTGTTTTTTATTAACATATATAGAAAAAAAAACGTTAAAATTGAAAATTGTAAATGTCTATGTAAATAGCTCAAAACGATTCAACATTTTTCGTAATTTTTTTATTAATAGATAATTATAAAATAAACAATAAAATAATAAAATCATTGTATGAAAATTTGTTCACTTACTGCAGGTTAAATAAGGTTAAAAAAAATTGACTTCCCCATAAACTTTTTTTTTTAATTTTCTTATGCCTACAAATAGCTTAAAAAGAGAAGCAATATTTTGAAAATTTTATGGAGCATGTAAATTTTTAATAACCTAAACATTCAGTGAAAATGTCATGTATTTACGGTCATTATTTTAGAGTTCCATCAAACACCAAAATCGATTTTGTGTAAAGATACCCTTAATTTATTTTTGTTTTCCTTGACGCTTATGAAAACTATTGGGACCCCTCCCCCTTAATACAAACTAGATTTACTTTCCTTCCAGAAAAGATAGAAGCTGTTGAAGAAAATCGCAGAATTTTTACTGTCCCAAAAGTTAATGACACACAAAATAAAACACACCGATGTAAAATCAATACATTCACAGTTTCACTCAGAATGTAAAACAGGTACCCATGATTTCACAACCATCTATAACGGAAAATTTGATATGGCTATTTAATATTTCGAATATTTATAGACTATAGCATGGTGTGTAAATCCTTGCAAAAGTTTTTGAACATTATTTTAAAGCAACGCAAATTTACTTCTAAAAATCTTTTGAAAACGTATTTGTAACAGAGAATCTATAAGTACCTACTACTGCAGTACCACTTGTGAACTACGAGTACCTTGTGCCTAAAATTATATGCATCACTTATTACACAACGAACCACGAACGCGATGCATAAATAACAGAATTCCATCCTTCACCAAAAACAACTATGAAATTATGATGACTGGTGGATGGGTGGGTATATAATATCAACAGTCCGTCCCAATAAAATCACGAATTCAGCGTGGACACCTGTTGTGGGAGTATGGTTATTGGTTACGGTCGTTACGGAGTTGGGAGAACGGATGACGACCAGTAATCACACTAATCAGTGAATCAGTCTATACTCTACAGTCTACAGTTCTAGCGTTCGAAAGTGTATACTGATACGACATCGTAGGTACAATTTGCTGCGAATGCTGCGATTTTTTTCAGCTTTCCTTTGATAAATCGTATTGTTTTCAAACAGTTCGTTCCTGATTACGACACATATGAAGTACTTGCCATGCACTACTCGGTACTAACCTAACCACAGTCAGTCATTTATCCACACGTAAATACGTAATCTTCGTTGACGTATTGAACAGGATGTCATAAAATTACGCCTGATTTTGAAACACCTGACGGACGTCGGCGATTGACCGAATACATAGTGTTGAACCAAACAGCAAACCCTGAGAAAGGTGAACAATATTCTATTTTTAAATCAGGTCAGAGACCTCTTGTTTTCAACTTACAGTGTCAGTATAGTGATCTGTGTTATACAGACAGGAACCACAGCGAAAGAGTTAAGTAGTTAACCATATTTATCTTAATCGGCAATCAACACTCGATGATAAGTATAGTCAATATTATTTATTATTATATTATAATACATTAATATTTAATGTTGATATGAATGAAATTTCAACGGCGAGTAGTACACCTACACACTACATGATACAAAATAACGACTGCTTGGTGAACATAATATTATATTATTTACTAAAATATTTTAACCTTGGCTAGTGGTATAATTATAAGTCATTACTAGTTTGAGTATATAGATAACAGAAATAATCAAAGTATAATTAATTGATAGTTTGAGAAATATATCAAAATATAAACATAAACAGCTACTATCCCAGAAATTAACAACAACTATAGAACAAACATTTTTTTTTAAACTTTTTTCACAATGTTTTCAAATTGTGTTATTACTAGAAACATTCAGCATAGTTGTAAATTGTTAATTGTTGGTGGAGGTTCTGGAGGATGTACGATGGCAGCTAAGCTCTCAAAATATGAACGTGATGTGATCATACTGGAGCCTAATGATACGCACTACTATCAACCTATGTTCACGTTGATTGGTGGTGGTATGAAAACTATTTCCCAGGCACGTTCTTCTACAAAATCAGTGATTCCAAAAAATGTAAATTGGATCCAAGATAAAGTCAAACATTTTAATCCAAAAGTAAATATAGTAACGACATCAAAAGGAGATACAATTAATTATGATTATATGGTGGTATCTATTGGATTACAATTTAATTTTGACCAAATCATTGGCTTAAGAGAAGCTCTCGATAGAAAAGATAGTGGAGTATGTACAAACTATTCATCTCAATATGTGGAAAAAACATATCAAGTTTTGCAGAATTTCGATAGTGGAAATGCCATATTTACATTTCCTAATACACCAATTAAATGTGCTGGAGCCCCTCAAAAAATTATGTATATTACTGAAGACTATTTAAGAAGAAATGGTAAAAGAAGCAAGGCGAATATTATGTACAAGACATCCACACCTGCAATATTTGGAGTTAAAAAATATGCACAGAAGTTACAGCAAATATGTAATGCACGTAATATTTCTGTTGGCTTAAGACAAAATTTAATAAAAATAGATTCTACTCAGAACAAAGCCACTTTTGAATTTCTTGATGTACCAAATAAAACTGAATCAATAGAATATTCTATGCTTCACGTTACTCCACCAATGGGTCCACCAGACGTTTTAATGAAATCCAGTCTCAGCAACAGTGCTGGGTATTTAGATGTTGACCCTTATACATTACGTCACAATGTTTATGGAAACATATTTGGAATTGGAGATTGTACGAGTTGTCCAACATCAAAAACAGGAGCTGCAGTGGCAGCTCAAAGTATTGTTGTTCTTAAAAACATGATAAATGTGATGAATGGTAAGGACATCAAAGAAAAATATGATGGATACTCATCTTGCCCATTAGTCACTGGATATAGCAAATGCATTCTAGCAGAATTTGATTATAACCTTAAGCCATTAGAAACATTTCCAATAAACCAGGGAAATGAATTGCGCAGCATGTTTTTCATGAAGAAACATGCACTTCCATTTATTTACTGGAATTTAATGCTTAAAGGTTACTGGAACGGCCCAAAAATTATAAGGAAAATTATGCACTTTGGTCTTGATTAAATTAAGTTAAATAATAAAAATACTACTTAAAGTCTAGAGTTATTATCATTATAATAGGTACATATTAAGTGTTAGATTGTATCTATTTTATTTACATAAGAATTATTGTTATTTGATGATGCCAAAAATTTAAAACACTATAATTAATTTTACTAATACCTAATAGTTATTATTTCTTATATTACCTATGCAAAATGTATACCTTATACCTAATACTTTTGTTTTATTATTTATTTGTAGTTTGTATATTTATTGTGTAAATCAATGTCTTAATGTTCTATATTAAATATTGTATTTCAAATAATTTGATTCTAGATATTAAAATAAGAATTGGGTTAGGAGCCCCAAAAACAATTAAAACCTATAAATGGTGATAACACCAGATGTTGAACAAATTGTCTTAGTAGCTGCTGTAGGTATAGTACAACAAGTAAAGTGAGAATTTTTACAAATTTAATGTTTAAGTAATAAAATAAAAATTTTACCTGTGATTTGAGTGTCATTGAAATGTGATTTATGACCAAACTCAGAAGTATCCAGTATTGTATCATTAAAATCTGCTAAATTATTGTTGTCAGTTTCAGATGTTTCATCTATGTAATGTTTTAAGTTTTAATTGTTACTTCAATTGTACTACTATTTTAAATTATGTAATATATATTTACTATTTATGTTGTATAAAATATCTTCTTTATTAGCTTCAATTACAAGTTGAACTAATCCATCAACTTCATCCATTAACACATTATGGTCTTCAAGCAAATGGCACTAAAATTAAAAATCTATAAGCTAATATATTTTAAATCTATTTTTAATCCTATTGATTAAATTCCAAATGTGAAATGAAAATGAATTTCATGTAATATCAGAAGAAGAAAAAAATGTTAAGTTAATAAAAGATTTGTGGTAAGATAAAAGCACAAAAGTTTTCTATCTACACATACATAGTTTTACAACAGATTTTAAAAAAAGGGTATATGTTTAGTATGTGACCTATCGAGCTACTTGTATTTCCAGGTTTAGTATATGAAATACCCGGACGATTATCTATAAAATGTATTCCTTAACATTTTTTTTAAATGACCTAAATTACATTTTTATAATAAAATAATTTTATGACAAATGTAATCCTGTATTTTTTTTTTTTACTAATTAAAAAGTAATAATAAAAAACATGATTTAATGATTTTCAATTTGACTGTGTTCGAGTGTTTTTTTATAAGTAGTATCAAACATAAACTTAAATTACAGACAGTGGAGTTAATAGATAATTTAATTAAATTAATTTTTATTTTGTTTTAATAAGATTAAGATATTCAATTATAACACCAAAAAAATTATTTTAGATAGTAAAAAAAAAAAGAAAAATGCTAAGTTAATACTTACTCGAAGAACATTTACTGAATAAAATATATTATCACATCCAACACATTTTGTTCTCACAAAAGGTTTAAGTGAAGAATGATGGAACTGAAGATTTTTTTCATTGTGTTCCGAAATAAATTTAATGTTCAAAGAAATAAATGGACATAAATCACAATAATAAAATCCTAATCCATTTATAGTCTTAAAGTTAGTGGAAGCCGTTCTTTTTTCTTCTTTACATAATGTTTTTTGATTTTCAGAAAATTCCCGAAAGAATGTTGACATTTGACTATTACCCAAGTCTAGTAGATCATCATTGTTTGAATTTTGAACATCAAAATCAGTAGACAAGTCAGATAAATTGTTCATCAAATGTTGTTGAGGATTAGCCGTAATAATCGTTTTAGATATTAGCTTCTCGTCAGGTATTACTCTTACACGTTGGGCAACTAACCGATCTCTATCCACAAGCCTTAAGGTTTGATTAGATGGCTGTAGTCCGATTGATGACAACATATTGGAATTGGTTGTCAATAAAAAAAAGAATAATGTTAAATGCTAATGTTTTTAATAGTGAAAATAAACTGCATTTAACATTTATAGTTAAATAATAAACTCAATATAATTTAAATACTGAAATCAAACATTTTTAAAACGAAATACACTATTACAATGAAAATTTTTCCAATAAGTATTTAATGAGACGTGAGTAACAAATTATAACTAAGATTAACATGTCAATTTATTTTAGACGATAATAATAAAATAAATAATTTTTTAATTCTTATTCCTTATACAGTAATACAAGAAAATAAATGTTTCTTATTTCTTATAGCACTTCGTAATCACGGGCCACTGATAAATACAAATTCCGTTCATCATTGGTGAAGGCAGCGGTGATGATAATGATAAGAATAAAATTGTTGGCCTTATCTATTAAAATAAAAATAAATAGTCGAAAGTTTTGATAACTCAGAAAGTTAGAAATCAAAAACATAAATCTTAAATCTTAATATTATATATCAATTGTTTCTATTACAAAACTCTAAAGTTGATGTCAGATGTATTGATAATCATTAACTAACCACTGGGTATTAAGTACAATTATTAATAATTACTGAAATACTAATTTAATAATATTAAAATAAATTACACTAACATTCATTGTGATAAAACCTAAAATGACCTTTACTGCTCTAATGGCCAGAAATATTCAAAAATGTTTCAAATATATAATGGTTCCACAGAATATCAGACAAATGTCATCAAAACTTGCCGAAGCAGACTTAAAAGTAACTGATGATTGTGTAAAACGCCTTGAAGCTATTTGTGACAAAGATGAATTCCTCCGTCTAAGTGTTGAAAGTGGTGGCTGTTCTGGATATCAATACAAGTTTGAATTAGATACAAATATTGAAAAAGATGATTGTGTATTAGAAAAGCAAGGTATTCGGATAGTGGTGGATACAACTTCCTTAAATTATATCAAAGGATCAACGATTGATTATGAACAACAGTTAATCAGAGCTGCTTTTAGATTAATAAAGAATCCAAAAGCAGAAGATGGATGTTCTTGTGGAGCGTCATTTGCAATAAAAATTGACTGAATATATTTTAGTTACTTGTGTATTTAGTGTAAATAATATAATATTATATGTTATACCTTATTGTTGAATTTTGTTATGTGTTTTTAATATTAAAAAATAGTATTTTTTAAATGCATACATCACCATTTTGTTTTACCTTAGTGATTAAACTATTAATACTAAGATTAATAATTATGAACTTCATTATATTTATGATATAAATATATCATTCAACATATTATACCTTTTAATACTTCATTTTCTTTTCATAATATTTTTCCAAATAATTCTAAAATGCACTCCTGGGTCTTGTCAAATACTGTAATACCAGTGTCCAGTGCTATATTTGGGGGTACCTATATGTGTATGGTACTCACTTCTCTAGTTGTTTTTTTTCAATATAAATATACTCTAAAATATGAAGTGTGACAATCTGTTATAATATAGTCATATGGTTTTTACGGTCAATAAAAAGTATATGGAAAATACTTTAAATTATCATAAACTCATTTATGACCAAAGTTATTTTAGTGTTAATACTATAAACACCATTTTAGAATTATTTGGTTTAAGTTAAATATTTTATACTTCTGAAATGTTATATAATATTTAGAAAAAGTCAAGTTAAGATATTATAATCTTATTTGGTTACCAACAATATTTTATAAGCTTATTACTTTTCATGGGTATATTACTGAATACTGGGTATCATTAATAATGATTAATCATAATTAATACGACGATTTAAAATATACCTATTTATTTAGGTATATCTTAGATCATGATAAATACTTATCTGTATGGGTTAAAAATTTAGGATTTCAATTTACAAAACTAGAAAGTGGAATCTATGTGTGGCTTCTTTCCTTTCACATTTTACATTGGGTTTTCATTATTTGTTTGGGAAAAAATAATACAATAAATATCCACATCATAAAAAGTATTAAGTAAGTACCTACTTACATAGAACACTGAACAATCTATGTCATTTGTATCTGAATCTGAAAGTCATAATAAGGCCTTAACTACTAAAGGGAGCAAGAAAACAAAAATTTCAAGCGACATAAAAAAAGTTTTATTCTAACTTTATGATAAGATTTTTAGTTCTTTACCATTGAGTCATTAGTCATTACTCATTCGTCATCTACCTCCGTTAAAATTGGATTATGCCAACGAACATTTTTAGCAATACTGAATACTTCACTGGTAAAACTTTATTTTTATATGAATGGGTATCTACTGTAACAACTATTTTTAGATGCCTAGCTAGATAAAAATTATTTAGGTATAGTAATTATGTCACAAGTTAAAAGTTAATTAATTTCTATATAATTACTATGGTTCTAAAATTAAAATTAACTGGATGGAGGATTGGAGGCTAACTTAAATGCCTACCAATATATTTTTTGATTTATTAAAACATGTCAATCCATTCATAACGGCTAACTTCAATAGGTACTTATATGATACATTTTTTTTATCTATATCTGTGTTATAGTAAATAGTATTCAGTAGTAAATTTCAAATTTGTTCAAAGGTTAATGTACTATGTTGAGAATTTAATTAATTTAGGCACTCTGGGGCCTAGGCACTGAGCCTAGAACATATTCACAAATAGTACATAAGATAAACGTTGTATAATATTTGTATATCATAAAACTATTATTAAATATCTAAGCTGCACAGCACAATTAAAGATACGCTTCAGACCGGCATGTCAAACACGTGGCCCGCGGGTCTCATTTTTTAAGGCTCGTGGTTGATACAAATGTAATGAAAAATTAATTGAAAAAAAAATTACACAACTTCCATTTCGTGTCACATCTATGTTAGCGATAAGTACACATATAATATTCGTTATGTTACTTTTCTGTTTTATTTTAGCTGATAAACTGTAATTAAATTGGCATTGTAGTATTGTAAGTAGGTAATGAATACAATTAATAATGTGTGCAAAATGTTGATTTTCGATAAATCTGTATGTGCGCATTGTTACTCGTTCAATATATTTAGCCCAGACAATACTTTGAGTTTGACAAGCCAGACTTAAGGTATCTTAAATCATAATATTGTTCTATGCTTAAATTGTCCTCCACCGTCCGAAAAGTGCGGGAATTTTTTTACAGTGTAATCTTTATTCAATATTCCAACTTTTGGTACTTTTAAAGTCAACACTGTTAGATAAACACTAGCATTCCTTGGGTTTTAGTTGATACATTTATTTTTGGAATTAAATAAATATTAAATTATTATAAAATAATATGCCTCTTTGACGCTTAATTCTTATCCAGTAATCAGTATTCCAGTTATCCATAAGTTGCCTAGTGGCTAATAAAATAATTTGCGTTCTTATTTCTTGCCTGTAATTTATAATTGCAAAATTGACATTGTTCCATTTTTACCGAACAGTAATATAAAATCATTTAACTGTTCTTTCTTGTTTATAAGACTATACAATTATAATAGTACGATATTTAATATTTGATTGCACTGTAACAAAAACACTACGATAAATATTTTGGTAAGTTTAATAAATAATATATTTTTTTAATAATTGCACTAAACCATATTAATTAATTTAGGTATATGTGCAGTGATTTCATTTTTATAGTTCAAATAATATTGCGGTGTTTACTTCGTGAAGGTTTAAAATTGTTTTAATATTATCGAACATGATATTATTATCGGCTTAAGCAGGCCCACCCATAAAATGTTGGGTCCCTGTACTGAATGTTTTTGCGAGCCCTGTACAAGACTTCCAATAAAATACAACACTTTACAAGCGATACAAGTAACCCATACACGATTTTTGCTTAATACATTATAATATAAATTTATTTCATTAAATATTATTTACAATAAGATCAGTACTCCCGTAAAAATTCAAAAATTCAAAATAATTTCATTTCAATGAGCCAATAAAATAGCCAGGCCCTTGTACTCCAAGTTCAACAGCCCATCCTCCTGGGCTTAAGCAAAATTAAATATTAAGAATATAAAAATGTATTACATTAAAACAATTTTATAATACACAATTACCAATTCTATGAATTTTGATTTATTTTTATTAAGTTATGCACATAGTTTGGGCAAAATTCAAATGTACCCACTGAGATTAAAAAACAAGTATCTATTGTAAAATTATTTCATAAGCAAAATAGCTCCTTAGGCAAAAAGCCTTCTTTTCTCTTGATTTTATTATAGTTAAATATAATTTTAAAAAAACACTTATCCATGCAATAATTTAGTTGATATTACTTTCAGGTAACAATTCCTGAGTATAAAGTGTTAAATAATTGTTTTTGGCATGGATTTAATTTTTTTCCGCTTGTTTATGTAAGGCACTGAATCTAATAGGTAGGTATTAGAAAAAAAATGTTCTATTGTATTCAAACATTTATAAACCAATTCCAGTATAATAATCATCTAGAAAAGAATTATTTATATTTTAGAAAAGAAATTGTAATTTACCGCAGTTGCTAAAAATATATAAATAATAATTTGTTAAAATATTTAGTAAATATTATTGTATACCTACTACTAAATTTTATATTTTTTATATGAATTTCAGTTACCGAACACAAACTAATTTGTAATTGTTGATGAATAAATGTATGAAATACAATTAAACATTGAGCATTAATATCAACAACAAACATATGCAAAAGTAAAATACAGTTATATTCAAAAGAATATCGACCATGGATGAATTGTGTGATAAAATGTCAGTCATCAGTGTTACACCCTGTAATCTTGTAACAAATTATGAAAAACTAGAATTATTATCAGAATCAGAACCTGAAAAAGTATTTGCATTCCTAATTAATAACAATAATTTCAAATATACGTTGAATAAATGTGTAGATATTACAGTTCTCATACATTTGATGAATATATTTTCAAAAGTAAAATTATTACAATTAACCCAAATAAAATCTACAGCTTTAGATATGATATATAATTCAAAATATTTGGAACACTTAAATAACTCTCTTATTGATGTTACTAAACTTGAAGATTTACTTAGTGAGATTAAACTACAAGAATTCTTTATTAACTGTAACACTATATTAGAAATAATTGCAAATCCCAAATCTAAAGAACTATTGAATGAAATAATACAATTTATTCAACCCATATTACTTGAATCAAGCTCAACGGATATTCAAGCATTAGTGTTGATAAATGATGACACAGAGACTGAAAAAAAGTTAAAAAATGCTGTGCATTATGATGTTAAAAGATGGCCCCAATGTTATAACTCTCTTTCTATTTATCCTGCAATCACAGATATTACTGCAAAAAGAGTAATTTTGAGTCCAAATATAATGAAAGGGAGTTATGATAATATAGAACATTACATTGACGTACAGTTTCGTTTGCTTCGTGAAGATATTTTAGCTCCTATGCGAGAAGGTATTCAATACTATAAAATAATGAATGAACTTAACCAAAAATCTGTTACAAATATGCCAAATATGCGTATTTATTTTGAGGCAAAGATTACAAAAAAATATTATAAAGAAAAAGAATCCTTTTTAGTACATTTTTTCACCAAAGAAGATTGCTCAATTAATTCAAAAAAATTTATGTTTGAATCCCTTTTGGTATTTAGTGATGATAATTTTAATTCAATGTTCTTTGCTACAGTTATAAAAATGAAACGGCAAAATGAAATATCAACAATAAAAAAATTAGTAATTCAGCCTTTGGGTAATAAGTCATTAATTAAATTGAAATCTTCTTACACTATGGCTGAATCTGATGCATATTTTTTACCTTACATGTATAGTATGGATGTTTTGAAGACATTTAACCATTATAATTTCCCCATGAAATCATATATTGTGTATGGAAAAACTAAATCTAAGGTTCCTGCATACTTAAAATATAATTCAAAACTATACAATATTAATGGTTTACAGTTTGATATTTTAAATGATAAATTTTGGCCAGATAACAAGGTTCTAGGACTTGACTGTGCTCAAAGAACAGCATTTAAAGCGGCATTAACTGAAGAATTTACTGTAATTCAAGGACCTCCTGGTACTGGAAAAACATATATTGGTCTTAGAATAGCCAAAAGTATTATAGAGAATATGTATGAAACAAATATACTTAAAAAACCGATTGTAGTTGTTTGTTATACAAATCATGCTTTAGATCAATTTCTTGAAGGCTTAATTAATATTACTAAAAAAATTACAAGAATTGGTGGTGGATGTAAATCTGTTGTTCTAAAATCTCATGTATTAGGAAATAGCAGTCCTAAATCACAACTACATATTTTGAGTAATTCATATGTAGTTGGGCTCACTACTACTGGAGCTGCAATGAGACATTCTCTGTTAATGGACTTAAAACCCCCTATAGGTTAGTTAAGATTTATATTTGTAGTTGGTAAATTGATATCAAAGTGCACTATTATTTTTTATAGTTTGTAATTATTTATTTTAATGAAAATATAATACTTCCAACAGCAATTTAAGTATGTTAAATATTAAAGATACTTAAAACTTACGTTAAATGATTTTTTTTTTAATTAAATAGTTCACATATATTTATTTATTTATTTTAATTAAGTACCGGCTTGGCCCAAAGTACAGTATTTACAAACAGTATAAGTTCAGTTTAAGTGAGACAGAACTAGTTTACCAGATTACAACAAAAATGTTGGTTGGGTGTTGGCTAGACGCATTAGTTGGTCAATTGGATTATTTTGACTGTAATTAGTAGTTTTTAGGATTAAAAATGAAGTACTTAAATTAATAGTGTACTTTTAATACTAAATTAAATACTAGATAATTTTTTAGTTGATTATTTTTTTTTATTTGTTTTACATAATATTTTAAAACTTGTAGTTATTGTGGAAGAAGCTGCTGAAGTCTTAGAGTCACACGTAGTTGCGTCCCTAACTGAATCTTGTAAACATTTAATTTTAATTGGTAAGTATTATACTTGCATACTAAATTTAAATTTAATTTTCAAATATTTTTTTTAATAGATTAAAAAAATATTTAACCGTAATTTAATTGTTTGTGTATTTATTACATTCTTTAAACTTCAATAAATTATTAAAAAGTTGGGATCGACAGAATTTAAATTATTTTCTTATGGTGGCAACTTAATTACCTATATATGTTAATTTTTTAAACAAAAAAAAAATATGTAAGTGGACAACTGTTTTAAAAATATTTTTTTTACTTATTTTTAAATATCACTTTATACATTTCGGCGATAGGTATATTCTACTTTAAATTTATCAAACAATAAAACAGTATTCAATAATCTCTTATCATCTTGTTTTTTTAATGAAATTTTAGTATTTTATGATGGATTATTTATTAAAATATAATTGTATGATTTATAGGTGATCATCAACAATTACGTCCAAGAAATGCATCTTATACACTTGCAAAACGGTTTAATTTTGATGTTTCATTATTTGAACGTATGGTAAAAAATGGATTTCCCTGTTATACCTTAGCCACACAACATCGAATGAGGCCTGAAATATCTGCTTTAATGAAACCTATTTATCCTTTCTTAATGGATCATGAATCAGTTAAACATAGAAGTGATATTGGTGGTGTTGCTAAGAATATATATTTTATTCATCATAAAGTAAATGAAGAGAAAGTAAGTAATATTTTAGACTATTTGGTAATAACTGATAATTTACTATTTATTTATACTATACTCTGTCTCAAAGTAGAATATTCCGGTTTTAGGCAGTAGACACTTTTTTCTCTTCTAACGGTCACTACATATGTCGTTATGTGGGAGATATGGACCACCAGATTGAAATAGGTCGTTGCCAGGTGTACTCTACTTCGAGACAGAGTTAAGGTATTAATAATAATATAAATCTTAAGTGTTTTCATTTTAAACCTTACTAACTAATCTATTGTAAGAAATCTCCAAAAACATTAGGTTTAATCAAACGTCACTCTTCTGAGTTTACAGATTCTAGATTTTTTGAAGCCCTTTATTTTGCTCTAGTTAGATCTATTTTGGAATATGGTTCCATCATCCAGAGCCCATACATTAACTTAAAGAGTAAATCAATCAAAAGCGTCCAAAATCATTTCCTTAAACACTTGGCTAATAAACTTCATTTTCCACTGGAACCGAATTTCAAACCTATTGGCTATTCCCACACATTTGGACTCGCCCACATTGGCTTCCAGATGTGAAGTCGCAGATATATCTCTTGTACATATCCTTATTAATGGCCATATAAATTCTTCTGACTCATCAAAACATATCCAATTTAATGTCCTTCTACATCATCCCAGATATTCCATGCTTTGTTACCTGTTTTCTTAATACTAATTTTATACTAAAACTTTACCCTCGTGTAGAGCAATGTCATTACCCAACAAATACCCTGACAATGATTTCTTTTCAGATATATTGCACTAAATAATTGTACCTCCCATTAAGTACTGAAGTTTTTGTCAATAATATTCTAGGTCCTTACTGCAGTGGTCGCCACTTATTGGACATACTTTAATACCAAGCCGTTTGAGACCATTAACTAAATGAGTCAATAGGAAGAATACCCCAAAAATTCTTTTTTCAAAAATTATAAATATTTATTGAGATCTCAGCTTAGAAATATATGAAAAAGATATGTATGTGTGTGTGTGTATGTACTATATTGTATATTATGTAATAACATAGGTTATACCTAATCCATGTATTAACCAATTTATACCAATCAGGTATCTGATAAATATATTGTGTAGACAGAAATATGTAATAAAATGTATAATAATATAATGTGAGTATTTAATAGAAAAAATATGTATTTAATTGTTTATTGTAATTACCAAGGTAACAAATTAATTGTTGATAGAAATCCATCCAGGGTTGATTGGATTTTCCCTTCTTCTTTATTTATCTAATTTTCAAATTACCCAATTTACTGGCGTAGTGAGATTAATTGACACATTTTTGGCTGTCTGTTAATATACGTGCTATACCTGTTTTAAATCCAATAAGCGGCGACCTCTGTATATTATATTATTATCCATTTTATACTAATTCAAACGTTGTTATGTTGTGTGTACTTATTGTAAATTTAAGCTCATACCACAGACCTTATACTTATAGTTATATTCCAATTAATAAATTAATATTATTATTAGTTAATTAAGTATTATATATTTTTATATTATATGTGTGTATTTCACTAGGAAATTGGTTCTAACAGCCACAAAAATATTCACGAAGTAAAATTTTTTATGGAATTTGCCAGATATCTAATAAGTCAAGGCTATCAACAAAATCAAATTACTATACTAGTTACCTATCGAGATCAATTAATAGAATTTCAAAAGGTAATTCAAATAATATAGAGAAGTTTTTTTAAATGTATTCTTATGTTGTAACTTGTTTACAAATTGAGTTATTTTCATAATTAATACCTAAAACATGAATTGTTATATATTATTAATAAAAATAAGACTATAGGTACTATGTAATATGTCAAATAAATTTAAAAATGTCTTTGGTTAATTGATAAGTGGGACAAAACATTTAGAAACTACTTCATTTTGTCATAACCCTAATATTTTTCCTATGATTTTACATTTTTACCAAAACAATGGAGTAACTTATTATTATACTATCTACTATCAAATTTTTGGTAAACACTTCAATGTTATAGATTTCCTAAAATATCTAATTGATCGATTAAAAATAATATTTATAGGTTTACATATACTTAATATAATTCACTTGTATTAATGTTATAATATGTTATTTTAATTAATTTTTTTATAATTGATGGCTTAGATTCAAGAAACAAGTTTTTTCTTAGAAGATTTTAGAATTGAATGTGTTGATGGCTACCAAGGCGAAGAAAATGATATTATTTTATTGTCTTTAGTGCGCAGTAACATTGACAATAAAATTGGGTTTTTACACATTCAGAATCGCATTTGTGTTGCCTTATCTAGAGCTAGGAATGGATTATACATCATGGGAAATATGGATAATCTTATACATTCAACGATATGGAAAAAAATCAGCCAAATACTAGTTGATCAACAAGCTCTTGGTAAGAGATAAAACTTACATTAAATATATGCATTTTTATATTTTGAATAATACAACAAAATTAATTTTTAGGCAATAAATTGACTTTATATTGTCAAATTCATAAGGATTGGGTTAACACAGTCTGTGATAGTAGTGATTTTTCTAAAGTTCGGTGTTCAAAAATTTGCAACATTATTATGGATTGTGGTCATCAATGTCCACATTTTTGTCATTATTGTGATCAATCTCATAAAACCTTATATTGTTGTAAAAAGGATTTTACTAAGTAATTTAAAATTGGATAAGAAAACATTTAATATTATTAACTATTTATTAATCTTCTAGGATATTACCTTGTGGTTTCAAAATCAAAATACAATGCTGGATGAGATTTTTGACTTTTGAATGTCCTAAAAAGGTACACTATTTCATTTTTTAAATAAATACAAATAACAAATCTTAAAAATAAACTATTTTGTGTATAATTATTTATATTATTATTCTGTATAGTATGATGATTAATAGACAGTTTTTTCCTGAAACATGTTAATATAGTATTTGAGACTTAGATTGTGCAGTAGGCTGTGTCTTATCACATTAGTGCATTTTTTATTTATTTGTATTAACAAAACTATAATTTCATGTTATGGTCTAAAGTAATCGGTGATTAATATACAACCATAAAATCACAATTTTACAACATTTTCGATCACTATGTATTATATTATATAATATTAGACACTTGTCAATAAAAAACAAATTAATACCATTGACATTATTCAACAAAAAATATGCCAAAATCAGATATTGTACAAAAAATTGAGAGTAAATGCAATTATTTTTTCATAATATACTATAACCCACCTGGTGGTACCGTGCGTGCCAAAGATTTATTTTCTTTATAAATATATTTGTAAAAAAAATGTATGCGCCATATTTGTACTAATAATGAGTAATAATATAATATTATAATATGTAACCAATAACAACCCTATAAATAAACATAAATTATATTTTTTTGTGAGCTAAAAAAATATTCAAGTATGAATTACCCTTTAGTTACATGTAAGGGTTGAAAAAATAAGTTATAAACAGTGAACATGCTCCAAGTCTCAAGAAATCTATTAATAATTTTCATTGACCACAGTCCACTGTTTCATAAGTATTGATTTCAGACAGAAAATTGTTAATATTATATATTATATAGTTTATTAATTAGTTGGAAAGTCAGTAGTTTTTTTATTTAAACAATAATGCAGATATTCTAGTGCAGTTAATATACTATGTGACTACTAGCCTCGCCTTTATCATCCTTTTACCATAGTCAAAAAACAGTTTACATCTTTTTTTGATATTTTAAAAAAAAAACTTGAAAATTCAAAAATTGTCATTTTGGATTGTAATTTATTTATAACATGAGAAAAAACAATTGTAAATAAATTGGGTAAATTTTAAATGAATAAAAGCAACTTATATTTCCCGAAATATAGCATAACGTCATTATACAATTGTATGGTTTTCTTCTTCATTTTTTACACTTTAATAATTTAAGCTAATCCAATATTTATAAACTATAAAAAATCACAGTAATTGATATTTTGTGTAATATTTTGTACTTGGGTTTTTATATTATTCAATATATACACAATGAACTGCCTGCTATGCTTATAATAATCATAATAATCATAATACTCTTGACAAATTGTACAAGGGAAGAATGTGAATTCAATGGTAAAATGAATAGAGTAAGATATTTTAAATTGTCTCAAACATTTTTTTATTTAAATAGTTTAATAGAAAATTCTAAAACTAAATAAATAACATGTTCAATATCAATTAATAACCTTTTAAACTATTACCATTAATTATTGGATTTATTAATTTAATATAAGTTGTTATTTTTATTTTACAGGTACCTGTCTACATTATGAATAACTAAAAACCTTAAATTATCTTGTACCAATTGTGTTTAAATAATAGTATACATCATAGACACATCACAGACATATTAGAGATATTATATTGAAACTGTTTACCCTGGGATCTGTTGTTAATTTATGAAATAAAAAGTATCTAATAGCAATTATATCCAGTTATTTATAATTTGATCGTAAAACTATATATTTTTTTTTTAGTTAAATTATTTGATATTGTTCATAATTATGATATGTTAAAAATGTTTTTGAATATTTTTTTTTTTAAATGAGTTAAAAATTATTTATATTCAAAATTGTCTTAAGTTATTAAAATTTGAATTATTAATCTAAAACCATTCTACCTAAAAATATATATTAAAATGGTGGTTGTAAAACATTTTAGTCTTGTAAAGTATTTGAGTAAAATATTTAAATTTCCAAATTGGATTGGATTTGGTTATACATTTTACAGTGATTTGTTTGATGTTTATTTTTTTGAATTCTTACAGATTCATTTTAAGTCATTAAAAGACATCATTTTTAGAAAATATTGTATTTTTTATCGTTTTCATCATATCTTAATGTTAATAATTTAATGAAGGCCAACATTTTTTTTTAATATCATGTTTAGACAATATATTTGAAATATTTCAATGTATAAAAAAGTAGGTTAGTGGATATCGTTCTGCTGTATGTATATTAAGTGTCTAGACTCTAAAAGGTCACTTTCATGGATGGTATTAAATTTGAATTCAATGATTTCACATAGTTGTATCCTAAAAATGGTTCTGAGCGGAGATTGTATGTCAGTCTAGGATATTTCATATTGTTATTACTCATTATTAGTACGGTAGCCGGTAAGTTGAATTAATGGTATTCATTATATTATTCTTAAATTATCAGTGATGCTGGGAAAATATACATATACTTTTGTAAAATTGGGCTATTTTGAAACCTAATTACAACAAAATGACAAAAAACCTAAGTAGGCAGTAAGTACCTACTTGAACATTTCACATAATATTAAATTTTGTCATAAGTTGTTACTTGCTATTATCACAGAATAAATATAATCATATCCATTTAAAAATATTAAAGATACATTGGCACAATTGTTGTCAATAATCATTTTTTAAAATTGTGCAGTTATTTTGTTAAAAATGCATGAAAAGTTCAATTTTTATCAAGACCTAAAAATTTAATTCAAAGTTCCTCATAAGTAGTTCATACAACCTACCTTGTGTCACAAAAAAAATTACCTAACATAAAAACTTGATTTTTTTTATTAAGTTAAAATTCGGATGAAATTATGTTATTAGTAGTACTTATAGCATTCACTTATTCTTATGGTTTGATATGAAGCCTAGCAGAGGGTTATGGAAGTGTATGTCATGTTACACACGTTCAATTCTGAAGTTTGAAAGTGCTGACACAATGTACGTCCTAGCCTATAGATAGGTGCCACTGACAAAAACCTAGACATTTTAGTAAATTTCTGTTTTTTTCGTTGTGTTTGTTCACGGTAACTTGAACTAAATCTAATTTTTCTTCTTTGAATCAAAGTTCCTAATAATAATCACCGGAACTCGTATTTGCTCGCTTATCTTCTATTCGACCAATTTTTTTTAAGACGAAACTTTTTAGGTTTGAAAGTGTAAAAAAAAAAATAAAACATAAAAACACACATCATTGTAAAATCAATACATTCATCGCTCAGAATCTAAAATTAAACCATAATATTTAAAAAAAATTGTGTTGATAGTTTTAGTTGTGCTTTTTTTTTTTGCTTATTTTAATATTTTTGATTGCTTATAATGAAATACTTAAATGCTTATTCGACGCTTATTTTGATGATTATAAGTAGGTACTATAAGTCCCGAACCCTGATTATTAGGTATTTATAGGTATAAGATATTTAAACGAAGAATAGCATCCACAAACTATATTAACCCAAACAAAAAAATCATGTATTTAGGTAGGTAAATTACCTATATAATTTAAAATCCGGAATAATAAAATTTAATGAGTATACAGTATACCCCAGTCTTACACAAAACATTTGTATGACCTACGCCACCTACTAGAATGGATAATTATTAGTGCATAAAACATAAGTATAAATAATATGGCTAACAAAAACTATTTAAGATCGTCTATTGGTACAATAGTACCTATAATCATTAACTAATAATTAATTACATAATATCTACACTGATATAGTTAATATTATTATTATTTCAAGTGACTATTTTTAATTATCAATTTTGGATTTGCATAAGCAGCTTCAAATGAATTTTTGGCATCACCAAAATGTTAAGAGCAGACTTATTCACTTATTTTACCGTTATTTGCATTTTTTTCGTGTTATTATATTTAAAATCATTGGCAAATGTTTTGCCATAATATATTCATTATCATATCCATATATATTATCGTTTTTATGTTAAATTTTATAAAATTACAATTTACGCAGTTATTAGTGTTTTTTTTTTTTTATCATTTATTATTATTAAAATACACAATCTGTAAATATTATACAATAAGCGTGTGCGATTGAGGTGATATTGCTTGAGTAGCAGGAGATAAGAAGCCGCCCATTGGAGGCACAAAAAAATAATAAATTATCTATATTAAAATGAACAACATACATTATACAAAATTGTTCATTATATATTATATTTATGGCTTTAATAAATGCATTGATAAACTCATACCTACAAGTTTTTACAATAATGTATTCAAGATTAACTGATTTCTTAATATCAATTACATATTTAAAACATTACTAATGGATACGTATTTAGGAGAATAATCGTACTAACTATCGTATGAAAAGTACTTCAGGTTAGGTACCTACAGTTAATACGTAAAAGACGCAATATAGTTACTAAAAAATGTATTCAATCATATTATTTTACGTGTAATTAGTTTACAAATGTAAATCAAGCCATCAGGTTAAATTTGTTGTAATTTATGTATTGATACATATATTCATTAAGTTAACAGGAGCTTTCATTAAAAAGTAAGTCTAGCGAGGATCGAACGCGCGGCGAGTACGTACATTAGAAATACACGGGTGACAATTTACGCAATGGTCATTGTCAGTAATGTATGGACACGCTCAACTAGACCGTTCGTGAAATAATAATGCGCCTCTCCTGCGAGTATGCCGCGTAGGTCTTGCCACGGAGACAATGGGCGTGGTTACGTCCAGCCGCGACGGCGGCGATACGGCGCACAACGCCATCTCTGGAGCGTTGTATACGTAACACTTTTAGTTTTTACTATTGCACACTCTTAAGGTTAGGAGTTTATTTATTAATTTTAAAGTGTATTATTTAAATAACATAAATATACCAATGTAATGAATACGATGAAAAAAATAATCACAACATTTTAAAATTATAGAGGAAAGAAAACTACAGGAATCTTGAGTTACATTTTCAAATTTTAGATGAAAACAGAAATTTTTTATGAATTTCTTACTCAAAATAATTGGCAAATTTTCATTATTTTGCCGAACTTTGTCGAAATTCTAACAACAGTTGCTCAGTAACAAATATTGTGGATTTACTCTCAATTTTTCTTTTAATTTCCACCATCAATAAGTTATGAAGAACTTTTCATTTAATTTTCAAATTTTTAGACTAAGCAAAAAATGTTTATCGTTAATAATAAAAAAAAAATCTAATAACATTCGGAACTTTCTTATGCTTATCAATACCTAACTCTAAGAAAGTCAGAATATTTTGAAAATTAGATGATATCTAGAAAATGCAAAATATATAAACATTCGGTTACAAATTCAAGTATCCACACTTATTAGATATAGATATAGATATACCGAAAAACAAAATAGGTTTTGTGTAAAACTACATTTTTCCTTAATTTATTTTTTTGTTTTTCGCGAGCTTTTCAAAACAATCAAAACGATACTAGATATTTTTACTTTAGAAGTTTGATCCCTATAAGAACGAACTAGATTCACTATCATACCTACCAGTAAAGATAATGCGACAAAAATCAAAATCAATACATCCATTGCTCTGCTCAGAATCTAACATTTTATAATACCGAAAGTAAGTCGATAGAATACGGGTGTTGTACAGTGGCGATTCGTCATCACAGATTAATAGTAATAATATATTTTAGATTTTTTCAACCATATATATTTTTTTTTCTGAACATAATTGTACATTGTATTTAAATATTTAATATATTCAATTATTATGTACATCTAAAAGAGATGAAATATTATTAAGAATTTAAGACTTAGGGTATTAGGGTAGTGGACTATGTAGATTGTAACTTGTAGACCTATAAACTAATAGTAGGCATTCAATATTATCACTTTTACTAACTGTTCGTTCATCGTTGTTATACACGTCGTTATAATATACCTACCCACAGATATTATATCTGTGTACCTACCTACTCATTTATAAATAAAAGCTTGATTAGATTGGTTATCTGAGTATCTGACAATGGGAGATCCCTGAAATAATTTACTTTCATATTATTATTATATTATTGATAAAAATATGAATCTGTTGTAACTACAAATCCTACAGCGCTTATGGCGTTTACTGTAATTTAGTTTAGTTGGTGACTCGTGCATAGTTTATAGTAGTTATATTTTGCTCACTACATCACGTCTTCATGTACATATTATAATATATTATAGATTTATAGAACCATGTGGTTTTTACAGAAACATTTTGTCGTAATTTTAGTTTTTTTGCTGTTGTCAGGTTGTTATTATATTTTTAAGTCACATTGACCTTTTTTAAATTGCTTGTCATTTGCTTATTCATACAAAAACATAATAAATACATTTTTTTTATAGAGCTGCAAGCTAATTGTTGTAATATAAATGATAAACCATTTGCTTGCTTACTCAGAGTAAATGAATCAGAAAGATGTGATTGTGTAGAGGGTAATTAATATTTGATTATTGCTAATAATATAAGTAGGTACCTATAATTAAAAATTTGGTTTTCTTGAATTTTTACATAGGATATCAAACTGAGCTTGATTTATTGTTTAATGATGTTCCTCATGATCTGCACGAAAAGTTGTTGCTCAGATCTTTAGCTAATTTTACTTCTGAAGAAATCATCAAACTTCCTACAACTCTTATATATTTTTTACCAGTTAGTAAATTAAACGTATTTATTAGAACATTTTCAAATAATGATAATTTCAGATAAATAAGTTAGCCGTGTTGTCTGGTACTCATCTTGGGTGTCTTATAATTGCACATGAAGATCATACGCCAATAGCTAAGAAAATTCTTCAATCTATTCAAACTGATCAACAACGCATTGAGTTCTTAAATTTTGTATGAATACATTTTTAATATTTATTTCTCTATTTTCATGTACCTATACATTTTATTTAGTTAGTTACAAAGGTAATAACAAATGATAAAATACTAGATTTTATTGGTGAAACAGTTTATAAATGGAATTATGATGTGAAATATGGTAAATTTCAAAAGTTATCAAATATATGTGGCTACACTTTAGCTAGACTTTGGACACCATATGTTCTTACCACAACTAAAAATATTAGCACACGACTGTAAGTATTTATTATATTATTAATGTATAACCTATCTATGTTAATACAGTGTTTCTAAACCTTATGAGAGGAGTGAGTGCATAAGAATTAATCACTCAAAAAATAAAAGCAACTACTTACTGCCCAACCCATACTCATATTTAATATTGTGTTAATAATTTCTGTTTTATATTAATTTATTTTTACCAATCATTCTACATGACATAAAAGTTGTACATTTTACTTAAAATTGAATGTGAGTGTGAGATTTTTTTAACTGTACAAGAGTTAAGAAGATAAGATGAAAAAGGTTGGGAAACACTACATTAAGAATATTGTGTTACCACAGATTATCTTTAGAAAAATTAGTAACAAAATTGTTTTAAAATACTTGTAATTTTCCAGTGTGATTTAAATAGTTATACAGATAATCTATACAAATTTAATTAAACTGAGAGGTACTGTTTTAACTAATATTATTTTTACCATTGTTAAATTATATTTTTTTTTAGGTATTCTTAAATCAAATAATATCTTTTTATCTAATGAAAACATTTGATATTTAATATTTATGAAATTCATATATTTTGAAAACATTTTTATTAAAAATAATATGTATTATATAGGTTGACTTTATTGGCTGAAGTAGAACAAAAGCAAAAACAAAGGGCATTATGCAATAAATATACAGTGAATTGGAAAAATTTACCTAAAAGTATTAGAAGACTGTGGTCATTTTTGTCAGCTAATCAATCCTATCCCAATCAATTAAGCAAATGGACAGTAAAACAAACAGCTCTACAGTTTGTTGAGAACATTAAATTAACATCATTTTATATTTTATATGTACTACAGTAATTTTTTGTTTCTTAGGTATACATTTTTGTTACCAGATTTTAATAACAATGAACTACTTCTTATACCATTTGATGAATTCTCTAAATATGCACTGTATGACATTGACTTTGATATTCCTCAAGTATGAAACTATATTAACTATTTAAAATGTATATATATTATTAGATTATGAATAAAAATAATTTCACTATATCCAGTACCTGGATATAGAAAGTTATACTTATTTCTTTTGGTCGTTCAGTATATAATACTTAATTAAAACTATACATGCTAGTTAAATGTAAAAAAAATGTATGCAGGTATAACAATTAAAAAAAGTAAACAGTGTTAAAACTATTTATTTTAAATTATAATTACTCATATTATGAAATTATCCATTTTTGGTATGACCAACAGATAACTAACGAGTTAGCAGTGACAGCTTGTGAGGTTCATTGAAGATGGGGGGGGGGGGCACAAATATTTCCTTCATTTCCCACTAACTTCTGTTGATTTTTTAAATAAAATAAAATTCCTTTTTTTATATAAAAACCTATACACAACAAATAACTATAAAAAGAAAATTATGGCTTAAAAATAAATAATAAATATAGTAATACAGTTAATCAGTAAACGATAAGACTAACAAAATAACGTAAATCGTAATAAGTATAGAATCTGGTCACAATCATATTGCGCCAGACAATGCCGTATTAATTTGTGTCAAAAATGGGGGAAATTCAGTTCTGTCGTATGTAGATTGGGCCATCAAAGCATAACAAATTTGTGTGCCCCATAGCACAAGCCGCCACTGCGAGTTCTAGAAATCAAATTTTCACACAACTTAATATGATGTACCTGCAATTTAATTTTATGCATACTTGTGATTATAGTGTACAAAGTTGAGAGTAAATTTTCTAAGCAAAGTATAAACAAAGATGAACCAGGATTCAAATTTAAAAATGTAGAAAAAATAATAACTTTTTTCAAATTTTTATTTTTATAGGCTCGATTGTTATTTTCATTGATGATGGAAAATAGCACTTTAAAAGATGTAAAAATACTGCATCCAACATTCTTTTTTAAATTATCACCATTACAAATTGATCAATTTGAACCAGAAGAATGGGCTAATGAAACTACAATTCCATTATTGGAAAAAACACATTTAAGTTATCCAGTTGCTAAACAGGTACATATTTTTTCCATCAAATATAATTTTTAAGAATAAAATAGAAATCAACAATTATTATAAAATAAACTTAAATTATTATTTATTAGAATCTCTATGTTCCACTGTTTAGTGTCTTACAATATAAATATCAAAAAGTTCTTTCCCAAAAATCCATTTGTTTAATTTATCCTATATCTGGTAATTTATGTATATACTAGTTATATACACTTTTTCATCCTAACCATATTGCCAAATAGAATTAAATATTGATAAATAAATATTCCTTATTAAATTTACAAAAACATAACAATTTATTATCATTTTTAGATATTTAACAAAATTGCTAGTGATCGGCTGTCGAAAAAACATATAAATGGATATTATAAATGGTCATCTGAAGACTTGCGACATCTTCCATTGTTATACACTCAACCAGCTACTTCATTCTTAAAATTTTGTACTAATCCACCAAGTATTCAATCGTTTATCGCTGTTGATTCTTATATGCTGACTAATAGACAAGTAAAAAAATTTAATTTCGTAATTTTTTTAAGTAATTAAATTGTTTATATTTAATTATTAGGCTTTTTATTTGAGTGGTTGCAGTAGTATGTTGTCATTTCCTTCAAATGATCCAAAACTTTTACTTGATTTGAAATATATGATTAAAGCAGTTCCGGTTTCTAGTCTATTAAATATTGATGATGGAAATATAAATTATCCAGTAATATCTCACTTAGTATCTTTAGTTGATGATCATAACCTACCAATGGCTCTTTATCTTTTGAATATAGCAAATCCAGGTAAATATTTATTTTGTTTATTATTATTGGAATATAGTAAATGATAGTTGATGTAGGTAATTAATAACAACACAAACAATACTAACAGTTAAACTTATATTATAATTAATCAATTATTTTTGAATAAAATCAGACTACATAGTAACATGTAGACAAATATTAATTTATTAGTTACTTTAAGGTTAATGGTCAATTAAAATATTTTATAATATTTTTATTGAATTGCCCCTGTTTGTAAAATACTTATGTACAGTTTAGTTTGTAAAGTAAAATACATAATAGATAGATAAATAATCTATATGCATAAAAATTAATGTTTGTATGTCTCTTATACCTTCTAAAACGATTGGACTGATGTTGATGACATTTTTTGTGTGTTTAACTGGTTTTCTCGATAGTTTAGATTCACAATTGAATCTGGTAGGTCCAGCTCAAAGAGTTTCTCAAATAAGGATTTTGACATTTACATAGAAAATTTTTATTTATAAATAATTACTATTGGTTATAGGAGAAATAATTAGTAGAAATTAGTACCTACTTTTTTTGTGTATTGGTTGCCATTGGTTAATCGAATAACACCATGGTCATGGTTTTAAATTAAACATCCTAATTACGTATGAACCTGTAGTTCATACTTAATTAGGACCGGTGGCGGCCTATTATGCACCTCCTTGATGTAGTGATTGAGTTTGTGAACCCATGTTTAAAAGGTGGTTCTATATTGGGATTGGGGAGTATAAGGTATGAGCATCTTAGAGGGATCTTTGTCTGAGAACAAGACAAAATACAATTAGAGAAGTTAAAAAAAAAAGCTTTTCACCAAGTAGGTGATAACAAGGATGACAATAAATTGCATTTGAGTGTATTGAATGTCTTATTATTGCGGGACTCATATTCCCACATTTCTAATGTTACACTGTTATTATAATAAACATTTAATTTATATTAACCTTTGTTAAGATAAAACTAAAGAGCATGCACCATAGTTGCGTATTGTTTTCAACAATCTATTTTCATACTATGAAAAACTATAAGTTTTTAAATAATTGTTTTTATTAATTAAATAACTCATTAGATTTAATTTAAAAAAATATTGGGTTGATATTTTTTACCAATTTGAATGTATTGAAATAATTGGTTTTTAAATTATATATTTATACAACATTTATGTATAACTTTTTCAGTAAAACAAACCTGCTTCATTAAAGAAATGCTGAAGAATAAACACAATATACTGTTTGATCAGTTAGCTCCTTTTGATGTACCAGGTCCTATATTTGATGTCCTCAAACAATTATACTCAAACTATACTGATAGAATAGACAAATTACCAAAGCATATAGTAAATTTTTATAATTTTTAAATAAAAAATAAGAAATGTATTAAATAATTTTGTGTCTTTTTATTTGTAAAGTAATAATGCTAAGTATTTTTTATTCTCTATTAACATGTTAACAATTTTTTAGTTGAATGTTATATTAGAAAACCATGAATTACTTGTCAAATGGACTGGTAATGATTCAGCAGTCATTAAAGGTCTTTATAATGGGTATACGTGTAATTTCATAAGGAGATTAAATAGTGTGCAATTTATTTCCCTAATCTCAGACTATAATGCATACCTAAAACGAACAGGAAAAGTAAAATAGAAATATATTTTAAAAAATCTTTTTTTAATTTATAACTTTTATTTTATAGGTTTTTCCTAAAAACTTGCAAGTTTGTGTTGCCGAAGCATTTAATAATTATCTCAAGTTAAAATCAAAATTAACAGTAGGTGGTACCATTGATTTATTTTTAGAAGCGTGGGAAATTGAAGCAGTTCAAGGTAAATTATTTTCATATTTAGTTTCTAAGTTGAAGTAAAAAAATATTTTCATTAGGATTTGTCTTGACAACTCTTCCTGTTGATGTTATTCTAAATTCAAATTTGAGGGATAGTATATTGTATTCCATTGGACAATTAAGTTTACCTGAACTAATGATTGCATCTCAACCACAAAAACTGTCATTAATGGTTGACCAATATATCACAAATGTTGTAAGTCTTAGTTAAAAATAACGAAATTGTATCATTATTGTATAATTTGTCCAATACAGCTAGGAAATAGGTCTACCTTAAGTCTTGAGCATTTACATATACTTGGAAATCTAATCCATTTTATGCCTACTACATATTTGAGTGCAGTGGATGGACAAGCATTTAAATTCATTGTAGAAGCTGGTTTAATTGATACTAGAATTTGTGTTGATTCAATAGCAAAAGAAAAATGGGCTGATTTAATAATAAAAGCTTTTGGGTAAAATTTACATTAAATTTTTCATAACATAGTTCTGTTCAAAATTATATTGTTTGGGTATTAAAAAAAAATGATAACCAGCTAAATTTTAAAAATTTTAAATTTCAGAAATGTTGAAAATTGGTCGAGTGATACTTTGGTAACATTGTCTGATCTTCTTATTGTATTAAACAAAGATCAATTAAACGCTATACCAGATATGTCACGTTTAAACTCTTCCGATATTATATTAACTAGGTATGCTGATGAAATTGAATTTATACCTAATGATATTCCTTTTTACAAGGTAAGATTAATACAAATTAACCTAATAAAAAAATTATTTTAAATTAAATCTTCTTCTTTTTTAGGGTTGCATATTGATTTTGGGTGATCAGTTTAAAGATTTTACTAATTCTTTATCAACTTTAATCGATTTCTACTTAACTTCAATGCAGATTCAATTACAACTGATTAGTCCAATTAATTATAACCTAAACGGTCAAAATGAAAAGGTTATGATGCCGTCAGAAGCCAAAGCAAAAATTTACAAACCAAATGTATTAATTGCATTATCAAAGTCTGATGATTTAAATAAATTATCACCAAAAACCAGTATGTTTAACACATTTTTCGGGGGCAAAGAGAAACACAATGTTAATGAATCAACATTAATGTTAGAAGTTAAAAATTCTACTACTACAAGTCCTATATCTTCAACTTTAAATTCCGTACAAAATATTCAGCATACTGAAACACCATTTGATCTGAAATATGTACCATTACTTAGTACTACTAATAATTATAGTCAAATATCAAATATTAGCAATAATACAGATTATGAAAAAAAATTAACAACAGATGGTTCTAAATTGATTATTGATGCTGTTCATATACAACGTAAGCTACTTTTGCATTTCCTGTCACTTCGAATATATTGAGACTTATTATTATTTCCTTATTAGATGTTACAGAAAATAGGAAAAAGTTTCATGATGATTTTGAAACTAATGCCTATAATATTACTTCAAACCAATCACTTTCATCGGAAATTGTTGAAATATCTACAATGAGAAGTAGCAAACAAAAAAAAAGATCTTTAAAACTATTTTTTGATGCTGAAGTGCAAGTAAGTAAATGTTGTAACCTAAATGTGTAGTCTCATAATATATATGAAATTCTTCAGATAAGTTGTGAAGCATTAAAAATGTTAGGACCAGCCTCAGTTACTTCCCTCCAGTTTGACTCAATTATCCACTCTATGAGTGATGAGGAATTGGAAAATTGTATTGATTTGTTGGGTTCATTTGATATCAATCCTGAATTAGCTAGATACATTTGGTCTAGAACTAAAGAAAAGGTATGTCTGTTAAAAATTAATACTTTTAAGATTAACTACTGTTTATTTAAATATTTAGACCGCTTTACACACGTATGGTTCTATTTTGTCGGGTTTATTGGTAAATGATGTTCAGACACTAGACTTGAACATTGATAGACCTTGGTCTTTGGAATTGATACATTTACTTTCTAAATACACAAAAACTGATCAAATTGTATGTATACACATAAATCGAGCATATTTTTCATTGATAATAATATTATATTATGCTAATTTTTAGCGTGAGGAGATAAAAAAACAATTTTTAACAAAATCTAAAGCACAAATGCCTTCGCATTTATGGGGATCATTTGGTTCATTGATATGTAAATTACCACCTCATTATTCCAAAATAATTATGCCTAATAAAGAATTATTCTGGAAAACAAGCTCAGCTTTCAATACTATACAATCTTGTTATCTGTCTTGTATAAAAAATTTGGCATCAATAGCAGTTTCTGTTCTTGGACAGTCAAATTCTTGGAAAACTGCTGAAGTGGAACGTATGGGAATTATTCTCTCTGGTACTATTATTTAATTGTAAATAATAATTAGCAACTATAATACATAATATTGTAATTTGAAATTGTCTATATAGGAATTAACATCACCCAATGGCAACTCTTATTAAATTTTAATCCAGAAGCATTAGAAGGACTTTCTTCAAATACTGTCAAATGTCTCAATGAACAACAAATCAAGGTTAGTAAGAAAAATGATCAGTATTGTAACTTATAATATCTTCTTTATATTTTTAAACTTTATACTAATCTATTTCTAAACTTTTTATAAACTGTAACAATAGTTAATGGATGGATCCCATATGAAATATTTAACACCCAAATCTGCAAATGCATTACTGGAAAATCATTCTGAATTATTAGATTCTCGAACAAAAGAAACACTATTACAATTAGTGAATTTTGAAATTAAAGTGGATAATAGTATTTATGTTATTGAAAGTACAAACTATTCCAATGAAATGCAAGCACATTCTAAAGCTCCTGCAAAACACATGTTATCTTTTTCAATCTTAATTGCTAACATAGTAATTTTCTTATATAATACTATTTGATATTGTGTATTTATAATTATTATTGAGCTTATTAAGTTGTCTGTATAGATGAACGTTTTTATTTTTATTATTGGTTTAGAGTGTTTATTGAATTATGTTTTATATTTTAAAGATTTTTATACTATACATTATATATTATATGTTTTTATGGCATTATAGATTTTATTTTATTTTATTTCACCACGTGTCAAATAACATGTCTGGACGGTATGTCCAATTTTTGTTAGAAGTAATAAAATTAGGTATGTTTAATGCTTACACATAATTAATAAAAATTATTATTGGTATCTAAATATTAAGTATATAACGGTAAATTTCTTTAGGGGGGAAAAGGAAGTAGAATGTAATAAGTACATAATATGCCTAGGTACCTATATTATACGTTTAGATACAATTATCTACTATCTAGGTACTAACTTAATTACAAGTATTATGTCATAAAACTGACAAAATTAAGAATTTCTGAATTATTTTTATCAAACCTCTATTTCTGGAACTAATAGAATTGTAATTTCACGAGCGGAAAAACAAAGCATATCCTCCAATTTTCCCACCTATTATGCTCACAAAAAAACTTCAAAATTTAGAATATACAGGCAACCAAGCAGAAGAATTTTTAATGACCATTGATTAAAAAAAAATTACATTAGAGATTAGATTCTGATAAAACTGAATTAAATCAATTTAATTTATACAATTAACTAAAAAAATGAAAATATTCAAGATAAATAATTTTTACTTTGTAAAGGTAAAATAATGATAAAGAATATTTTTTGATTGCTGTTGATTACAATAATTTACAATTTGAGTAAATACATTAGATATAGTTTTTTGGTAATTGGAAAAAAACCCAAATTAAAAAAAATCAAAGGAAAAATACTTAATTTTAATTTAAACAAAATTCAATTAGATTCTGAGCCGAAAAAAAAAAAAATTTTGTAATTGAAAATGTATAACGTTCAATTTGTTTAGCTAACACTTGAAAATGTTATTTTTTTAAAAAATGAACAAGTGAGTTCCACTCTGCTATACAGAAGTATTCCTAGTTATTAAATAATTTTAAAAAAAATTAATTATAAATATTGAAAATATCTCATGGGTGGCGTGAGTCATGAGTCATGACTATGAATAGAGTTACTTCCAGGTAAATTTTTTTTGTTGTAGAGGATGGGATAACTTATGAAGAATCTTTCATTCAATTTTCAAATTTCAGCTATAAGAAGAAAAGTTTCTATGGATTTCTTACAGAAAAATAATTTGCACATGCTAATGATTTTAATGAATCTTGTAGAAATTTGAACTTTAAAAATAAAAAATAATCATGCAAATGTAGTTATCTTTAATATTTTTTTTACTTAACAACATATGAGAAATCTCGTATTAAATTTACAAAATGCGAAAAAATTTTCATGGCTTTAAATAGCTGATAGAAGTCATACTATTTTGAAAATCTTACGACATATGAAAAATGCCAATAAATTATTTGATGAAAATTTCAAGGGTCTAAAGTTACTCGTTTTTGAATTACAACCATAATATCAAAAATCAATTAATGTTCATTTTTTCTATATTTATAGGTTATTTGACCAATGTAACAAATTGTTATTAGGTATAATATTGTAGGAACTGGTAACACCCAATCGTATGTATCAATATTGCATACACCAAGCGCCGTGTTACATTCGAAATTTGTAGGTGATAAACATGCTAAATGTTATACAATATATTATAATATTTAATAATTTTTTTTTTATAAATCTTCTATCAGTGGTATTGACAACTTAAACCACCATAGAGTATTATATTATACAGTAAAACCTCTATAAGACGGAAATCCCCTTACAGAGGAAAATAACAACCTATAACCCGTACATTTTAGTATCCCTACAACGAATACAACGAAACTCCTTCGTAATGGAAAAATCAGTTGGTACGAGCGAATCCGTTATAAGGAGAATTTACTGCATTGCTTATAGACATTTTTTTTAATGGATCAATTGTATAGATCACATGACCAAAACTACTAATTTGGTGTCAAATACCAATACATGTAGCACTTATATTGTAAAAGATTCTGTTAACTTTAGAGTAAAGATCAAGAAAATAGATATATACCTAACGTTTGTTTCATTTTGCGATGGTAGAAGGTGATATCTCCGATGTAGGTAACAATTTAGCATTATGCTTCTTCATTTCTCCAGTACCTGAGAATTAAATAGATATATTAATAATAGCTGTACAATAACCGATGGGATGTGCTTAAAAAGTTAAAAATAAGTGCATACGAGTAACTTTCGTAAGTAACTATAGCCTATAGGTACGGCTTTCGGTGATCGTATTCAAATTGAAAGTATTTGGTAGCCTGCGAAGTAGCCTGGCCCGAGCCGAGTCGCCTGATGGTCTCTCGAACAAGCGACACCAACAACCGCAATCCTCGCCTGTCAGCCGTGATAATTTAAATAAAATTTATTTTGTGAATAAAAATAATATTATTTGAAACACAAACAATTATGAATCTGTTAACTTGATCTTTTGCAGATTTTAGTGATTTTTGAGTATTTTATCAAAATTTGAAATTCAAACGCTCATAAAAAATTGATGTGCACTTACGTTCAACACAAACATTCTGTGAAAATTGCATGTATCTATGGACTATGGTCCTTTTTTAAAATTTGGACTACAAATAAAATTGATTTTTTCGAAAACTAGTTTTGAGTAAAAATTTTCATTTTTCTTTAATTTTATGTTTGCTTTTCCTGCCGCTTTTGAAAACGAATGGGAATTTTAAATTTTGACCTCCCGAATGCACCAACGAGATCACTTTCCTACCAGAAAAGTTGCTGTTGGAGAAAATCGAAGTTTTTTTACTGCTCCAAACCGTGATGACAGACACAAAACTAAAAACGTCATCGTAGTCAATATAGTCAGCGCTCCACTCAGAATCTAAAATAAAAGTCCAATCATTTACAAAAAACACAAACTAATCAACTGTTTTTTTTCCTATCTGCAATCGGATCTGATGATATCAGAGTTTTTTAAACGAATAGTAATATTTTTAATATTATAATATTATAAATGACAATCTTTCAATTTTCCCACAATTTTATAAAATTTTAAAATTATATTTTGAATTTTAGTTGCCACCTTAACTGTAATGCTTTTCCACTAATATACTGCGCTACGCCTATAAGGCTGCAGGGGTTAATATGGCGTATTATACCTGCCAGAAATATCACATTAAAAACTCTTAGGCAGAATTTCCGGATTTAACTATTTTTTCATCTGAAAGAAGACTTATTACAAACATTTCAAGTAATGATATAAAATAATTAGTAAAAAACAATCTTAAAATTGTCTTATTTTTAAAGACATATTATAAAGTTTAAGATTAAACTATTGAAAAACGGAGTTAATTGTGACCTGTAGAATACTACCATCTATTAGTTAAGAGAAAATAATCAAATTTGGTTGTTTCCACAGAACAGAATCATTATTCCCCTAAAGTGTATTTTAGTAGACACAATGATATTGGATCCATGCGTCTTAAATTAATAATACCTATTGTGATTGAATGTAATGAGTGTAATTTATGATATTGGTCTATAGATAAAAGGTTTGAATTGGTTTAATTTTAAATTGTAAAAATTAAAAATTTTAAAAATAAATTTTAATACTTGAAACCTGAGAATAAATAAATAAAATACAAAATTTTAACATAAATGCTTATGATACAAATTGATACTAATATGCAACATCATATAAATTAAACATTTAATCATATAACAATTAATAGTTTAACAAATTATAATAAATATTTGTAATGGATAAAAAAATATTATCAATGTAAGTAAATATTTTACAAAAATGTGCATTTTCAATCACAATTAATTACCTGTCTTTTCTTTACATGTAACAAATTAATATTTTTTTGTTAACTTTATAACATATATTATAATAAATTATTGTATAGTTTTTTATTCTGCACCAAAATCTTCATCATTATTTGCCATTGTCACACTTGTCACGTCTTTTATAATCATTTCAGCTACTTGCCATGCCATATCTTCTTGCATTTTTACACCCTCTTTATTTACAAATTTTTTCATCATTCTTCTGATGCCAGATTCTAAAAAATAATATTAATAATCCAAGTAATTATTAAAACTTAAAATACAAATTTAACACACCTTTGTTTTTATCGGGATCTGGTTCTATGTTCCTTTCAAAACGTCCATATTCGTCAACTCGACCAAAACTTAAGCCACTAATAGAATAAAAAATATAAACATGCATGATGGTAAAAAAAATATGATAATTTATACAATATGTGATCTACTGCATTTCATAAATTCATAATCATTAAAATTGTAATAAAATGCCATACAATATTTTTGTTAACTTTGTTTTATAAATTTAATAATTTAATTTAAATATTTTTTTTGACTTTGGGAAAAAAATTAGCAATGGATTTTAGTTTTAAATAATGTCCTTAATAATTTCTCAATCAATCTAAACCCATTTATACATGTTATTGGTTACTCAATTACCTGATAAAAATATGAGTTTAGTTTTTGAATATTACAATCCATATTAGCTAAAAAGCTATGTGTACAATATTACCTTTATCGTATTGAGTTTCACATCTTCACTTAAACATCATACTTTAATAAAAAATAAAGTGGAGCATAAATTATTGAACTAATCGTAATACTACTTTCAATAAGCTATTGTTATTTTTATTTTTTTTTGTATTACAAAATTCTGCTGTATAATGTATAATATACTATTAGATAATTAGAAGTTAGCATTTGGCTCACCTTTGCTGTCTTTTTCTCCATAATGAATCGGTACTGGCCGAATAAGGTAAAAGAGAAGACATTGATCGTTTTGAATTAGTACTATACTCAGAAACTGAGGAACTAGATGATTCATTGTCTTGTGATAGAGTTTGGTAGGAATTTCCAGCTTTTATTAATTCGGACAAATAACGTACATAATGTTGAGATGATAGGAATGGCATTAAACATCTATGACGTAAAAATGCTAGGACCACTAAAACGGCAGATCTAAAACACTGGCTAATTGTAGTAACAGTTTGGCCTTGTATGTCAGCTGGGCATATAGATTCTTCGACAGTAATTCTTACTTGATCAGTGAAACCAAGTGAACAAGTGGCTTGAAGAGAAAGATACCTGTTAAGATTGTTTTATTATAACAAAATGTTAATAAAATATTAATACTTAATTATTAATGGACTTCAGTTACTTTTCATAAATACAAATAGCGTCACTTTGTGCTTGTTCATAGTTAACAGAAGTATTTTTTAATTGTTCCACACAACTCTTAAAATTTGTAGCTGCTAACCAGAACTCGACAATAGATCTACACCCTTCACTGTCAAGGAACTATAAAAAAAATTAACAAAAACTATTTTATTTAGTTCTATATTTAAAATTAAAAAGTAATATTTTAATTAATCAATATCTTTTAAATTAATTAATTTAAATACTATTTTGTATATATTTTTTTTAATTTGGAATAGTCATCTGTAAATTATAATTTACTTTCAAGATTAAACATCAATCATTATATAAAAGCACAAATTAAATATTTAATTTGTGTTTTTCTTAAGATGGTAATGATAATAAATACTATTAATTATAATAATAGTAGGCAAGTGAAGAACCTGAATAACAATCATTTTGATATAAATAAAATATAATAATAGTGTAAGTTTAAATTACTTTTTTAAAGTTATCAAACCTAAAAAAATCTCTGAATAGTATGTTAAGTAGTAAACCAAAATACATAGTAACATTTGAACTGTTTTTGGTGACAATAATTATACAATTAATTAAAAACTAACTCTTTTGAATTTTGAAAATTAGAGTGGATTAAAATAATATTAAATTTAATAGTTAATAAATATAACAAAATTAAGTGTAAACTATCATATTCGTATAGTAGCCTAAATTCTGGAATTACGCCTAGAGATGAAAGTTATATTTTTAATGTTTAAGTCAATCGTTTAAAAGTAAACTAATAAAGATGTGATTAAATTAATGTCACGAATGTCATCATTATACCTCCATGAAATAAGAAAGAAGTCCATCACAAAGCAGTATATCACCAAGAGTAACTTGTCCGCCTGTTAAGACATCTACTTGGTATTTACAAAACATATCAGTCTGGACAAAACTATTCCAATATCTAAGGATAAAAAATTACATAATAATATGATATGGACAGTTTATTTAGTCTCCATCTATAATAATAAAATAGAAAATGTATGTTGTAATAAAGATACTTACTCTTGTAATATTACATAAACCTTATCGGTAACTTCTTTTAAATCACCAATATCTAAATGTTTACTATGATTATTAATTTTAGCTATTAGTTGATCGGGAAAATGAATACGATGAACTGAGATGTTTCTTAATAAATTTGTACGTAATAACTCATCTTCAATATCTGTACGACCCAATAACGCCATGTACAAATGGTAAAGTGATAGTAAATTTCTGTGGTCTAAAAATTGTCTAAACATGGATAAGAGTGCACTATTATCCAACACCAATGCTTCACCAAAATGCAATGATAATCTACATTTTTCCAGAGCATAAAGATCTGTTGAAAATTAAAAATCTAAATAAGTACTTTTACTTCACAAAAAGACTAGTATAATTACTTACCACTCTCTTCATATTCAAAATCTTTAAGAGGCAGTAGCCCATCATTGCTAATGCTCAGTCCAACGTTATTGATATTAGCTGATGGAGTTGAACTCTTTTTAGATTGAATTGTTTTCCAAAAATTGAGCATCGTATCATATTAGTTAAGTTGGTTTGGCTTCAATTGATTTAAATGTCTATGAATGACATAGAACTATCCATCCACAAACAAGGACATTAAGCCTGATATGCTAAAAATAAAAATAAAACAAATATAAATACATTATTAGGTACTTTGTTAGTTAAAATATGCATGTAAATATTATAACAAAAAAGGATAGTTTACTGAAAATGTATAGAACTTTGAAAACCAACAACTTGAGTTCAATTTAGTTGATTTACATCATTGTCGATTGGTTTGTTAAATAGGTACCTATTTAAATGTATAGTGTTACTTTAAAGTTAAAATGCAATTATTATCATTACTTAATACTTTTCAAAATTATGCTTGATTTATCCGTCTCCATGTACGATACTACGATGTTATTGCTTGTCTTGTTATCACATTTTGTGTATTCGCAATGTTTATCACTAGCATAACCAAAATGATAAATGTACAAGTACCGTCATCTGACACCTGTTAGGTACCTACCCATACCCATTATATTACTGTAACTATCAGCAACCCCTACCACAAGTCACAAGCACAACCACAGTAAGTATTTTTATTGGTAGCAACTAATACGGTATATAATATGATCATATTTTGTTTTTGGTATTTTGGTAGCAGTTCAGTGAATTTGTAGGTACATGCTAAAATACTAATTACTAATGTCTAATACAGTACCTAATATTCAAGCTGGTTGTACTTAATAGTTAACATTAAATACTATTCCATGCACGCATGCGTTCAGCGTTGACTATTTTCAACACTAATTTATTGAAGTATTAATAATTCAGTAGGTAACCTACCTTGCCTATTCAGTCGTTGAACCATACTCGATTTTTACCAACGAAAATACGAAATGACTACCTATCTAAAATTATATCTTCAATTATATTATAATATGTAAATGTAATACACTGATATAGTTCTATAGGTACCTCATATGTGTTTGATGTCTGTACATAGACACCTACCTATTAATGATTTAATAACAGGGTTTTCGTATGTATGTAGGGACCTACGCGTCTATTAACATAGGTACCTGCCTATAATATATATATATATACGTTTCTACATCCTAATACCCACCGTAAACCTATTAAGTGGTTTTAAATTACCAATTACTTTATAATAGATCAATGCAATATGCGGTACCTACATACAGTATACCTGGCACCAATGTACCACAAGCCCACAAGATATCTTAATACCCTTTCAATAACAATTAAATGTCTTAGAGGTAATTCAGTAATTGAGTTATTATTACCCATTTTAATTTCAAAATTGTTATAAGTTATAGCTATTCGTGCCCATGACTATGCATAGCCCATTGCCCATTGGCCATTAATAATTATAATAATATTATTATGCATCATAAAAGCAAACTCATGTTCCACGGGAAAACATATTTAATATTTCATGGTGACTGACAACGATTTAAAGCTATTAGACCTTGAACCATTGTTAATCTCTTCAATCTCAGAACGTTCGTGCATTCCGGAAACAAGGAATTATTCCGGTGGCTAATCGGTTTAATAACTTCAGCCACAAAGTTACATGGTTACTGTTTTTACTTATCTAATGGATTAGCAAATTGTAGTATTAGCGAATGAAAATATGAAATATTAGTGGTCCTAGACGCTATACGTCTACAGTGTCCTACGCTTCTACGTTTACGTGACAACAAGTTAAATTGTTAAAGTATTAAAATATGTCGAAACGATATCTTATAAAACACGATAACATAAAAATGAATGTATTACAAGCGTGCGTATTGGTAATTAAAATATGTATACATAATATGTTTACATATGTACCTATTATACCTATGTAGGCAAGTCATAAATACGTCATAATTATGCAGCAAGCGCATACAATGCCATTGCAAGGGTCTGTGGAGGCTAAAAAATGTATTTGTTTTTTTCGTTTGTTGTACTTACCAAATACTATTATATAAATGATGAAACAATAATAGACACATAATTCAAATTGTTCCCTAAAAATGTACGTTTAATATTAATTTGGAAACTGCAGTTTATATTTTGATAATTTTTTTTATAAAAATTACATTTATAAAAGGTTAAACATTTTGAAAACAAATTTGAAATAAATATTGATAATTCAATTGGTAGTCGATAGGTACCTCAGGGTTTTTTTAGTGTGTAGTGAAACACATTTTGTGCAGTGAATATTGTTAATTTTTGCAGTGCAAAAAACCAATTCCACGGACCACGATGATATTTATTTTATAATATAAAACAATAGGTACCTAATTTTGTAAGCCTAAAAAGTAGGATAACTATTAACCTTTTTTAAATGTTGTATATATCAACTTAACTTAACTCGGTCAAAAATTATTATTAACTTGTCCAGGCTTGGTACATAATATAGTATATTTCTATATAGTAGTGGTAGGTAATTAATATAGACATCTGTGCATAATAACCACGGACTACATAATGGTAGTCACAATATAATCAGTGATAATAATATACCTACCCACTTAGTAGGTATGTATCTGATGATTGTAATTTGTATTCGTAGAACACTCAATACAATAATCAAGTACTTCAAATAACAAAATAAACTCTAATATATTCATTTGTTCAAGTTTAATGAAACCCAAGACTTTCTGCGGGTCTCTTTCTGCAGTGATGTTAATATGCGATCAAATAAAAGGTAAATAATTAAAGTACCTGCCTATATAGATATTTATGTCATAGTCCATAAAAATATGTTTTAAATATAATTAAATAAAATAAACGTCTAAACTGCACACGTGTCACTGTGCACACAGGCATAATAATAATACGTGATCAATTCGTATTGCGTAGGTAGGTACCTGTGAGACTATGAGAGACATAAATTACAAGTTACAACATAGTATACCTACAGCCGTCTTACTCAGGTACATCTATACATTTAATTTGACTAATGAGTAATGACTAATTGCCAATCAGTGTAATGTCGATGGGAGTTCGGACAATTATTTTCAATGTTTATAATAGTAGGTACCTATATGACATACCGTATACCTACAACCTATAATTGTTCTATGCTGCAACTGTAGTCCGGTGGCAGAAATAAGCGCCAAAACGAGATAATAGCAAAAAATAAATAGTATCGTACAAAAGCGCCAAAATCCCTGACAAATTTCTTCAAATTTAATTATGATAAAGTGTCAGTTTAAATAGTTATAACTTAAAAATTATAATATTTTAGGTGTATTGTTTATTTCAGGAAAATATAACATTCGCATTTCGTGTAACTGCGAAAGCTATATACACCGAAAAATAATTACAAAAAATGGTAATAATTAATAATGAACTAAAATATAGATATTTAAGAGAAATGGCCAATGGTTACATGTTGGGGACATCCATTGATTCTATATTCTAGAATAGGTAGTACATATATTCATCAGAAATGTGGGCTGAAATTCCTGATGAGGCTACTTAACGAACAAAATACGTACCTAGATGAATTATTGCGGCATTAAAAGACTAATTTTATGTTGCTCATTGATTAGTTCATATTAATGTATTATTACTATTATTATAATTTTATAGTAAGAGTTAATGTCTTACTAAAATTACAAAGTGAAAGCATATTTATTTATGAGCTCTTCTCCTTCAAACTAGAAATTAAGAGGACGCTACACGGACATTTTTATTTTCTCCGTACAAAGTATGTACAGTTTCTCTTACCAGTATACCAAAATTACGTTCAGCAGACCACGTTCAACTTCTTTAGCTTAAAAATGATAGAGTGAATCGACCTATTGAAGGGCACCGAAAATAATATAAATAGGAGGGGCAAATTTGTTGTTAGTATGTTACGCACTTGTAATACGGAGGATGAAGATTATAAATGTGTGTGTAACGTCTTCTAAGGACATCTCAATATCTCATGAGAGCATAATTTTACAATGGAAGAAATAAGTAGAATAGAATATCTGAAAACTGTGGGATTAAAAAAAACACCAGTTTAAGTAGACAATTTCTATTGTAAAAAATATTAATATATTAATTTATTTAAATTTTTTATTGATATAGGTACCTAACTACCTATTTGTCCTAATGATTTTGGAGCAAATTATATATAATTTTTACATATTTGACGCTTATGTCATTTATACTTGTAGTCTGTGATGTACAAAAAAAAAAAAATGAGAAATAGCTCTACTTTATGGAAGGGGGTTAGTATACCTCGTCGTCAACGTTGAAAATAAACAACAATAGAGTATAGGTGAAAAAAGCAAAGAAATGGCCACCACAGGGTAGTGTTCTACTAGTCCCAGCCTTGTAAAAGATACGTTTTAAAAGTATTCAAGTACAGATATAGATATTTATTTTGAAAAGTATTCAAATATGTAATTTCAGTAAAAAAAGTATTTGAGTATACAAATACAAATACTTAAAAAAAAGTATTTAAAGATACATACTTTCAATTTTTTGTATAAATACATTTTTTAACAATATAAATCAACAGACATTAATTTAATAGAACATTTTACACCACATATTATTTGGTGTAATTATCAAAATATTTACATTTATTTAGTCGGAGTAAAAGAATTTTTGGTTGGGTATAATTCACAGTAAAAAAATAAAAGTGTAATAAATTAAAATAAAAAATATATAAACAAATAAGTATTTGAAAATTGGTAGTTATATGATTTGAATACAGATACTTTGAGAAAGTATTTAAAATACTTATTTATTTTATTAAAATTTTTTTATTTTTTTATTTATTTACGTAACAAAAAAGTATTTTAATACTTTTACTCAAGTACTTTACAAAACTGTGACTAGCCTAAAATAATAATTATATTAAAACGAAAATGAAAGTACAGACCAGGAACAATCTACCTACTGAAGAAACTGTCAGGTACTTAATGGGGTGCATGGCCATTGGCCACACACATTGAGAACAAATGGACTGACAATATGTTTTTCAGCAGTAGAGTAGGTCAAGACATGTTAAACATGTGGATAATGCACTTAATGATACCTGTAGAGTTGTAAGATGATGCCTACGACCAACAACTGTAAATAAAATATATTTTTCATCAGGAATTGCCCCACCTGAAATTAGAAACAGTGTAAACACAGATCTAGAAAGAGCAAAACAATTAAAAGATACAAGGCACCCCATGTTTAAGTAGGTATGAAGCTAAAATAATATAGAAAACAAGTGTGAGCGTGGTGGACGACAAACGGATGAACATATACTCATCTGTTGAATGAACCCAAAGAAGGGCACTAAGAAATACCAATTACAATTCAAGAGGAAGCCCATACACGTAGCTACAAATTGGCTGCAATATAAGATTTAACAAAGTTACAGACCATTAATATTATTTAGTTTACTTATAAATTTTATATTTATTTATTTATTTACTTGTCTACTATATGTGTTAAATTATTTCAGCACATTAGCCACTTACTTTAACAATTTTTTTTTTGAAGATTCATTTGTAGGTTTGTATACATAATGGCAATTCTGACTAATATAAAAAATAAACATAAATTAAAAAGCATACATTTTAGGAACATTTTATTAATACATACAGTATCTAATACATTTTCATGACTAGGTTATATTTATTAGGTATCACATTATAAAAGAATAACTTGAATTTTACTCAGTTAGGTTAAAACGATTTAACTAAGAATCTAGTATAATTTTAAACCAATACCACGTTTAAACAATTTCAAATTGGTTGACTAATCACATCATAAATAATATTTTTGCTGTACTCCCAGAATAGTAGAAATATGTCTCTTAATGGGTAGCGGATTAGAGATTTAGATGATCTGAAAAAAAAATAGAAAATTATAATACCAACTGTTTTTATAGGTAAATATTATGATATGAATTTATTTTGTAAGCATTAAATAATTCATTCAGTTTGTTTTAAAAGTAACAGATAGCTCTCAGTAATAGTAGTTGTTTTAATTTTGACTTTATCTTTAAAAAACCAAACACAATCTATATATTATTATATAATAGGTATATTTTGAGAATACCAAACTTGAGCTTTACTATTTTTAATTAAAGAATACTTTCATTGAACCCCTTTGAAGAATTACTGGAATGAAAATTATAGTATACTCAATAAATTCATACTAATATCATCCAATTAATATGTTAATATAATTATAGTTATCTATAAAACACACCTGCAGTTTATATTTCTACATTTAAACATGAACATATGTTCACGATCACGTGTATGACAAATACTTTGACAATAATGATTGCATTTTAATTGCTGGAGACAAGGACGAGGACATTTTCGATTTACAAAATCTTCAGATTTGGAAACTTTTGATAACATTCCTTTATGTATTGAACACTCTAGAGTTAATTCACTTCCTAAAAAGGATACAACTTTAAATAAACAAATGATTAAAAAAATAAATATTAATTTTATACCAAGGGAGCATAGACTTTGAAGAGAATTTTTTACACTATTCCACAGTTCACATTGGCTTATAAGATTGCTTATGTTTCCAATGATGTATAATCCAGATTTTGCTCTTGTTAAAGCCACACATATCCGATTTTCATGTTTCCAAAATCCTGTATCTCCTTTAGTACTATGTATAGTGGATAGTATTACAATTTCACATTCAGTTAATGAGCAATTATCCACAGATGATATATTTATGTTTTTAATAAGTAAAGATTCTTCTTTAAGCTAATTATTAACATTCCAATATAAATTAAAAATAGTTTTAAATAAAAATAATGAGTTTTCTAAACTAATTTACCTTTACAAGTTCACAAACTTGATCTTTATGAGTTGTTAAAATCATTATATCTTCAGGTTTATAATTTTGTAAGCAAAGATAACGAGCAAGTCCAATTGCAAATTTAACTTCATGCATATTTATGTGACTTTTATCCTAGATAATTGAATTTTTTTTGTTAAATATAATAAAATACCAATAGAAAATTATTAATTAATAATTAATACCTCTGTAATATTATGATCAATGAAGTACACATTTTGTGTTATTCCAATAACATTTGGTAAATTACATGTATGTTCACTACTTTCCAATTGATCAGTAATGTATGGTAGGACTAATGACATTATTTCTGGTCGCATTCTGAATTGTTTAATGAGTCGATTTAAAGGTAACCCATTATTTATTGTTCGTTCCATAAGTGTTTGATTGAAATTATAAGTTTTTGCTAAAGTGTATGATGATGTCTTTGGACGTTCTACTTTATGATCTCCTAAATAATTAAAATAAAATATATATAATAAAATAAAGTTATACTACCTATTTGTTTGGTTGGCTGAATAGTGAATTTTAAACAAAACTTAAGTTAAATTAATTCTTATATAAAGAAAAAATGATCAAAAGTTATAAATTAGTAAAAGAAAAAACTACATATTTAGTAGCATAATAATAAAATGGGATGTGCTGTGCTAAAAGCACAATCATGGTTAGCTTGTGGAATTGTTTTAGTTGACAAGGAATAACAATATTCTTAAGAGGATGCTACCAATGCATTTGTTGTATCCGTCTCACAAACATAGGACATAGCAAATTTTCATTCACTAATGTCAATGGTGTACTGTTAGTTTTGATATTAGAATGAACTTACCTATTATCAAACATTCAGGTAAGAACATTATATGTGCTTAGACATCAGAGATTTTTCGATATTTTAATTTTCAAGCAAGATATGGGTATATGAAATATCACAAATTAAAAATGCTCTTATCTTGCTTGAAAAATAGCCTTAATATATTAGAATAAACGCCAACATACAGATTAATGATGGATTTAAAACCAAAAGTTGAATGGTGGACCTGGCGATAGTTAATTTTATCCCAAAACTTGTTTGAAAATATAGTTTAGAACTAACCACATTTATACTTCTGAATTCATGTTTTTGTAAATATTTAAATTGCTTCCTATCCCAGAGTCAATAAACTAATAAGTATATTCTTAATTTGAAAAAAAAAACATTTTATAAAAATTTACCAATTAGAATCAAATGTTGACAATGCTCGGTCAATGATGCAACTATGAATGGTTCTAATGTTTCTGTTCCTTCTTCCACAATAACTAAACAAAAAAATTGAACATAACTTAAATAAAATGTATTTATTTATCAATTTGTATTTTAGATTTTAAATAAAATGAGGTAGTTATAGAATTTAAAAAAATGTATCTATTTCTTTGAACAAACAGATTTATGACGATTAAATAGATTTTAAAATAGCCTTTTGTGTTTTAATTGGAAAACAGTAGTAAACTACAGAATAGTAGAGATAATAAATATTATAAATTTAATTATACTAATAGAACTATAATATTTGATACTATTTCAATTTAAATAAAACTATGGTCATAATTATTTTTAATTAAACTTAATATATTTGAATTCTTAGAAAAGTACTTACCAATTGGAGGTTGTAAACGTTCTAATAAATCTTTGTTTTTTACTGCTCCAGTAGTAGTAAGTCCAATTACATAAATATCATCTAGTAAATTCATAGTTTGTGCCAATCTATCCTCATCGAGTTTTTTACATAAGTCATTATACTCATACCATGTTGGAATTAAAATATTCTTATAATCATTAACAATTGTATGTACCCATTTGTAGTATAACACCCATCTTTGATCAGCTGGAATTAAATGGATATCATCAATAACGATTGGACTTTCTTCTGAGTTATCAAAAGATAACATGTACTCAAAGTATTCATAAAATTTCTTCACTACGGTCAACTGTTGTTTAATTTTTAATGAGTGATATTCACTGCCTTCAGTAACTTGTTCCGTCAGTTCTGACAAACGTTGTTTTATATCATCTAAAATGAGACAATGTTGAGGGCATTGTACATGATCTACTTTATATTTCTTAAACATCTTATCCACAGGATATGGATGAAATAACCAGTTAAGAAAGTCCCAAGAATCTATAAATGTGTCGAATGCCACTTTTGGTACCACAGTCTTCAAAATACTCCAATCCAGAATACCTGAATACAATTTATCACATTTCTCATAGCACTCTAAAATGGCTTGCTCTTTAACTTTTACATTTTGTTCTAAGACATTATTTATTTTTAATTTATTAAGTTTTACTATCTTCTTTAAACTATATTTCTTTAAAGCTTCACATTTTGATTGACTTCCAATTCTGACCAGCTTGTCAGTTATTTTTAAGATACCTTCTAAAAAATGGTCTAATGTGTGATTATTATTACAAATAACAGCAATAGGTTTATTTAGCCGTCCTGTTATATATAAATTCTCAATCATTGCTTTTACAACTCGTTGCCCAATAAATGTTTTGCCTGAACCTGGAACACCTTGAATTAAAACATATTTATGGGTCAATGCTGCTTTAAATGCTTCATACTGACTGCTCTCTTGTTGCAGATAAATTTCTGTAGGCCATTCTTCATCATTCAAAATATTAAATTTGTAATCATCAATATCATACTTTTGAGAATTAATGTCATTTAAGTAGTCAGGCGCACAATGTTTGTTTGTAGCAAAAACTATATACTCTTTCAATGGAAGTGAGTTCATCTGTTGAAGAGCTTTAAGTGTCCAATTGTAAGGTACATAAAATTGTTCACACTGTGCCATTGATAAAATTGTGCTTGGTCTTATGTCAATATTATCAAGCATTTCTATTAATATTATCCCTTTTTTTAAGTATTCTATGTCATCTTTCAGCACAAGTCCAGCAAAGAAAGTGTTGAAATCATCTTTAGAAAATAGCAATAAGAACCCATTTATAAACAAATTGATGTTGTATGCATTAGGATCAAATTTAAATATAAAACCTAATTTGTTTCCAAAAAACTCTCTCGAACCATCAAACAATACATTACTGCATACCAGATTAGTACCGACCGTGGTTTTATTTTTACGATAATACTGTACAGCTTTTCTTAAAGGATGAATAAAATCTTCACGTAAGAGATGAAATTGTGTGTCTAAATAATGGTCTTCAGATTTGTATGGACCTTTATCAAGGTTGAACGGTAAATGTTTTACATAGTCAATATCATTTATAGTTGGATGAACGTATTGTGTTCTGAATGACTTAGAGAACTCTCCAGGAAGCTCTCCCATTGTTGTCTGAAATAAAAATATAAATTAATGTCATAAATATCAATAACAGTAGTGGGTATTAGATAATTAAAGTTAAAAATAATTTTGTACTTACCAAGAGTTTTAATAGTTGATTTTGATTATCGAGAATATTTTGAATGTAACTAAAAAAGTTAAAACATTCAGAAATTTACTATTTTTATAGTAATAGGTACAACATCGGTTTGATTTAAATAAATTTAAAAATTTAAATTACAATCAAAAAAAGTCGGTATTAAATGTCTGTTATTGCCTAATATCTAGTAAATATTATTTATTAAAAATTACAATGCATGAATGCATGATGTCATTGAGTTAAAAGTGATGATAGATAGGTAACTCATTCATGATTTCAGAACATGGTATTACGATTCTCGTATATTGAATAATGAATAACGTTATCACGAACCACGGACTGTACCAGGTATCTTGCTAGTGGATTGATCAATTCGCCCGCCCGCTATGGTATCTCACGTTCGTTGTTATCACCAAAGAGTAACGGTTACTCCATATTACTCTATGGGTTACTCAAAGAGTGCAATAAATTAATTAATCTATTCTGTGCAGCTCACTCTGAGATAGGTTACTATCTTAAATCGTGGTGAGAATATACAACTGGATTGCGGACTTCGATGTAAAAACCGGGCTGTCGCGTTTTTCGTTATTACCACTCGACCTGTATGACAAGAAATGTTATTTTACCTATGCAGAGTATACCAGACGACGGCCAATGCAGTCAAGGCATAAATAACAATTAACAATAAATACAGTATATTCTTATCTAACTCAGTGGACATTATCAGCGATACTTTTTACAGCAGCTGTTTAGTCTTTAACTTTGTATCATTGAAACCATAGATCATCAACTTTAGATAATACTATTTTACCGATTAAAATTTTTTATAGACAATAACATTGCATTATAGTATTGACACAAGTCGTAGAATTTCGTCTTCGTGTCTACATTTTACACGCTTCAACATAACCGCGCTCTTGATATTTTTGTTTATCTAGTAGTCTGTACTTAATATAAGATTTATTTTATTACATTTAAGGATACCCTAACATGTGTTCAATTAACGCGTAACAATGGATAATTTATCAAAATCATTGGACAGTTTTATAAAAAACAAATTTATTAGACTTGGATTGCCATTTATATTGTTGGTTGTTGGAGGATCATTTGGTCTAAGAGAATTTTCACAGATTCGATATGATCATCGAAAGGTTAAGTTCATCAGCCCAGAAGAACTTAAGAAACAAGGTATTGAAATGAAACCTCGAGGCAGCGTTACCATAGAAACCGAGTATAAAAAGCTTATGGAAAAAGTTAATCTTGACGATTATGAGAATAAAAGAATACCAAGACCGCCAGGATATGAAGACTGAAATAAAATTATATTAAGGAAATGTTTTAGTATGTTTTTATTTTAACAAATAACAAATAAATGTGTTATAATAAATATCAGCTATGCTAATTTTGTTTTACTTCAATCATCTGTTCAAGTAAAGTCATCAAAGTTGTGAACCTTTCTTGTATCTGTAAATTAAAGGATACATTATTAGTATATTATGACATTTAATATGTATAAAAATCTTGATAAAAATAGTCATACCTCAGATACTGATCTCTGTGGTATTCGCCTATTAATTGTCTCTAATAAAACTTCAATGTCTTCAACTCTTTTACAAGTTTGTAGAATAATTTTATCTTCATCTATTGTCCATTTGTTTATCAATTGTTTTTCAGTTTCATTATTGTCTCGTTTGTCTCTTACGTGTACATAACATTCAGATAAATTATCAATATTTTCACTTTTTATTGTGATATTTTCATGTAGTAATGTTTTATTGATATCAGATGTTGTTGTAGTGATCAAATTACAGTCTGTTAACTTAGTTGAAGTATTTTGATCATCACATTGTTTCTTATTGTTGAGACTACTGATGTTCAAGTCTTCACCAAACTCTTTTTTAACTTTAAGGTTATTTGATTCTTCTAAGCTTTTCTGTTGTATGTTATCTGATTGGTAATCTTCAGAAAAATCACTATTAGAAATATTGTTGGTAAATTCTACTTTAATTTTGTTTGGTAGCTGGCATTGCTCAAATTGAATGTCTACTTCGGGTACATTATCAATAGTACCTGGTGATGGTAAAAAATGTAATTCTTTTGTGATTTCTTTAGGTGCATCAATTTCATTATTTTTATCTGAAAAGACTTCGGTTTTAATTTCCATATTTTTTTCAAATACATCTGAATTTATATTATCTAAGGTTTCAGACTTGATTTGATTTATAATTTCATAATCCTTTAGGATTGTACTTTCTTTATTGTCAACTTTTAATTTCTTTTTTGGTAAGATTTTCACACTAGCTTCTGCTTTAGGAATACAAAAAAACACCATTTCACTACTTTTTAATTCTTCGTTGGTAACATGAACAATAGATTTTCCTGTTTCAACACATGGTTCTTGCTCGTCTTTACAACATTTAGGGTTTTCATCTTTTTTATACTTTAGCTTTAAAGACTGTACTACTTTTGATTTCTGACGTTTTTTTGGTTTCACATCAATTAGATCTTCTTCAGATTCTATAAAAGTTATAAATAAAAAATTTAAAAATTAAATTATAAGTGAAAAATGCATTATGACAACTAACCTGTTCCTGTGCTGCCTTTAATATCTTCTGCTGAGCCAGGAGAACTATTTTTAATCAAACTCTTCCTATTTTTTTGCTTTACTGTAATATTTTCTTCTGTTTTATCAATTTTAGACTGCACAATAGATGAGTCAGCTCCTTCAAAATTTATTTTTGCTAATTTCAATCCTTCTAGTGTATCAAAGTAGACACGACCTTTAAAAAACTTAAAAAAAAAAAGAATTTAGCTTTGTATAAAATTCTACATTACAATAAATAAATATCTTATTATGTTAAAAGTTTCATGGTTTCAAGTTGAATCAAAAAAAAATGTAGGAATAATAGTTTATGACTTATAAGTATTTAAAGTTTAGATGAACAGAGTAGAGTGGTACTTAATTATCCTGCAAAATGTGGGTCCACTATTCCGCTCATCTAAACTCTAAATATTTATAACTTATAAGTTATCTCATAAACTACTATTCCAAAATTTGATTTGTATGCGTCGACATACTCAGAAAAATATTCAGCTTTTAAAAATTAAACTAAAACTGTATATTTTTATCGAAAAGAGTAAAAGCTCAACAAAAAAAATTATTGATTTGAAACCATGTAAAAAAAAATATTATCGAAAACATTTAATGTATTTTTGGAATAATGAATGGTTCGTGATAAAATAATCACTTAGTATGATGATAGAAATATAATATCTTCTAAGATGTTTAAAAAAAATTCTTTAATGCTATATTATTATCTCTACATAATAACATTGGTTTTAAATACTTTAAGTATTAAGGACCAATAATGATTATAATCAATTATAATATTAAATACTATGCCTCTTGAATTATGTTTAATAGATATTGTTTAAACATATTTTCATAAAGTCACCAATGGTACTGAAAACCATAGTAACAAATGAACTATAACATGCAATAAGGAGAATTTTAATAAGACTTATAAAAATATATATTTCAGTTAAATGTTAAAAAAAAAGTATTGATACCTTTAGACCACAGGATCTACAATGTGTAATATCTCCAGGTTTATGGCACATGCAATGGCATATATTTAATTGTGTATGATCTTCTGAATCGGATGGAATTATTTCTTCATAATCTATTCCAGCATTAATACTTTGATCAATATCCAAGTCTTCCCAATTGTCGTCAGAAAAAAAACTGTAATTAACCAATTAGCAACGTAAAGAAATGATAATGCAACACTGATATTGCTACCTTTCAGGAGGATGTTCTGTTGGGATTAATTGAAAAAAACAATCAACTAAAATCGGATTACTCTTTAATAAAGGAAGCATGGCTGTATGTACTTCTAATGGAGTAATATTTTCACTTTTTGATAAATGAAACAAGTTGTCTAATATTTTACGAACTTGAGTTGGTTGTTTTTTCATGCAAACCTAAAAAAATCAAAAATGAATAAAAGGATTACTCAAAATGGATAAATCACATACTTGTAATTTTCTAATAAATTCTTTTATTCTAGTTAATTCTAGATAATCTGTGAATTTCCCAATTGATAGAGCTTGTCCTGGAAGTAAAAATCCTAAAAATTCATAGATTAAATCATCGTTTTTATCAGTTAATACTTCGGTTATTTGTTCATATAAAAGATTAATATTGCTATCATCAGCGTCTCCAAAAGATGCTAAAAGTTTTATGGCTAGATCAAAAGAATCTATATCTAATCTTTCTCGCATCTTTTTCATATATCCTTCAGCATAATCTATAAAAAAACATTTATGTCATTTAGTATCATAACTAATAATCATCTGAAGAAAAAATTACAATGAAAAAACGTATACTATATAGATAATCCTTTATTTATTTTTAAAAAATAAAGATTTAGTTAGTAGATTATCTGTCTTTAATACTATATGATAACATTTATAAAAAGTAACATAATTAATAAATATTAATGGCACCTTGAGCATATTGCGAGTATGATTGGTCATTTTCAGGAAAAATTGCAGCCAAAGCGGTCTCATATTTTTTTTTTTTTTTCAAAATATTTGAGTTAGAAATATCACTTTTACGTTTAGGAGTACGATGATCTGAATCTGAAGTGTTCTACAAAGTGTATACAATTAATAAATACTGTAACAGTAGGTTATATTTTACACAATTAAAATTATTTTCAATGTACCTTTTTGATAGTTATGTGTTTGATTGATCTGAAAAACAAATCAAGTACCTAGTGTAAGCAAGCATGTGGATAGATACTAAGATTTTACTCAGCTACTTACTTCATATTATTATTAGTAGTCTCAAGATGAACATCATTAGTAATCTTGAGTTCCTCAATTCCATCAATCTGGCATTGATCCATTATCTTATAATTAAGCCTATACAAATATACAACACCAAATATAATCGAGTAAAATAAAAATAGGAGCTAAGATACAGTAATACGAATTACAATTTACAATTAATAAAACTAAGTACAAATTACTATTTGTTGTTGTTGGTATTACTTAAGTGTTAAGTTTGAAAAAAATTATCAACATTTTTTAACTCGTATCTAAGTTGCAATTGTGTGATAACTGAACAGCTGTTTTCCTTATAATACTAGTTACTACTTCAGTATCTCACAACTGTTTCCAGGAAAATACTTGACAGAATTATCATTATTTTTCTATTAGTATAATACTATTTATTATGTTACTTACGCTATATTCAATACATTTTTGATTGGCACCAATCATTATAAAAGAAACACTCAATGCAATTTATGTCCTAAGTAAGATGCACTATTTTTATTCGACAGTTTCAAATATTTAGGATATTAATCATTTCAAAACACTTTTTAGGGGATCATGTTTCTTGAATTAAACAAATAAAGTAAGTACCTACTTATTTTAAACATGCACCTTATTAGATGTGTATTTAAATATTAAATATTATATTTGTAAATTGTAAATATCTTAAAATAGATTGTAAAAAAATATTAATTGTAATTTATAAAATGAACAATTATTTAATATGTGGCATTCATGTATTTTAATTTGTCTTTAATTAATAATTTTACCAATACTGTATTCATAATAAGGTACTTTAACGGTATTATCTATAGAAACGTGTAAATATGCAATCCAAGCACTTACTAGTAAATAACTAAAATTAATTCAATATTCCTAAAAATATTATCAGTTTATCTGAAAAAAATATATAGGTGGGTACATTGTTTGCAATATTATATATAATATAGTCATTAATTATTTTCCTTGCAAGGTCCATTAAAATTATAATTGATTGTCTGAAATCTACATCATAAAGATAAAGAGGTGCCTAGGTGATTATACTAATTAGGTATCAAGATTAAATTTCTTACTTTTTTAATTTATGAATTAACAACCATTTTTAAATCACAAAATCTGTTTACATTGTATAAAATACCTACTTAATCTATTTTTATTTCATGTGTTTTACTTATATTTTTTTACTTAACTTAAAAGTATAGTTTATGTTTATTTTATGAATTACTTATATCAAAAAACAATTACCTAACCTACCACTGGGATTTTTAAGATTAATTGGGTCCCAAATCACTAATATCAAATGTGGTTTCGGACTATGTTACTCTTATTACCAATTACATAGTTTGGCGTATATCAGTAGATTTTTTAAAGATACATTGGGGAAAGGGGTTTGGGAAGACTAAGCCCCCCCCCCCCAAAAAAAAAAAGTTTCAAGTAATAATTGTTACAATTGTAAAATATATTTTCAATAGCTTCAAATGATTACAAATTTAATATCAACTTTCATCGGTTTTTGTCACTAGTCATCCATGTCGTATTGTCCCGCAAATGTACTATTTTTATTTTTGACCGTTATTTAAGCAGATATTAAATTAGTTCTAATTCAATTAATTTAATGACTTCATGGTTATTGTTTACAATAATTTTAAAATATTGAAGAGTAGGTACCTAATTGTTTTTTTACTTTGGTTGAATTGTTTAGTTTGTTAAAAGCTGTAAGTTTTCTTTTAGCTAATAATTGTGAGCGACTCTAGTATGCATTATATGTTAGCCCCCTCCCATAGTAATAATACTACATTTTTACTTTTGGAGACAAACCAGTTGAAAAATTTGATTATTAATAACAATGGGGGTTTTACATTTCTACTGACTTGATAATTACTGAAATCAAAAATTGAATTTTTGGTATTTAAGAACCACAATATTATGTATTAATTAAGTAAATATTTGGTACTATTTATTTGTTGATTACACAAAAAAACAAACAAATTCAATTATAAAAATACATTATAAACTATAAACTTCCATGCTCTGTTAAAAATCTAACATTTTATAACACTCACATAAGTTTTAAAAATAATTATAAACATTTATTTTATAAGTTTAAATTGTATTAGTTACATGGGAAGTTTATGAATAGAAAACAAAATTAAGTTAACTGGATTTTAATTTTGATAATGATAAATGATAATTTTTAGATTAATTATTATAATTTTTACTTTTTATGTTTATGTCTTTTTGGCTCAATTCTAATTTAATAATTTCTATTTAAAATTAGTTGTTGTTAATGAATTTTTTACATTTATTTGATTTATTTGGTGTTTATAAAATTTACTTATTCTGCCTAAATTCTATATACATACATTGAAGTATCATTTGCACTTGACCTATATTTCATATTAAAGGAAACTTAAAAACTATGTTAAGCATATTTTTTTTTACTACATTTTTAAATATTTAATTACATTTAGTATTAAATTATTATACCTGCATTTCATAATGATTTGCCACAATAAATGTTTGCGTACTAATAGTTCTAACATAAATGTAAGTATGATATTATAATATGTGATTTTAGTAAAAATAAGAACTTGATAATATTTTCTAAAGATATTGTTTTAGAAAAATTAAATAAATACAAATTCAAATGCTTATTTTGTATTGGTTCTATACTAAGAAAAGAGATATAGAAAGAGATAGTCTTAATTACCATACACTTATTATTAGCTATCAATAAAATAAGATTGGGTAGGTATTAAATCTTAAATGAACATACCTAAACCTAATTTCCAACTATACCTTAATCATAACAGTGTGATTACACTAATGTGTTTTAAAGAATTTATCAGTTTATTATAAATAATAATTTTAAAATGTTATGTGCACATGTTAAATGGTACAGAATTTGCCATAATTATCTTAATAAAACATATGCAGATTATTAAGTTATAAATTATTAAGTGCGTATTTTATAAAGTTTTGATAGTTAAATGTTAATTTTAATGGATTATAAACTTCACCTATGGTTAATAATAAGTATTAAGTACATTTTGTTTGGTTAATAGATTTTACAATAGCGCATATCTTTTTAATGATGTCATCATATATTATTTACTTTAATAATAATACCTAGATTAAATAGTCAAATATGTATAATGTATGTACAGTTTGATAGGCACACCTCTTCAGGGATATTGATAAAGAAATTTTGATTGAAATATGTTGTAAAACATCATTCAGTGGGGGTACTCCAATGATCAATCGATTAGTTTTCAGCCAATAAGTGTTTCATACACCTGAAATAATAAACATATAATACAATTTCATAATATTATTTTCTAGTGAAAAGTTCCTAATTTATTTGATTATCTAATCTAAGGACAATATTTTTAATCCTATAAACTATATTAGGGACAAAAAATATATTTTCTTTTTATTTAAATATCTAAAAGTATTTTTGTCATGCTTTTGAGTTAATTATGCCTAGACTTCAGTGGTCATTTAAATCAAATCATAGTTCTGTAGAACTATTACCATTGTCACTGAGCTATAATGTGAGCAGAAGCTATGGAAGCATTTTAAGTTATTTTCATTTTTTGAAAAGAATCAATGGGGATACCCAGGTAATAGCTTTATATAAAGTACTGATATTAAAAACTGTAAAATTTGAAATCAAAATCTGTACTTAAAAACAGAATAGAAAAAGAAAATTATTAGGGTAAAATATAATTGAATGAGAAAAAATGTGTATAGTATACTGTATACATGTATATTTGTATAATTTAAACTAGGTTTTGTTGATTATTTTATTGCAAATAAAATAGTTAAGTGGATAAACTGATAAAATACATTAATTTGATAAATAATGTAAATTGGTTTTGAGATTATGTAATTTTGCTATTTAAACAATTAATAATAAGTACTTGGATTTTATATAGTAAATATATATATATATATATGTCTTATGCGTATAATAATCTCAAACCATTTTAAAACTTAACTAAACATAAATAATTGACTTTGCTTACATTGTTGCTGTAATTAGTGAAAATTTGTTCATTATTTACTATTTTAAGCTGTTAATACAAAATTAATTGTCTATGGAGTATGGACCATGATTTTATAGTTTAACATTTTTTAAATTAGTAAGTACTTCGTTTTTTTAATATTTATAATATTACATTTTACAAAAATATAAACCCAACTATATGGAACATTGCCAATAACAAAAACATTACCAATGACTAAGAAGAATAATTTGTTATTTTCCACTGAAGCAACATTTTTTTTATTTATTAAAAGTAGAGAATTTAATATTTAAATTGATATGTTTGATAGGTTTATGGATGTGTGAATTACTCGAACACAAGCAGTGTTTGAATACAGTGTTTAGTATTTAAATATCAGATTTAGAATCATATTATAAGAAACATAAAGTTATATTTAAGTTGTGATTTGTATCAGATTTAATACATAGAATAAAGAAATTGGTGACATAATATATAAACAATTTTCTTATTCCTTTTACTTAGAACAAATAAAATAGCAATATAATGTTAAGTTTTACTTCTATGTATCTTCTCAGACATTTAAATTTTTCTATTATTCATTAGCTTAAAAAATATACATATATCTGATACATAAGTCTTAATATTAGGTAATAATTGCAATATTGTAATGAATTTGCATGATAATTTTTATACATTAAGTAACAACATTTTCATACAGATCAAATTATATAAGTATGTCAGACAATGAAGACCGTCAAAGTGTACCTGTCAACATTCGTTACACTCGAGGTTTCTCATTTTTACGATTACAACTTCCAACAACCAATGAGTTTAGTGATTTGAGACGGCCTCAAAGATCACGTAGTCAAGGTTTTCTTACTGGGTTGTCAAATCGTTTACCATCATTTTCTATCACTGGTCCATTATATGATGATAGTCCATTACCACCTACTGATAATACAAACAAAAGATTCAGCTTTGCAAATTTCAGAAAAATTTCATCGGCGGTCAGTAGAAATATTGTTCTAACACCAGCCTCACTAAAACACCGATTTTCTGTTATTTAACACCTAATAATGAGTTTTTTAAACTAGCCAAGCTTCACTTTGTATTCTATTTGTAGTTAATCTAAGACATTTATTATTCATGTTTCAACACCGCACTCAGCATTAAAATTACTTATTTATATATTATATTCAATAATGTAATCTTTTATCTATTTTATTTTATTAAAAAAATGCTATGGATTTACTAAGTTTTCAATCGTTAAAAACATATTTTCGGTCTATTTTATAAATATAGCATTTAAATGTAAATTTATTAAACTCATATTGGCATATACTGACACAGGATCTTAATTTTGTGGAGCGAAGTGATTTTGATGAAATCCAAAAATATTTTTCTAATTTTATAAATTTTTATTTTGTCTATCTGATAATTTTTTTTTTTAGAGGGTAAAATTATTTTTTTGTCTAGGTTAGGTTAGGTTTATCTTAGATAATCGATTTTGGTAGGAGAACTTACTTTGTCTCAATTTGTTTTAACTTATTACTAATATTATGAAATATGTATTTGTTACATTTATATAAATTAATTATTAATACTTGTGATTTAAATAGTATATCTAAATTCTAATACAGTAATATAAACAAGGTATGTACCTGCTAAGTATTTACTTACTTATTTACTTAACTAATTGCTTACTTAATGACTAGATCCATATAATAATAAAGAGAATAGGATTAATGGGTAAGTATATAATAATATAATTATACCTTTGGTATATTTACGACAACTGAATAGCTGCCTTGTTCCTATCATTGAAGTTTACTGCCATTTTCCAAACTGGAAATATTTAATTTACTCATAGTCTATTAAACATAGATAGTCTAGCTACAGGCATTATTACATAAGTCAAGATAGTTATCTTGGTGTTGTATAAATCTATTTATTAGACATACTGCAAAAATTGATTTAACGAATATCTACAGACCAATCTTATAGTCTTGATAGTTGATACAACAATCAATTTATGAATGTTCAAGAAACGTCAACATTGAACAAGTTATATTTGTTGAAATTTAATGTTAGTTTATTTTAGGAAAAAAAGTATTAAATAAATAATAATGATAACATTATTTACTACAAATTTGAATTTTTTATTTAATAATATTTTGTAAAATGTAAATTTATTTTGACAAATTCATTATGTATTTTTAATTCTATTAATACTTGTAGTACACCAAAGATCTTTGTCTTGCTTATGGTAAAATAAAAAAACCTTAATCCCTTAATAAATTAATGTAAATCACTATTTAAGTTAGAAGGGATATTTGTTTCTACATATTCCTAAATTTGTAAGATGGCGATATATTATCATAGACATCAACAAACAACAATAAAAAAACAAATATAAAATTTGGGCTTTTAAGTTATTTCATTCGTATATTTTTTTTCTGGTGAGTAATCAGCTAGTTTTTTATGCGTTTTTAAATTTATTGATGGATTTTTTCTAGTGCAATTTTTGACATTAAGATATTTGGTACCATTTTACTGCAATTATACTTTTATTTTTGAAGTATGGAAATATTATTTGAAAAAAATTAAATCTAAAAATATGATAACTTGATTGTAAAACTTTTAAACTCACTCATGTATTTTAAAATATGAATTTATTTTAACCTGGAAACTATTGTGTACTTGTGTAGTTGTGTCTAAAATAGGATCATAATTCTTCTTTGATTAGCAATCAATTTTATTAAGTTTTTAGTGAAATAATTTCCAAGCTTTTTACAAATAAAAATGACTTGTCGTGGTTACATTTTTATTTTAAGAGCTTTGTCCATTATGTCCTATTAATACATATGTACTGTTATCTCTCATTACCTTTAATTGTCAATTGATATATGAAATTGAATAAAAATAACTGACAATGTTTGTATTTTTTTATAATATAGGTATTATAAAATCAATAATTTGTTTGAAACCAAAACATCATATTAACTATTTATAATTTCTGCTGTATTTTATAACACATCATTTAGTTTTAGGTACATTTATTAGAATCATATTAATAATTTTTAATTTTAACATTTTTTAACTATCTAATACTAAAAAATAGATTTATGATGATGATAATGTTGTTTAGTGTTTTTTTGTTTTTTATTTTACCTATTTAATAATTGTGAGTGTTTTTTCAACTCTGACACAAAAAAAAAACACATTTTTGTAAAATCAATACATTTATCACTCTACTCAGATCTAAGCTGAAATAATGTATTTTTTATTGTATTTGTATTTTTTTAGTTTATTAGAATTTTTTGATTGAGTTTGATTGCTTATTCATGCTGTAATAATCATGGTTTTAAAATATTTTTTTTCTTCATAAAATGTCACAATTTAATTTTTGATTTTTAAATTTTTGTAGAATTTGCACACTAGTGATTCAATGGTGTCGTTATGCTACAGAGCTTTACATAATTACATCTCAGAAAATAATTTAGAAGGTCTTCAAGGATTTCTTGAAAACCGTCGTGTTCTTGTAGACGATCGTGACGATGTAAGGCCAATTAAGTGTGATAAATGATTATCTTTATCTAATTTTGATTATATTTCTATTTTTTTTAAGAATGGAGCTACAGCTTTACATTATGCTGCAATTAAAGGGAAATTACAATTTCTTAGAGAGCTTATTAACCACGGATCAGATGTCAACATTGAAGATAATGTAAGTAATTTTTAGCATTATATCATATTGAAATTAATTTAAAAAAATTATTTTTTATAGCTTAGAAATATAAAAAATGTGTTATTTTATGTTTTTTTTTTTAAATATTAAAATATGGCACACATAATGCCACAATATTCAAAACTTAATGTGAAAATTGATTTGATCAGGATAATTGGACAGCATTAATTTGTGCTGCCAAAGAAGGTCATACTGATATATGCGCTGAATTATTAGATCATGGAGCTGATATTGAACACCGGGATATGGTATGTATTTTATTTCCATGTTAATAATCTATAAATGTTTTGTTTATAATATATGTGTATTAGGGTGGATGGACATCACTTATTTGGTCTAGTTACTGTGGATACACTAACTTGGCCAATTTGCTATTGGACAGAGGGGCTGACATAAATGCTCATGGAAATTTTCATATTACTGCATTAGTTTGGGCTGCAGGTAGAGGACATACAAAGTTGGCCTGTAGTTTAATAGCACGTGGGGCTAAAGTTAATGTTGGCGACAAGGTATACATAAGACCATTAAAAATATTATATAAAAATATTAATATGTTTAAATATTGTAGTATGGGACTTCTGCATTAGTATGGGCATGTAGAAAAGGTGATGTAGAACTTGTTGATTCATTGTTAAGGGCTGGAGCTAATGTTGACACTGCTGGAATGGTAAGTATAATTTAACTAACTAAAATATTGTATTTTTTTAATTGTTGCTTGTTTTTAGTACTCATGGACTCCATTATTAGTATCTTCAATGGGAAATCACACCGAAGTAGTAAATTTACTCCTTGAACGTAAGCCAAATGTCAATGCTTTAGACCAAGATGGATGTACTGCTTTAACGATTGCATGTAAAGAAGGATATTATGATATTGCTAATTCTCTTTTAAATGCTGGAGCTTATATCAATATACAAGTAAATATATATCGAGACAAATATTTCAGTTTAATTTTAAGAACAATTATCAATTGTCAATTTTTTTAGGATCGTAGTTCAGATACTAACCTTATACATGCTGTTAAAGGAGGACATCGAAATATTGTGGAAGCACTTCTTAAAAAATATGCAGATGTCGATGTTATGGGAAAAGTATAAATAAAATAAAATTACATTCATTGAAATTTAATATTACAATCGTATTTCTACTAACTAAGTTTTATTTTATTTATTTACAATTTATACAAGTGGTAAAATACATAGAAAAATAATTGATAGTTTTGAATAATGCAATGTTCTAGCATCATATTGTTTAGTAGAGTTATTAAGTGATTTGATTGATAAGCGGATTCGTTAAGTCTGTAGTTTTGATTCAAATCTTCTTGATTGTATGCTTTTTTGAGTATGTTGAAATTCAGATTGGAATGTAGTTTGGCATCGGTGGCATATCATGGAGTTTTCAAAATATTCTAAAATGGATAAATTGGAATTGTTTGATAATCTTGGATTTTGAGGCCTTAGCTTTGAACACATCTAATATTAATACTTGGTATTAGTATTTAAATAATGTTTAGAGTATTACTTACTGAAATGACTATCTTGACTCTTAACCAATTTATAGGATGTACATTTTCAAAAAATATATTTGTATAGAAGGTTGCAATTTATTTTACTGTTACACCAAGGACATTTTATAATAATTTCAAAATTTGATAGCTTGACTATTTACAACTTATAGATTTGCCTCTAATTCACTAACTTCTCTTCTAAACTAAGAACTAACACATAATGCAAAGAATATAAGATAATTTTAAGCTTTTATTGTTAAATTAGTTTCTCAAAATAGAACACTAATATTAACTAGTTGTTTAAATTATAGGAACGAAAAACTGCACTGTATATTGCTATAGAAAAAGGAAATACAGCAATAATTAAGTTATTACTTGGTGCGAATCCTGATTTAGAGATTTCAACAAAAGTAAACAGTACACAAATTATTTATAAATCTATTCAATATGTATTTAAATTTGTTTTATTATTAAGGATGGTGATACACCTTTGATGCGAGCTGTTAGAAATCGAAATGCTGAAGCTGTTCAACTTTTAATTGAAAAGCGTGCTCGTGTACCAGCTACAGACAAACGTGGTGATACTGCACTACATATTGCTATGAGAGCTAGGGCTAGAGGAATTGTTGAAATTTTGTTACGTAACCCTAAAAACAGCCAGCTTTTATACAGACCTAATCGAGCTGGCGAAACACCATATAATATGGATGTCAATGCTCAAAAGCCTATCCTTAGTCAAATATTTGGTTCACGACGTCTTAATACAAATGAAGATAATGAAAATTTACTGGGATACGATCTTTACAGCAGTGCACTGGCTGATATGCTTAGTGAACCTACTTTATCAATGCCAATTACTGTTGGGTTATATGCTAAATGGGGTAGTGGAAAATCATTTCTACTCAACAAATTGAGAGGTAAGAAATTTGAATAATTAAATAATTTTAATACCTTATTAAAATAGTTAAATTAATTATGATGATTAAGAGGGTGTTAGCATACTATTTGTTTTTTCTCTTTGACTGATGCTCAACAGCAAATTTTCATTTAGCAGAACGAACCCTACGTTGCTATTTTAAATATCAGAGTATTCACCTATCATCAAACTTTATACTTGGAGCATAACTTGTGTCCCTACATTGATGTTTTTAAGGTATTTTAATTTTTATGTAAGGTATGAGCATGTAAATTATTACAGTTTAAAAATGTTTATAAATTGTATACAAATTAGAGTTTCATAAAAAAGCCAAATTAGGGGCACAGGTAATGTTCAAAGCTCAAAGTTTGATACTGCGTGAATCAATCTAATATTAAAAGTAACAAAACAGGATTGGTTCTTCTAAACATACATTTTCCAAGTTGCGCTTAGGCTGGAGAGAGAAAACAAACAATACGTTAAAACAGCCTCTTAGAAATAAAAATGTAAACACTTGTTACCTTTTTAGAGGAAATGAAAAATTTTGCTCATCAATGGACGGATCCATTTTTTCAATTCCCTTGGCTAATATTGGGTGTGGCACTTCACTTTTGTTTCATTGCTGGTACTGTGGTTGTAGTCCTGACATCGTCATCACTTATTGCAATTATCACAACATTAAGTTTATTAACTAGTATATTTTTCTTTCTGATAATGATATACTATGGTAGCCATAGGTTAGTATAATTTTTTTTATACAACACTTATTTATTATCTTTATTATTAATTGTTATACATAAATACTTAATTGTATAGACTTGATTGGGCTTATAATTGTATCAGCTATTTAAGCCAAAAAGCAGTTACAGCTCGAATAATTCTACAAATAATATTTTGTCATCCACCTGGTTCAAGTTGGGGGACATCAGTTACAGCACAACCTATTAGGTATTTCTAATTTAAATTTAAATTTTTTATAGTTTAAATTCAATTCAATTTAATTATATTTTTATTTTAAATTAATTTAGATTTTATTTTACTGACCAAACTCGGGTTAGTAGTACAACACCTGGGGAAAGTACGATTATTCAAATGATAGGTTCATTATATGATTCAATAGAAAAAGATTTTGGATCAATTTCTACACGCTTATATAGAGCTTTTCGTCCAAAACCTGGTTAGTTAATTAATTATTTTTTTTTCATGTCTTATAAATAATAATTATTAATAATGCTTATACATTTTAGTAAAACTTACTTCACCTTGGAAATGGCGCAAATTGTGTTGCATGCCAAACATAATACTATTTGAAATGTCATTTCTGTGTGTTTTATTAGTAACACTTATTATTGCTATGAACAGTGGTACACTAACTTTTATAAAGTATGTTATGGTTTTAACATGAAATAACTTTATTTTTTTTAAATTTTATATATTTTTTGATTTTCTAGTGATTTTTCAATTGACAAAGCTATTGGAAATGTTATACTATTTTGTTGTGGGATGTTCATTTTATTAATATTGATAGGAAATTTATATACGTTTGGTCAATTACTACAATCATTAGTGTTCTCACAACGTAAACAATTGAGGAGAGCTACATCAAGATTAGATACATTAAAGTCTGAAGGATTTATTCAAGCGTTAAGGACTGAAGTGAATTTAATGACAGAAATGGTATTGTATTTAATATTTGTTTGTTTATTTATGAGATAGTTATTCAATAAATAGTGATTAATTTTGTTTATTTAATTAAAGGTGCGTTGTTTGGATGCATTTACTCAACAGCAGACTAGATTGGTAATAATTATTGATGGTTTAGACTCCTGTGAACAGGACAAAATATTACTACTTTTAGATGCTGTACGGATGTTATTTTCAGAACAAAATACTCCTTTTATAGTTGTCTTAGCTATTGACCCCCATGCCATTTCTCAGGTTTGAACATAATTGATTAATATCTATTATATATGAATAATAAAGAACATTTAATAATTTAAGATGGTATATTTTGTTTATCGTAGGTAATTGAACTCAATAGTCGACGGTTGTTAAATGACATGAATTTTTCTGGACATGACTATCTTAAAAATATGGTTCATTTGCCATTTTTTCTTCAAAATTCTGGTTTACGCAAGGTAAAATTAGCTCAAAAATCATCTCAATCTCATCGTAAAAGTGTTACAAATCAAATGGATGAATGTGGATTGGTACATTCGGTAAACAAATTTTAAATTTGTTAGTTAAATTTTTAAGTTTGTTTTATTAATTATATTTTTAATTGTAGGCTTCAACACGACGATTATCTAATGAGTCCACAACATTAAAACCCACAATGGGTTCTTCTGGAGGACTTAGTCGAAGCAAAGGCAACATCAATTCTACCAGGAGTAAATTAAAATCAAGTGAAAGTATTGCAAGTAGCATAGCTAGCAACATACATAGATTAGGTGGTCCTCAAGATCTTTCTAAAATTTTGCTGACTGATGACTATTTTAGTGATGTAAATCCTAGAAGTATGAGACGTTTAATGAATATTGTTTATATTACTGGTATGTAGAAACGAACAATTTATTTTTAATTAAATAACTTAAATAATTTATATCATGGTTTAGGTCGTTTATTGAAAGCATTTCAATTGGAATTTAATTGGTATCATTTAGCTAGTTGGATAAATATTACAGAGCAATGGCCTTATAGAATATCTTGGATGATTATTTTTCATGATACTAATGAGGATACTATTGATGATTCCGTGTCACTAAAAACTTTATATGAAAAGTAACATTAACTGTTATATGTTTGTTAAAATAACTATTATTTTAACTAAAATAAAAATTAACAGGGTACGTCGTCAAATACAATTTTCTAAAGACATTGATCCATTAATGGAAATGGACAAAGACGAGAAAAAATTTGAAATATTTCTTTCTTTTCATCGAACAACATTGCTGGTTAGCGATCTAAGAATTTTCTTACCATTTACAATCAATCTGGATCCATATTTGAGAAAAGTTATAAAAGATGAAATGCAAAACTCTGAAGATTCCACTATTTTTAGGCCGACAATAACACACAATGAATTACAAACACGAAGAGTGCAAAATCAACTTATGAGAAGACAGGTTGGTTCAATTCTTTAAAATAAATATATATGAATTTTAACTAACAAGTAACCTATGATGAAAAAAATAATATAAAATAATTTAATTTAAGAAAATGGGAGCTAAACTATCACTTCAACAAGAAACTTTACCAACGACATTGATGTTAAATGAACCACAATCTGCTGCACTGTGGAATCAACAAGTTCAAAATCGATGGCATACACCTTATGATGAATTACCAAACTCGCTTCAAAATTTTTCCATTTCATCATTATCTGTAATTATAACTTATAAAAATTATTTCATCCTATTTAAATGATTTAAATGTTTTAGGATGAGTTTAATAACATTAAACTGTCATCCTCAAGTGTAGAAGACATTTGTAAGTTGTTGACAAGAATTAAAGATTTGCAAGAGTCAAACATTCCAAAATACACACAAATAATCAAAGATAATAATCTTACTGGTTGTGTACTCTTACATTGCAATTTAAACGAACTAAAAAATGTAAGTCTACATAATTTTAATTTAATCTTGTAAAAATGTATTAAGTATTTGATTTGCAGGTATTAAAAATGAACTTTGGAGATTGGGAACTTTTCCGCATAGTTTTATTAGCATTGCGAGACAAAGAGTACTTAATAAATAATGAAACCAACAGTAATATTAATTTTAAACACACTAGATCGGGTAGCTCTAAAACCCATTCGCATGAAAGAAGAGGTATAGAAATATTTAGTTTAGTAAAAATGTATACAATTATAACTCACTCTACTTTTTTTTAAATAACTTAATTTTATTATATGTTCATTAATTAAATGTTTGAATATTAGGATCTTCTAATAATAGTAATAATGTGCAAGGAACTTTGAATGATAAAGATCAGAAAGGGTCAAAAGTATCATCAGTTGAAAAACAAGTAAGAAATAATTCTAATTTAAAATTGACTAAAGAACTATAAAGTTTTTATTTATCATGTACACTTATTTTATAAAAATATCTTAAATAAAGGTAACATTAGAAGAACAAATGATTTGTGGTGCATTACAAACTCTTAATGAAGAAGCATGTGAAGATGTTTTAGAAGAATCTGAAGAACAAGGTACCATAGCAGCAGCTACCTATTTACAAGTACCACAGCAGCCTATCGACATAATTACAGGTGAGCAGACGCGACAACAAAGTCAGAATGAACTCGACAATAGTAATTTTAAAACAGGAAAATGCAATCCTTATGTAGTTGTAGATATGAATAAAATGTCTGAGACAAATTAATATTATTGAAGTGCATGGTGAAAAATCTTAAGCATGTGCATGACTATTTCATCATGATTTTCCAATTTTTATTTCATATTATTTAATTTATTAACCAGACCTAGTTAAGTGGTATTTTCCTAATCTTGATTATCTGAATAAATTAATATTATTGTTTATGTATATTTTATTAAAAGATGAAATAAATTATCAACAACATATTTTCTTTTCAATAATTATTTGCTTAAATATTTATGATTTGTACAATTTCGCAGTACAATTTATAAATTTGACAGTGCGACTAGTAATAGAAGCTATGGGTGGATGTAAAGGTTGGATCCCCTCACTATAAACTCAAAAAAAGTTTAATTTAAAATCCTCCTCTACTGTAAGTTTGGACATCTGCATAAATATAATCATATGAATATAATTTTGGAACACATTTTGTTATTTATTAAAATAATTAATTAATTTTAGATTTAGATTTGAGCGAAGTTTACTGTTTTGTTAGAAATGTAAAAAAAAAATTTAGTGAGCCTAGGATTAAAGTTGAGCATGTAGTACTGTATGATAGTGTTTATGTCTACATTTTTATTTATAGCTTAAATTGATTATCAATTAGAGATTAAATAAAAGTATAAAAATGTATTATAGTTTTTATATTTTAAGTTAAACTATTTCTTAATTTGGTTTTTTCTTACCTGTCATTTTCTTCCCTAATGTAAAATATAATCATTTTACAAACATTTAAATTTCCAATATTTACTGATAAAATCCCAAAGTATATGAAAAACTACTCAATATCTGAAATAAATTATTGTTACCATATAGTTATTATTTTCAATTCTTATTTTTCATACCTGTAGAAATTGTAAATAGTAGAAAAATGTTCAACTTCATCGGTAGTTTCTTGTACCGAACTGGATCTAGTTGGTACTTGGGAGGGGGAGGGCTAAAAAGTAAAAAGTTCCATGTACTTTTCGTAATAATAATAATAATAATTGGGAAAAACAAACAAAACATCTATAGAAAAAACTGGTATCTAAACCAGTTTTTGACAAAATTCAATTTTCTTTTTTTCTTGTAATTCAAAAAAAAATAACCATACATACTTAAATTTATTACCAAATGTTTATATTTATAATTTCCATACATGGTATAATTAAAAAAATATTTTCACTCTTATTGAACTATGTATAGATAATTGAAATTTAAGCAACTTGAAACATTCCACTATGACTTGAAGTATCTTATTCTATACTCAATGAAAATCAATTGAAATATATTATAGACTTGTTATAGCCTTATAGGCAAAGATATTTTAAAATTTTTAAAATTATGATAAACATGTTTAGGCTTGGTACATAAGTCTGAAAATGTAATACAAGATCCTACATAAGTTATTCAGTATTCTTTTAGCAACTTAAAGATATTTATAATACATAGTCACAACTTTTATGTAAGAATGTTGTTTATATAATAATATTGATATACAATGTTTATACATTGTTCAATTTGTATAGCTATGAGTTAAAAATAACGTCCCTTTAAAGTAGTTTTTACTGAAACCCAAAAAATCTTGATTTCCAACCTAAAATAGTTCGGCATGATTTTTTTTTATAAACATTTTAATGAAATGTAATATTTATAGAAAGAATATTGATTTTAGTTATTTTGTGGTAATTTAAAAATTATTGAGACTTGACATTTGTACGTGTATTCACTGTAGTTCATACCGTATTACTACTAATAAATTAAATTAGTATAATAGGAATATGAATAACGATAAAATATACTTAGTAATATAGACTGACAGCATACAGCAGCATCTACCTTTCTCTCCGAACCGTTTTTGAATGCAATGATTTATGATTCATCGTCTAGTTCAACCTACAAAGTACTATATTACTTATGTATGATAACAATATAAATATATGATATAATATTCTTAGAAATATTGGCTGAATATAATACCATATCCGATCTAATTCATTTTTTTCGTATGCAATGATTTACCTCTGAATTCAAATTCGACACATCTATTATAATGGCATACTCAATGAGGAGGTACACTCGACTCCTACTTAAAGTTGTGCCTGTGGTTATGTATTATTATTATTATTCCAGTGTATTTGTAAGTGATTTTGTTCATCTTAAATTAAATTGTTGACTGTTCTGTGAGAAAATTTAATATGTTTCTTGTGTTATCACTATGTAAAATAAATTATGAAAAAAAAGTGTACCAATAATCTTCATGGTTCAATAAATGGACTGCATAAATCATTTCATTATTAATTGTTTGTTTTATATTATTTAATTGCTCAAAAATATTATTTTTCGTAAGTATACGTAATTATAAAAAAAAATATTAAAATGCAAAATATTTAAAGCTTAAAGATAGTATTTTAATATCTTCACTTGCATAGAAAATGTTATGTTCAATGGCTAATATACCTATGTTATAATTTCTATTGCTTACTAGGTACACCTATTATGTAGTATTGTAGCATATAGAATATACTATGTACACTAGCATTATGCTTTTAATTACATGCAGTATTTTTTAATAATTGATCACTTAAGTCAACAGGCTTTAAAGTATAAGACTAATATATCCATTAATTGTTTTAAATTGCTCTATTCTTATTTTTACAAAGATGCATTAGTTTTTTAATTGATAATTATGCAGATCAGCAATTAAGATTTATATTTGGTATAGAATTCTTATAGATATTCATAATATATTTAACTAACCATCCATGTTTAAGTCTTAGATTATAAATTGTGTTGAGGATGAGAATGGTTTTACTTAGTGCTTTTTGTTTTGGAAATGTAGCTGCGATAGTGATTAATTAGTAACCTGCTTTTAGATTCTTTAAAAATGGAAAATAGACAAGAATGCCCTAGATACATTTTTTTTTTAATATTCATTGTAATTTAAAACTGATGCAAATCAAGTATAATATCTTACGTGTTTGCTGTAAAATTTTCAAGTTTTGGAACACTTATCGATGACAAAAAATACTTTAAAATGTATATATACCTAGCATACCATTTGATTCATTATTTTCTAATTAACAATGAACAGTACTATAAAGCTTATAAAAATAAGTTATCTTACAAATTTACAAAAAATCACCAATTAAATCTTGTTTGTGAAAAGTTTGACAATTTTAAAAACGACATCAACACAATAATAAACTGAGCTCTACTTATAATTATTTAAAGATGAGTCAAGTTTTGCATTGCTTTCATATTTTAAATAACAATATAACATTACACACACTGGAGTAAACAAAGTGAGCCAATAAGTGCCATAAAAACATCTAGTCATTGTCCCTTTTATTTTTACCTAATTGATTTTATAGGTGATGGATCTGTGTGTAGTACAACTTCAAGTAACGATAATGGAGGAGATGTTGATGCTTTTTTACTTCAGGTAATAACAATGTTATCACTTCATTAATTATTTAATATGCATTAGATTGCATAAACCATTTTCTATTTTTTTTATTTTTCAGAATTCACCTCATCATAGTATTGTTCAATATCCTGCATTTCAATATGAGGGAAACAATTCTGTTTCGGCAAATTCTTTGAACAATACTCCAATTGCTTCTAGAAAAAATCTTATCGATTATAAAGTTAGTTTTATCAATATTTTAATAATACATTATACAAAAATGTTTTTTTAATTTTTAGACATGTATTGTAACTACAACAACTGAAAAAGCAGGTAAACCATTTTTGCTTAAATCCATTAAAAGACCAGCATCATTAGTAATGAACAGGCTAGATGATTCAGACACAATACCGGAAACAAAAAATTCTGTACAAGTATGTCCATAATTTATAAAAGAGTAATGTGTATTTTTTAAGTATTGTTAATAATGAGATTAAAACCCCGTGTTAAGGCTAGCGGAATTGTAAAACAAGGTATTGCAGGCTCAGTTGGCATGTTAAGTTGCTTAGTAGCAAGCACAAGTTGGGTACAACAACCCCCTGCAGTCACTATATCACCAGTTTGCAGCAATGAAAAATTACCTACGAGTCCACCACAAGATACAAATCACTCTTCAGCAGTATGCGCGACAGCAAGTAGTGATGATGAAAGTACTCCTTTAGTGTCAGATATGTCTTCACCACAATCTGACCACTTGCAATCAAACACTGACCGGTAAAATATGGTATCTAGATAAAATTAATTTAAAGTATTGACATAAAGTTTATTTTAGATCAGACAAAGTGTATACATTTAATGGCATGTACTATAAGGAAAACTCTCAACATTCTTTGACTTCTCAATTATCTTCAAAAAGTACTGAATCTTTGCAATTAAGATCAGAAGGTGGAGGTTGTTCATTTGATGAAGATATAGATCTTCTTCGTGGCATTAATAGCATACAATCTGGATCTAGGAGAGTATCATTTGACAGCGATATCAGCATATTAGGCCATCCATATGACTGGAACGATCCTGAAACTATGGTGTAAATACTAAATACTATAGTATGATGGTATTACAAACATGTTAATCCATTTGACTGTATATTATAATATTTAATATCATTAATATATTTATTTCATTTTAAGCTCATTTACATTCTAATTTGAATTCCTTTATGTTAGTTTTGTTTTAAATATTACTTATTTTATATTTTAACTTATAGTGTTCATATTTTTAAAATGCCTAACTTTAAAATTTTTATTTCTGTATGGCACAAACAATATTCATATTACACAACTTAATTTTTTTTATTTCAGTTCACTTCTTCAGTATCTTCATACTACACTACCAAAAACATTTCATTTATTTAATTATATATTTATTATTTATTATTCAACTATACTTTAAAGGTTTTGATGCTGACATTTATATAACCTTATAAGCAACTTTTGTTTTTGAAACTAAATTAAAAAATATTTATTTATTGTAATTATGTACAATATATTCTTACTATGAATTTTTTTAATTTGTACTTCACATCAGCTAGTAAAAATACTGAACAATTTCAGTTCAAAAATAACGATTTTATTGTTTAAAATTTTTATTTAAAATCTTAAAATAAAAATATTAGAACATTAAGTAGCTAAAAAATTGAACTAATGAAAATTATGTTTAATTAAGTTATCAATTGTAAATTCCATCATATATTTAAATTTGAAATATAAATTATCATAACTTATATTGATTACGAATAGATTAAGTATTCCGTCAAATAAAGGATGTGTTCTAGTATAATAATTTAATTTTAGGTTTAGTATATATGGCTTAACAGCTAAACTTTAACCATGTATAATCGTAATGAACCAACTATAATTATTTTATTTTTTATATCTATTAAATATATATATATATGTATAAAATCACATTATGACTATAGATACATTCTTAAAAAATAGTTGTCATATTGTTTTCTTAATTGATAAAAGTATTTAAATTATTAACTAAAAATTAAAATTAAGTTAAAATTTTTTGGGATATTTTTACAAACCTTTCACATTTATAAAATACTTTATACTTATAGTTACTTAATAATAATTTATTCTGCAATATCAAATTCAATCATTTAAACATTAACATAATACTTTAGACTGTTTTTAGACTTGGTTTATAATACATAATAAAAAGAATTATAGATTTTAGGGCTTATAAAACATATCCATTGTTAAATCTGCATTAATAATTGTTAAAATTAGTTGTGAGATATACTAAACGTGATTTCTTTCATATTTCTTAAGATATGTATTAGATCTTTGAATATTTATAGTTTAAATCATTGTGATACTAGTTAACTATTATAATTTATAAATTTCCTTTTAATTTTAATAAACATATTATTAAATTTATGAGTATTTTAAGATAGTATTATAGTTACTAATAATAGAAAAATAAATGAATTTCGGCTATCTTATACTCCGGTATAAGTAGACAAATTATTGTGCCTTTTAAATCTATAAATTTATTAAATTGTAATAAATATTTGTAGTTTTTACAATACATATTTAATTTTTTTTTTTTATTCAAATTATTACAATGCGAGTCTCTGTTTAAATTACTTTATTTTTATTTATTTGTATTCTTTTTTGTTAAAAATTGTAATGTTCCTTTACTTTGGTATCATATCACCAATTAAACAATTTTCAAAATCAATTGTAATTTCTTACATTAGATTGAAACAATTAAATGTATTTAATTTTAGTTTCATAACTTATTATTGTATTGTATTGTTTGAATAAGTTAGTAGAAAACTAGGAATATTATTTAAATATTATATAACACAAGGTGATTTTTTTTCTTAGGCTTATTTGAGTAAGCCTTTCATAGATTGAAGTATTACAAAAATACATTTTGGCAAACTAATTTTCAAAATTTTGTTTTTAAACTGATAATTTAATTCTAAATGCTCATAATTCATTAAAAAAAACCTTGATTCAGTAATTGAATATACATTAAAAACATAGAAATATTGCAGTATTCTGTATTCAAAAATTGAATTGTTTATAAAAATCACATTTCAAAATATGAAATTAAAAATATAGGTTACATTAAAAAAATATTTTTATACTAAAATAAAGTACTTAATTTCAATTTTTCAAATATACACTAACCAACAATAATAATGTTACAGTAACGACTATTTTTAGTTTAAAAAAAATCACCTTGTCAAGAATATTTAGCTTATATAATGATATTTTATATGTGATTTACAAAGCAATAAACTCATTTTTGTGTTATGTATACTCCTTATGAAGTTTAAATGAATTAAATGTTTATTTAAGGTGACTTATTTCCATGTATCCTCTTAATGTCAACTAATTTAAAAATAAGTATTAATAAATAGAAACTATAAAATGTTTTATTTCTTTAAAATGTTTAATTATTATTGTCCCATTTTTTTTTAATTTGAGAACAAATATGCATATCAAATTATGATTACCAACTAAAAAGCTTCTGAAGTTCAAATCAAATGCAATTTCCCATTGTTCAAAGCTGAATAGTCTTCTAGAAAAAAGTTTGTAACATGGAACGTATGAGAGGAAGATATTTTGTACCGTAAGCTTAATCAATTGGCAACAAAATCCAGAAATATTCATTAATGGCTGATGATTAATCCGTAGTTCAATGGTTCTCACTTATTTTAAACTATTTAAAATTCGGTGTTGAGTAGCTCAGTTGTGTAAAATATGAAAATTAAATAAAAAATAAATCGCAATTCTCACAAATCGAATTACTTTAGATGGTCTTGTGGCCATCGATATCAGTTATTGAAATATTAATTTTGAATACTTCCGCACTTCCTTAAGAACCTAATTTAGACTCCCCCAAAATCTGAATAACAACTGTCAATTATGAATCATTCAAACAGTCATGGCTATTAATACACTATTCGTCTATATAGTAGGTATTTACCATTTAAAATAATTAAGTATATTTAGCCATGCCCTAATAATTCAAAAATGTTAATTTTTATTTTTTATTTACGACAGACAATAATAATATAACACATTAGAAATTTAGAATTTACAAGAATTTAAGAATCTGTTTTTTTAATGTTATTTTTACTTATCTATTACATTTGAGTTTCTTATCTTTATTCCTTATCATCTGCGTTTAGAAATAACAGATAAGAATATTACATTAGTTATTAAACACGTTTTTTTTCGATTCAATGAAATTCGAGGAAATTTATTTTATTTATTATGTTTCCATATCTTTTTCATTGTTTCATAGTTTTTGTTTTTATATAATAGTTAATAAACTTAAGTTGTAACTTATTTTTCTTAATACATTTTTTTTTTTAAAGCAAATTTAGAATGAAGTGCCATGTTTGCGAAATTAATGAACACAAATATAAATGTCCAAAATGCAGAAACGTAAAGTAGTGAGTACCAATTAAATATTAATAAAGGTAAACGTTTTAATAGTTCTATGATATTTTCTTTTGAATCTATTTTATGCAGTTCTTTGACTTTGGGTAAGATCACTCGCTTACCCTAGAAATATCAGACAGTTTGAATATATTTGCTAGGTAAAACAGTAGGTGTTCAGTCATATCCAAACCAAAATAATTTTAAAAATTTTTCATAGGAGTGAATCATAATTATATGATCAAAGCTCATCAGCTCAGTTCACTGTGTATACAATATGTCATTATGTGTACCTTGCTTAGAACTTTGTGCTATCCACTTTTGTAAGAAATTAGTGTTTCCTTACATCAAATTTGATATAAACGTATTTTACGATAATGAATATGTAGGAATTTTATTACCTACATTTTATTTTGTTTTTCGTATTTTTGTTAATGTGTTACAATTGATTTTAAAATTTAGTAAGAGTATTAAATTTTAATTTCTATTGAAAAATCCAATTATTCAGTAAAAGTATTAAATATTTATCTAGGTTTATTATAAGCATCCAAAAATGTGGATATCAATTAACTAATTAATGGTAACTAAAAAATGAACTGTATGGGACAAAATAAATTAAACTAGTAAGAATATTCCCAATTTACTAAATGTCTGTGCCGTTTATTTTAGTTATTATATTTATACTATTTAAACTTAAAAATAAAAAAAAATGTCTTGAATTTTAAAATTGATATCCTAGATCAAGTAAAACAGATAATTTTGCAAAAATATTCATAGACAGTGAAAATTAAAAATATGTTGATATAATGTTCTAAAACATGTTCAATGAATCAAAAATGTTTTTAATTTCCAGTTGTTCAGTTGCATGTTACCAAAATCATTTATCAAGTGATTGTACAATAAGCAACCAAGCTGCATCAGTTGAAACATTAAAAAATGTACAACTGTATCCTACTGAAGACACAATCCCATCTGAAAAATTGAATTTACTTTGTAAGTATGATTTAACTTAATTATTTATCTAATCCTTATTAATATTGAATTCTTTATACTTTATACATCTTCACTAATTTTAGATTCCGAGCGGTGCAATGAATGTATTAATTTTACAATGATGTTGTTTTTTTACAGTTTGGGGCAGTAAAACTGTAAAAATGCTTTGATTTTCTTCAACAGCAACTTTTAATATAGAAAAGTGAATTTAGTTGGTGCATTTGGGAGGTGAAAATTTAAAATTCCCAATAGTTTTCAAAAGTGACAGGAAAAAAAAACAAAAAATTAAGGAAAATTAAGAATTTTTACTCAAAAGAAGTTTTTGAAAAAATCGATTTCGGTGTTTAGTGTAACTCTAAAAAAAATGACTATAGATACATGAAATGTTCACTGAATGTTTTTGTGAGACACAATGTCTATACACCATATAGTTTTAGTTTTCAAAATATTTTAACTCATTTTGAACTATTTATAGGCATATGAAATTTTCGCTCTGTCAAAAACTTGAAAATGTAATATAAGGTTCCTTGTAAGTTGTTGTTAATGGAAATTTAAAAAAAGATGAGCGTAAATCCACAGAAATTTTTTATGAGTGTGATTTTAAAATTTCAACAAAATACATGATAATCACTAAAATTTTCAAATTATTTTACGTTGAAAAATTCATAAAAATTTTTCTTTTCATCTCTAAGATTCGAAAATTGAATACAAGACTCCTTATAAGTTTGTCTAAGGTTAGCCAGAAAGTCAAAGTAAATATTATTCAATCCATTTCTCATATAGCTTTTCTTATTTTGTTGTTATTCAAAAATGAATAACTTTAGATACTTGAAATTTACACCATATGTTTATATTGTCATTACATAAACTTGATACAATTTTCAATTTTTATAGTTTTTCTATTACACCGTCCTACAATTATAGTGGTATATGGTTTATAACCATAATCAAATGTACGACTATGGTAGAACGGACGTGTCAAATAATTTGCAGCTTTTCTCAAAACTAGAAAAATTATTAAAAATTAGGAGATTAATGAAGTTACAATGTTGAAACGTCAATATTTTCAGAAAAATGAACTCCACAGTATGACTATCTTCAATTTTTAAACTTTTTACCAAAAAATTAAGGCATGAATTATCTGTAGAGCTTGTCCCTGTGAGTCTTAATAAAAACCAGAATTATGATGTCTCCACTATTTCAGGAGATATCGCAGTGGGTGAACCCTCACAAGACACCCTGCAGACTGACAGACTGGCATTGCTTAGAATCGTTTTTTGTATACAATGATTTTATATCATTCAACTAAAATTTAACACAATCCATTACAGTGACCCACTTTTAACCTACTGTATAGTAGAACGACATCCACTTACCCTCTTTTTTTAATCATTATTACTGCTGTAGAAAATTGTTATTATTTTTAAATTTCTAGTTTGTAAAAAAACCCTATTTTATTTTGATTCGATTATAAAAAAAAATTAAATGTTAACATTATACAATTAATTATTATCAATTAACTTACTTATTTTCCTATTGATATATTATTCTATTATTTTTTGTGTTTAGGTTATGACAATCGCCTAAAAGAATTAGTTTCTGATTCTTATTTACAAAAACTATTGGAAAAAATAGACAACAGTACTAATCCTAATGAAGAGTTGGAAAAAGCTATGGTTGAACCTATATTTGAAGAATTTGCTAGAAGATGTTTGGAAATTGTAAGGGATGAAAATGTAAATTGAAGTTTAAACTTAAATAATTTATAAACTATTGGCAAATTATAGCACCTTTGCAGTTAATACCTTTAAGAACATATTTTGTTTACTTAATTAATAATGTTTTAAAAGTTCACAAAGTGTAAATTGACTGAAAACTACTGTTGTTATTATAATAATATAAGATTGAATTTTTAAACTTATTGACTTTTTTCAGTTCATATTATAATTCGTATTTTTATATAGTTCAATTACAACTTCCTATATATACAGGATGATCAATTTAAGATGGTGCACTAATTATCTCAAAAAATATTAACTTTTTTTTGAATTTTTTTTAAAAACTTGATAGATTTATGCTTTTCTAATACTGTATTATATTTAAAAAAATTTCACCCTTATATTTGTTGGTGAAACCACTATCAATTTAAATTTTCAAATAAGAACATATGATAGAAAGGTCATAAGTTCATAAAACCATTTTATTTATGAATATTAGCATTACAATTTGTATTTTTTGTTATTTCGTTTGCGAGATACAGTTCCTCAAAATTTGGTGTTATAAGGAGGTGTTGATTATACTATTATGAATAAATAATTTATTTGTATAGACCAGGAGGTATAAGTGATGAATTTGATACTGTTCAACCCAAGGTAACAATTAATAAATTATAACTTTTGTACTTTGTACCCTAATCATTTATAAGCCTATCGACTAATTAGACATACTGAATTACGAAGAATGAATAGAAGAAAACTGGTTATTTGGATAGCTGTATACTTGTAGCCAAAATTTGAGGAACTGTATCTAACAAACCAAATAACAAAGAATAAAAATTTTAATGCCAAAATTCATAAAAAAAAAATAGTTTTATCAATTTCTGACATTTGTATTATATGTTTCCATTTGAAAATCAAAAGTTGGTAGTGGTTTCACCAATCAATAAAAGGACAAAAAAAAATTTTAATATTATGCAGTTTTAGAAAAACATAAATATAAGAGTTTAAAAAAAAAAATTCAAAAAAATAAATAATAAAAAAAAGACTTTGAAATAATTTGTGTAGGTACCCTCTTAAATGGATCACTCTGTACAAATATTATATTTTATCTGTTGGAAAGAAAAAATACTGGTCTCGCTTGTTCCTTGATTGCACAAACGTTAGGCATGAGCAAACTTTATAAGCAAAAACTTTTCATTCCGGCTACATACTATTTGTTATTAAATCATTCCTGCTAACAGCCACTTTTGAGACAGGTTTGACTCTTCAATTTCTGACATATTAATGCATAAGAGCCACTAGGTGGCTTTCTTTCTCAGATTCTATACAATATAATTTGATATGCTGCTAATATATCTACCTCTCCAAATACATTCCCAGCTGAGTTTTGGGGTTGATAAGGCAATCAAATACATGGAAACTACTGGTATAATAAATGGCTAGTTAAAGTCAATCAAACAAAATCTTAACACACTACTTTCACTCTTTGCATTTCTCCTGTCCTGAAGTTTTTTTAGGTAACATCCCAATTCCATTTTCCCAATTGGTTAAGTATTTGGACCTCACTATTGATTGTTGGCTATTTATTATTGTTTGTATCCAATTTGTCTAACATATTAACAAACAAATATTTAAGCAAACCAATTATTTGTATTATTTGGCAGATTATGTTCTTCTGTAAGTAATGTGGTATCTTCTTGGTTTTGGTTTGGGTCTTAACAAGTTCAAAATCAAAATAGCATTTGACATCTACGTTAAGAAATTCACCTATGTTAAAATTCAAGTGATAAATTGATAAATATATTTTCCATACTTGTAGAAACGAACAAAAAAATGTTAGACTGATGACTGGATTCAAAAACTTTTCTTCCAGTTTTTTCACTAAATCAAAACAACCCATATAACAGTTGTTTATTTCAGCATATTGTTTAAGGTTCTGCTGATCTTTATAACAAGATTCTGGTATTGATAATTGTTTTGCTTTGTAACTATTTCCACCATGTAATCCGCAACATGATAACTAAAAAAAGATAATAACTCTCAAACAAACAAAATACTAAGTACAATGAATAACATAAACAAAACTTGAATCTATTAACAATTAGATCTTTTTAAAAAAAATATTGTTAATTGGGTTTGATGAATAATAATGCTTAGCCAAGGCCATAAATTCAATAATAACTCTAACATACTTTTGAACCAAGGTTAATAAATTTTTTATTTTTAAATATGGTTGTTTCTTTTAAAAAACTGTAACTATTTTATATTTTATTGTATTTATTGGATTTATAAGTGTATTTTTTAAAATTGAATATCCCTTTCAAGTTGTATAGTGTATTAAATTCAAAGCCCAAGTTATCAGATATAGAAATTCCATTTCCTACTTAAAAGTCGAAACCACAATTATTTCAAATTTTTTAGTGTAGATCTTTCCACATTTTCACTCTCACTATTAATTGTGCTTATTTTATTTGATATTACTTAATTGTGAGTAAATAAGTAGATACAAATGTATACAGTAGCATGAAAGGTCCTCAGAAGTATACACTCTCACATCTCTGAACACTAATTCTAGCCCTGCCTTTAACTCGAATCACATTACTTAACCTCCCAAAAAGAAACTATTATTTTAATGTAAGAATACAAATAATGTAAGTTTAAAAAAATATTCAATTTTATATGATAAAACATAGTTATATATGTATGTAATTCATAAAATTAAGAAGTCAAAAGAGAACATTGTTGAGGTGGGATTAGAAATATAATATATTATTTATACATATTTTTGTAACATATTTAAAATTTTTATTTTTTAAGATAATATAAATACAATAATCCATTGAAATATTTGTTGAAATTTACTGGTACAAATAAAGTATTTAAATACAATTTATCACTAAATAAAAGTACCTAATGTTTATAATATTATAAAAAATGACTAACTACAACAAGAATGTCTCAAAAAAAATGTCAAATTCACCAATGTGACAATTTGCTTAGTATAAATGATAATAATTAATAACTAACATTTTTTCCTACAACGGATTCAATATTTGATATAAAACTAGTATTGCACATTTAAAATTAGCAGATTTCTGTTTTGGTAATTCAAATGAATACCTTATGAATAATCATAAAAAAATGTTATAGTGTCTTACTGAAACATTTATTTGTAGGCCACAGTAGACCACTATACGTTGCATACCCCAATAACTACTATATGTCGATACTTTATACATACATTTATAAGGTTAATTGAGTGTAAATTGTAGATCATTAAGAATAAGCAGTATACTAATTTACATTAATTAAAGACTAGGCGTTCACATTAAATTTTACTACATTTTTTTTTATAGGAAATAAAAATACAAATACTTGTCGAAATTAAAATTGAAATGTTGGATATATGTACCTTACTACCTAGTAAATAGTAGAGCAGTAAGTAAATAATCGTGGTTATAGGGAATAACAAATGCAAATTTGGTTTGTTTTAGATTTTAGATTTTGAGCAATGAATGATTTTACAATGATGTGTTTTTTTTTAAAAATTATTTGTATCTGTCATCACCTTTTATGGCAGTAAAAATGCTTTGATTTACTTCAACACCATCTTTTCTGGTAGGAAAGTGAATCTAATTTGTAAAAGGAGTGGGGGTAAAAATATATATCCACAATAGTTTTCAAAAGCGTAAAGAAAAACTTAGATATTTTTTATATATTTTTTTTTAATTTTTTAATTTTTTATATTTTATATTTTTTTTTTAGATAATTTTATATTTTATTTTTTTTTATTATTTTACCAGTTTTCCAAAAAATCGATTTTGTTTTTTGGTGTAACTCTAAGCATCATAAGATTTCGGAACATTGCAGCTATTTTTTAGGTATTATAGACATTAGAAAATGTCTACTTTTATTATATTTTTTTTAAAATTATTGTCGATTCAAAATTGTTGTCCTGTCGAAAAACTTGAAATTTTAATACAACGTTTCTCATAAGTTGTTGGAAACTAAAAAAAATCACTAAAATTGCATATCATTTCGAGTTAGAAATTCATAAAAAATGTTCTATTTATATTTAAGCTTTGAAAACTATAAATACAAGATTCCCTCTAAGATTTTCTATATTTAACAAAAAAAAAGTAAATCGAAAAGTTAAATTATTTTTTTAGAGTTTTTTATTCTATAAATGTCATATTCATAATGTCCATTTTTATTAAAGTAAAATGTTGACTAAATTTATCAAAATCTCGAACATGTTCAAATTATTTTGGACTTCTGTTGTTAAAAACAACACTTATGTTAAATAGTGATAGCCAAGGATTGAAGTACCTATTGAAACAGCGAATCTCATAAATAGTTCATACTGTAACCAAACAATCTAAAATATATATGTAAACACAGCTATTCTTTACTGACATTTTAAGTTCATATTTGAACTAAATTACATATTAAAACCAAGAACAACGATTTTAGTTATTCTGTTGTAATTTAAAAATATTTTTCGTGGGTACATGGAACTTTGAGAGTACCTGCCCACATAATTATATTTAATACACACACAATGACGTTTACAAGTGTAATTTTTTTTAGAAAAAATGAATTTAACCTACTGTTGACGGCTGTACTAAAAACTAATGCCCCCAATAGTAAAATAAATGTATTGATAGGCTAACAGACCATCTTCGCTCAGAATTGTTTTTCGTATACAATGATTTTATATTATTGAATTTAATTGAACACATTCATTACAGTGATTCTCTAGAGTCTAGACTCCTAATGTACAGCAGACTTGAGCAGAGCATTGGCGTTCTCAGATTTTTTGAAAGGGAAAGGGGGGATATGCATTGTTGACTATTCTCAGACCACATTATAAATACATTCATTGATTTATCATATACGACACCCTCATTCTCCATCCATGAGCACCTTGGACCTCCCAATAACAGAGCGACACCCCCGCTTCTTATTCATTAATTAATGGTGTATCATGAATATGGTGTATCGACTATAATATATTAATATGTGCTGTGACCGAGTGGAGCAAAATAGACACGAGTTCCTAGTTAGCGTTTTTATTTTCAAGTAGTAATTTGTAATTATAATAATATTAATATATACATATATACATATTGCCAAGATTAAAATTATTAATATTCAAACGCAATAGAATTTATGAGAAAATAACAACACAATCGTTTTATCTCTTGACTAGTTGAATAAAACAACGACACTGTAATATTTATAATAATAAATAATTAGTCAGTACTCAGTGGTGCTCAGTGCATTGCTCCAGCGCCCACGAAATGTTTCTTACATTTGGGGGCCTAAATCGGGTTGCCTATTTTATCAGGAAACGGTTTGAACATATTAAGTTTACAGATAAACCTGTAATGTAAGATTTCATTATTTTGCGTGAAACCAACGAGCTCTAAATTTGTTTATAATGAAAAATACAGTATCAGTATGCACTATGTACATCAATTTTATGAACGGAAAACTAACGATTTCCTAATATAGTCGTGTGTGACATGACGTGTTATGTATACATCACAATATTTTATTGCCGTCATGACATTACAGTTATGTGATGAGATATAGATATTTTAGTTCTTGTTTTTTTTTTACAGAGCGATTAATGTAATTAATAAAATAAAATTAATTGAAATTGTGCAATGTTGTTAATATATTTTTTTTTTCACTTGGGAGCCCCCGATTAGTTCAAGTATTAAGAACAGTGAATGAGAATTAAGAACACGATTGAAAAATGACAATAAAGAATAATCACAGCGTTTAGAGAAGTGAAATTTCAAAAAACTGGCTAATCAATGAATCCCACGACGGAGAGAATTATGAGAACGTTTTTCGAGAAGTCTTTTCTCTTAGTTCTAAAGCTAATAGCTGTATGTGTCTTATAAATTATAAATAATAATATTATTCCGTGACGAAGACAGTGCCGCAGGAACTATATTTTACGAGGAGGAGGGGAGCAAAACACAAGAAACCTAACCACCATTATATAATATTTAATTATTTATTCGTGATTGATAACAGAAAATCTCTCTTAATATATATATTTCTTTAAGTTATGAAATAGCCCCGCGATTTAAAAAAAATAAAAATAATATTATTATTTTTAATGTTTAAAATTTGAAGAAAAACAATTTTTTTTTTTTTTAATCCTGAATTAAAATAAACTAGGATTTTACTCTCTTCTGGGGTACCTAATGACTAATACCTTGTCCAAGGCCCCGCAATACCTAACGCCGGCATTGCTGGTGGAATATCTCAATAATTTAATAAAGCACTCCTAACAGAAAATGTTAATTTTTTATAGTTCTAAATTATTACTCAATATAATATGTATTGTGTTATAATAATAATAATAATAACAATATTATTGAACACACTCATGAAAATGTGCCAATTTTGAATACGTATCGTAAACGTATTAATTGAACGTAATTTACGACTGTACCTTGGCGTTTTAATTTTGATGTGGTTGCGGGGGGGGGGGAGGAGGAGATTATACTTTTGCGCCCCTTGGATCATGTAGTCTGAGTGGTCAATTTCATCCTATGCCCCCCCCTCCCCCCGACGCCTTGCCACTGGACGGATATGAATGATAATATTATACCTCTATTTATATCAGTTGTGGTCTAGGCCTTTAATCTTTTGTTTATGGTTTTGACGAATTGACGACGTGGGAAAAATTAGAGAATTCGAGATGGATAAACAATACTATATAATATGACGTATATAAGATAGTATATACTATATATTAATATATTATGTTATTGTTAATTTTGTATGGTGTTGCAGTGTTGCTATTCTCGAAGCTAGACAGTAGACGATAATATTTTATATTTTTATCATTATGTTCGTGTAGTGTACATAGTCACGTCATAGACAATAAATGTATAAATCATGATGATAAACGTTGTTTAAAATTATAATCGTGGAATAAATATATTATGCTATCCTATATATGTGCGTGAAAATGTGAAATCCAAGGTGGGGGTCGATGAATCCACCTTGGTAAAATCGTTATATTATTTAGCTAATTATACAATTAGCTAAACAGTTAACAATATAAACATTTATGATAGACGATATGTACATATAAGTGATAAGTGAAACACGCCTGATGTATTTAAACAACTTTATTTAAAATTATTTTTATGTTTCTAACGTTTATATTTATCTGTGTTCTTTCAATCTGGCATAGACCATATATTAAGTATAAGGTTATGCTTATTGCTTAGTAGGTGCAAAGTTTATGCGATTTATGGACTATGGCTGTAGAATGTAGATACTAGATACCTAGTTGATTAAACATACATAAATCTTAAAATCTCGTAAATACATAAGATAAATGTAATCAATGCCCGTGTGGCAACATGTACGAAAGAGAATATAGAAGGTGTGACAGATAGACCTGACCAAGAAAAAAAAATTTTGCTACCTTAAGGTAGGACAAATTTTTGTAAACATTATATGAGTAGTAAATAATTTAGGAAATAAACTCATGTCAGCAAATTTCCTAAAATGGTATTTTGAAAAATTGTCTACGTTCCAAATGAATTAAAAAAAATTCTAAAAAATAAACTACTCGACTTAGATACATGTTTTTACCACCAAAATTTTTCTTATAATCGGATTCACAAATTGGCTATTTTGAACTTAACCAAAAAAAAAATTTAGTTAAATTTAAATTTTTTTATATTCAGTATTAAAAAATTAAAATAATATATTTTTTAAATTGTACATGTAGCGCAAATGACTATGAATTCAAAAAATTCAAAATATTGATCATTATTCATTACAATAGTTATTGCATTCGTCCGTTCTTTCTGTTACACCCTGTATATGTCTTAAAGATACCTATGCATACCACATGATGGGCATGGGACCAAGGTGTATTGTTGATAAATATATTATGTTATAGACATTATACATACATAAAAGATCAAAAGATGTGGCAAAGTCATGGAGACTAGAATAAGGAGACCTAGGTGGATTGATATACTATATGCAGGGGCGTGACTAGGGGGGGGGGGTGTCAACGGTCACTAGGCACGCCCCTGACTATATGGATTTTATATATCAAATATCAATCAACCTTGATCTTGAAAGAGATCAAAGTTTGATCGTCAAACTCCGCTTCTGATTATGTTCCGAAATGTGACGAACACTCGTCAGTCGTCACTCGCTCGATTAGACAACCACAGGCCGCGCTGCAGTCGCTAGGGTTGCTACTTTAACCCGTGTAGTATAAGGATTATTCATGTTTTTCACGTTTTTTCGGACTAAAAATGCACTGACAATATCGAAATTGTTTAGCTTGCACGGTTTCGCATTTACATGCGTGATACGTACACGTGTTCATGTCATAAAGAGTATAAGGTCTATGTGGTCAAAGTGAATGATATCTATTATCTTTAATCTTATTCTGAAAATATTATAATGTTATTGTTTCTCTCTAGCTATAATTTATACAAGAGTATGGATAATCTAATAGCGTTTTCGATTCGACCAATTTTCAGTGAACTTGAGCCACTGTGTTTTGAATTCAATTTAATTGCACTGAGAATACCCAGTTCCTCAGAACTTCATTTTTACACGGTCGATTGTTGAGAGCAATGGGTGCATACTGCATTACTGCATAATGATTTTATAAGTATAAAGATAAACCGTTTTTATCTGTGAACGGGACACATCATTATCTGACTTCCTATTTATCACATTATTATCAATATAATTATATTTATTATTTATATCTGATAATAATGTTTATTTTTTTTATTCGATTATAAAAAACCAGTACGACACTCGCGTAGTGCTATTGGAATTATAAGGCATTCTATCTTGTTGAAAGAGTTATAATATTATATATTTTTCCAACAATAATGTATACTAATATGAGGTGTTTTCACTATTAAGTTATATTATTGAGTATACTAGCACAGTTAATATTATTATAATACAATCTGTGATACTAGTATGAGGTCAATGACCCCGGACCGCTCGCTGTTATCAGCCCATTTATTTATAGACTATGGATAAAACCGATACGTATATATAATGTCTGTGGGGTGAAATGAAAAAAAAAATGATTAAACCGTTTTGTACAATCACAGAATTTGGTTCCATGAAAAACCGTACGCGGTATCTGATAAGAATCGAGCCATATGTTCGCAAGGTCGAGGTTGTTTTTTTTTCGCGCATTCCTCATCGATGAGGCGTGTTTTCGTGGAAATATGCTGCAGTACGTGCGTCTGCGTCTGTGAAACGCGAAAAATTCTAAATTGACGACGATCTACGATTAATTACGATACTCTGTCGTTTGGGTTCTCGATGCCGTCAGTTTACCTTCCGCTGCTCTCGATCGCAACGTTGACGCTTACAGTGTCCGCGCCGCAGACCGCAGTGTCCGATTGATGTCGAAACCAGTCGGCCGTAGACTACGGTGGTGTACGCGTATGTTCGTGTCCGTTTCAGTTTTTGATAATTTTTTCGAATTTTTTTCTGCACGATTTGTCGCAGACGTATGTTATTCCCCGCACACAATGTTGCGTACAAAGCCGACGAAAGTATGTAGCGCACATATTTTGTCTTATACACTTTAAACTCGTTGTTATAATATACTCATTCTATTATTATACCGATACATTGTTATAACCATACGTGTTTAGGCGGCCACGTTTCCAGCGTAGGTTATTACATTGTAGGTGTATTGTAGAACTATCGAAGCGTATCGCCATGGATGACGGTAATACGGATCAAAAGGCCAACGACGTGCAGTCCGACATAAAACAAAATTGTGGGGAAAATGTCAATTCTATACAACCACCTTCAAGTGATAACTGTGCAGCCAAAAAGACGTCATTTGAAATCACTAGTATCACAGAACCAAATAATGATGACATTGATGAAGATTCCCCAGACACCGACTCACATGTTCATGATCACAGAACAGTAGATAATAGGCACGAAGCTGAATTGCAAAATTATGCTGACAACATGGTTGTGTACAATACGTCTAATGATCTAGGCAGTTCTGCACCAGTCATACCGACCAGCTCACAATATGGTCTGGCTATTGTTGATAATTCAGATGGTGGCCATTCTTTAGGTTCCATAAAAAATGAAGATATGCATGGTGTCGATGCTAATTCACAAAAGAATGATTGTGATTTAAATGGTCTTCAAAATAAAAATAGAAATGAGAGGTTCAAAGTAGTGAAAATTGAAAGTACAGAACCATTTAAACGCGGTCGTTGGGTGTGTATGGACTTTTTAGATCATTCAATGAATCAACAACAATCAGGTAACAATAAAATGATCATGGTAAATGGTGATAACAAGGCTTATTCTCAGGCAAATGACTTGGATACAACTGAGCCATTGGACAATGGCCACCATGAAAATCCTGAGTTCAGAGTCTGTACTAATAATGTCAGTACTTATACCAGTAACTGTAATAACTCTGATAATTATAAAAATCCAACTTCTACTTATAATATTGTATCGTCTGGTGTAACTACTCCTATCCATAGTGCTTGTGTGTCTCCTGGTCAAAGCTTACAGACTAATATGCAAGTTCCAGTTTTATCGGGTCAGCCAATTTCAACTTCTGTACAAGCACCACAGCCCCAAAGTCTTACCCAAGTTCAATTACCAACCCAGCATAATAATATTAATCAGAATTGTATATCACATTCCAGCTTACAGTCTCAGCAGATACAACAAGTGATTGCAAATGCCGGTGTTATGCAATCTCAGTTACAACAAACTCAACCAGTTATCAATGTTATGCAAAATCAAAACCCATCAATACAGCCACAGTCTATTCAACATATTAATTCTGTTGATCAGAGTGTTACTCAAACAATGCCACAACAATATCAACCTATGTCACAGGCAAATTTACAACAACAAATTATGCAGCATAACATGCCAGCACAATTTCAAAAATCATTTGTACAACAGAATCAATCTGTTTTACCTAACTGTGCGCCTATACAGCAATCAGTAAACCAAATGATTAATCAACAAGTTCCTCAATATTACAACTCCCCGCCAGTCCAGTCTCAAAATGTTACTTCTGAATCTTCAACTACGGTGTCTATGTCCAATCAACATATTGGTCAACAGCAATTTCAGTCGATACCTATTCAAAATCAACCATTGCAAAATCATGTACAACTTCAACAGAACCAACAACAATTACCAGCCCCTGTGCAACAAATGCAACAGCCTAGCCCTCAGCAAAATATGGTACAACAAAATCAAATGCAATCTCAAATGGTCCAACAAAATCAACAATTGTCTCATCAGCCAACCATTTCTCAGCCTAGTCAACCTCAACAAACCCAGTCTGTTCCTCAACAAAGTCAACAAATGTCTCAGCAACATATCCAGCAGCCTCAACAAACACCACAACCCCAACAGACACATGTCCAGCAAGTATCATCTTCACAGCAACAGCAACAACAACAACAACAAGCGCCTCAACAAATGCAACAAGTTGGACAACAGTTACAAGGACCACAAGGTTCACAAATCCAGCAACAATTGCCACAGCAAACTCATCATATCAATCAACTTACTCAAATTACCAATCAACCGCAGCAAATGCCTCAGTCAAATCAAATGCAACAAATAGCTCAGCAAAATCAACAAATTTCACATCAACCTCAACAAATTACACTGCAGAGCCAACAGATACCCCTCCAGACACAATTACAACATTCTAAGCAAATGCAAACAACTCAAATTCAGCCTCAGTCTCAACAGATTCCTCAACAACAGCAGATTCCTCAACAGCAACAGATAAGTCAGAATCAAATGATTCATCAAAATAGTCAACAAATAAATCATGCGGGGCAAATGATTCCTCAGCAAACTCTTAATCAAGGACAACAGTTAAATCAACAAAATCAACAAGTTCAACAGCAACAGCAACAACAACAACCACCTCAACAACAAATACAGCAACAATTAGCCCAAACTAGCCAACCTAGTCAACCAATGTCTCAACAAATTCTTCAACCAAATCAAAGTATGCCCCAACAAAATCAAGTACTAACTCAGCAGTTGGGAATAAGTCAATCAAATTCCCAAATGTCTGTTCCTCAATCTCAAAACCAACAAGTAATCCAACCACAACAACCACAACACATGCAACAAGCTGGGCAGCAATATCAACAACCTCAACAAATGATGCAATCTCAGCCACAGCAATTGCCAATGCAAAATAATCAACCCATCATGCATCAGCCAAGTTATTCACAGGCTCAAAGTTTGAATGCTATGCAACTTCAGCAAGCCGTAATGCAAATTCCAACTAACACTGTTACGTCTACTCAAATGCATATACAGCAGCAACAGCCAGTGGGTCAATCTAATATGATGCAGCAACCTCAAATTACCGTTATGCCGCAAAATAACATACCACCTATGTCCCAACAACAAATGACATATTCACTACAACAACATGTGCCTATTAACCCAAACTATGCTAACAGTATGCAAAATTGTTACATTCCTTCCCAACAACAAATGGCGCCTTACAAACCTATGAAAACTGTAGAAACTATAAAAAAAAAAGAAGACAATAACACTGAAGATGTTGATAATGGAACCACTAATAGTGCAACTACTACTGTAGCTATAGATAACAAAATTGAACAAGCTATGGATTTGGTCAAAAGCCATCTTATGTATGCTGTGCGTGAAGAAGTAGAAGTATTAAAAGAGAAGATCGCAGAGCTAATGGATAAAGTTGGACTTCTAGAAACAGAAAACTCTAATCTTAGGATGCTTGTACCTCCAGACATATTAGAACAATATAACCGTGAAAAACAAAAATCTACAAACGGTCAGTCTACTCATAATCAATAGACTTAAGTTTAAACTATTTGGTAAATGATGAAATACTAATATGTTAGGCTAAATAATGTAAAAAACAGTGATGTGTACAGATTGTTATCTTTATTAGTTTGATTTGTACAGTGTAATATTAGTAAAGACTTTGAGTTTAATCATTTTATTTTAATAGCTAACTATGTAGCTAGGTATGTACTTTTATATTTTTTTGAATATGATAATATTTCAAATCAAATAGGCCCAAAGTTAAAAATATTCAAATGTTGAGTATTTTAGAATATGATAGGGAGCAAGGACACTGTTATATTATATTTTGTTCATTTATACTTTTCATAAAATATTGATAATTGTTTTTCAATGTGCTTATTTTTTAAGACTGTGTTTAATTAAAACAAATTCAAAATTGAAGTCTAAATACTGATTCATTTTTTTTTAATTATGGTATACGACTATACGAGGTACATTATGTCCTTGCTTTGTGATGTGCAATTGTTTGCGAATTTAAATGTAAACTTTACTTTAAGATTGGAACTGACTGAATAAAAAAAAAAATTTTTGGTTAAATTTTAAATGATAATTTTTTAGGTGTGCTAAAAAAATAATGATAATTATTAATATACACTCCAACTGATTATTTTGTATAATAACCAGTATAATATGAAAGCTCGTATAAAAGACATTTTTTGATTATATATTAGAATAAAATATAATTTATCTGATAAAATTATTAGTCTAAGCAAATACCTAAGCAACACTTAGGTAAATATGAAAATTTAAATTAAATTCTGTATGATAAACATATCATTGTTAAATTTGTTAGTGTTAGCCTGGTTGTAAAAATATATATATATATTATTTAAGGTTCAATTTCTTCCAAATTGTATTCTTTATAAAATATATATTTATTCTCTTACATGTCTATAAAAAGAGTAAACACAATAAATATTTAGTATAATACACTTTTTTGGAAAAGACTATAACCAATAACCAGTTTTGTTATCATTATCCTTGTCACTAGATATTTTTACTAAATTCAAATTGTCAGTATACTCATTTCTATGACACAAACACGCTGGCATCTAATCACAATTTTAGTCAATAACAACATTGTTGCAGTCAACGTATTCACTTAATTTTTAGTCTTATAAGTTACAATTTATATTTTCTTCTTATCTCTATATTGCTCATATTTGTGGTTTTCTGAGTCACTAACAGTGTTGTATTATAAATAAAATACTCAAATTTTTAACTATGAAGTTTTTGATACAGGTAGTACATTAAATATATTCTATGGTTATTTATAGAATTTTATATTAAATACTCAAATATTCTTCTAATTCTTCTTACACCACTTACACTATTCAAAATATATTTTAATTATTTTAGTAAATATTTACTTAATCATATTTTAAAATATAACTCATTTAACCAGAATCATAATTTAAAACTTTAAATATTGTTTATGATTAAAGTAGGTTTATTTTTTAAATTCATTACCTATTGGTAATATAATTTGTGATGTATTTTAAACAATCATATTTTAAGAATATTAAATATTTGAGTATTTACCCAAAATATATTCTATTATTTACAGTACCTACTTGTTTATTTTATTTATTTCACCCATTACCTACTACATATTATTTAATACCAGCAATGTATAACACCTAATTAAAATATGTAATTATTAAATTTAACATGTAATTAATATCATTATGGTAATTTATTTTATATTAGCTGTCTAGGCTTCAATATAGTTTTAAATAATATTTTTATTAGCTTGCTGTATAATGTGCAAAGATTTCTATGTATATTTTATTTGTTTCAATTATTATGAATTGTGATAGTTTCAATATACCTATACAAAATTGATAAGGCTTGTGAATGTATACCTAATATTTATGTATTGAAGATATTTGTTTTTGCCTTTTCAGTTCAAGAATATATGTTCTTCTTTTTATACTCCTACTAGACAATATATATTATAATAAATAAATAACTAATTTATGATAAAAAAAAACTGAGCATTATTATTATTATTAACTATATAACTTACATATAGATTCTAAAGATGATTACCTCTGACTGAAATGAATTCCAACGTTGTGTGACATCTGATTGAGTGCCGTAACTTAAAAAACTCAACTTCATTTCTTTTTTTACCATAATATGTTGATCAATTATTCTGTTAATTATTGTTATTCCAAGTCCGAGCTGAAATATTGCACTAATTATCATAACACCACTAATCTATATTTAAATAAAAATATATACAAGTATAAATTAATGCAGGTTAATCGTTATTGATAAGAATATAGAAAAGTTAACAGGTACCTACTGAATAATAATCATTCATGTGAATTAAAAAACAAAAACAATAAAAGCTGAAAAAAATAAGTATATGTATTATGTATGTAACCATCTACAAAACATGGTATACCTTTGTGGGTATGATTTTAGAGGGAGTTAACTCTTCTTCTATGAGTCTAGAGCCTCCCTCCCCCCATTATCTTACCCCAACTTATTTTTATATTATGTATATCAAATACAAATAAAATTCAATCATTTCAAAACTTTGCTCTTGGATTAGTAATTGATGCTTCTAGAGGCTTCCTAGTTCCCTACATATCAAACTTAACATTATACACAGATCTAACAATAAAACATAAAATCTTTATTTAATAAAGAAGCCAAATGGTTTTATGAAAGATGACCTACATAATAGTCCATTATCTCATCCAAATCCATTAATTCAAAACTTATCCACTTTATCAATTCCTGGTAATCCTCGTAGACGCCTGAAGTGTAAATAATGTTGTGATCAGTACCATAATGATTAATAAACATATATTGCCACTTAGGTAATAAACAATGCAATCAATGAGAGTAGCTTCTTTTATTACTTTTCAGAGTTTTTTCCTATTAAGGTTTTTATTCCCATATCAGATACCTATATGCTTGTTGTACCTCAATTTGCTGTAAATTATTACCTACCTACCTATAAAACATTCATACTTCAATTTATAATCTACCTATATACTGTACAATTTCCATTGCAATTGGACTATATTATGTCAGCAATGTTTATATAAAATAAATAAATTAATAGTACGCTTGTTTACAATTACCTACCTATTTACTTATTAACAGTTATATAATATGTATATACAAAAATGTATACCATAGTAAATTTAATAATTTAATTCATTCATTCAGTAGGTGCCTTATTCATTGATATAATATGAATATATAATGAAATAATTTATTAATTATAATAATAATTTGTGCATATGCCTACACAATAGCAAAGTTGTCTGCGTATAGTTAAAGCAGTATATAATCCACAAATACACGACAACATCATTAAAAAGCCACTATATAAACAAAAAAATATTGTTTTATTTGTTTCTAAGTTGAGAAACGTTCTTGTGATATCCAAATTTGATATATATTTGTCAGATGTTTTCATTAAAATAATTGAACATATCTAAACAAAAATAATAAACTATATTTACACTTAGGTATGTATTATCGTGATTAGTGATTAACTTAGAATATCTATAAAAACTATCCTTAGTCTTAGAGCTATGATATTTTTATATATGATTTAAAAATTGAGTAGGTAACTAATAATAATAATTAGAATTATAGCATTATAGAATTTGTTATTTATTATTTATCTACCCAGCCATCTGTTTAGAAAGTTATACCATCAAAATTGCCTTAAGTTTTACAGTGCCAAAATGCTTATGTATATTTCTTAGAACAGGGAATATAAAAATATAAATTGGTTTAAGTAGTTTACAAAAACCGATAAAAACATCCATAAATATTGATTTCCCGTGAAAAATTGTCAATGAAAATGTTTAACCCTGAGTTGAGCAATGATAGTATTATTCTGCTAATGATGTGCTTTTTTAAGAGAAATACAAAAATGAGGTTTATTAGTAAGGTATGCCAATAATTGTGTTGAGACTAATAATGCTTTTTACAATTAATTCCAATACGGTTTAGTAAAAGTTGCAAGCATGCAACTAAAAAAGATGTTTTTAAAATGATTTTTTCAACAGTTGGGCAACCAGAATACCTATTCCGTATTATTAGTGCCAACGAAATTGGTTGGCTTAATTGTTAATGGGTACTTAGTGAATTAACGACAAACCATATACCTATAGATTGAAACACAATGGAGGAGAATCAGTTACAAAAGAATTCTAGCGATGTTTATTAATTGTTACTTGTGTGTTGAAAAATCTGTTTTTTTTAAAGGTGGTTATTGCTTTATTCTAGTGATCATAAGGGTCAAGGGAGCACAATTTATCTGTGAAAAAACAGATCAATTACCGACGATTTAGACTGGAGATTATAAAGTAAACAATCATAAGATGACGCTCCACGGGTATTTGTTGTCACCGTCTCAAAAGTGCTGAAGTATAACAGCAAATGTACGTTCAGCAACTTCGTTAGTTCAAACCAGGGGTCGCTAATCAATCAATCTTTTTAGGAATATAGGTCGATCGTTATAAAAATTAATTTTACCATTATCGGTCGATCGCGTAATAAATAATCGGATAATGTGGAATTTTTTGGTTCAACTTGGTTATGCGAGTCAACATTTACGAGTATGAAGGACTTAAAGAACAAATATCGGTCAAGAATTACAAACAGTAATTTGGATTCCAGCTTACGAGCAGCTGTCTCTAATTATATACCAGAATTCTCAAAACTTGCAGAAAACCAATGCCAGTTATTATATTAATAAATTAAAATGTTTTACTTTTTCTCAAGTATTATTAAAATATTACATTATTATAATTAATATTATGAAGTAATTATAAATAATTATTCTTTGGAGCTTGGACCTTATTTTTTTTTGCTCATCATACAATATTCTTGGATGTCGATCACCAGGGACTTAAAATTTCAAATGTAGCTCACTTGTTTGAAAAGGTTGGCGACCCCCTGTTTAAAAATTATAATAAATCGACCTATAATGAAACTTGATGGTAAGAACATTATCCGTGGTTGAACGTGGGTTATTTTACTGTAGTTAAATTTTCTAGCAAGTTTTGTGTATGCAATTGTAAGAGAACTCTTAAGGAGGCCGGAAAACAAAAAAATATATAAATAAGTGTACAAATTCTTATTTTATTTGACAAGATGCTTTTAAAACAAAAACATAACTCGATCGTCATAGTACGACGAGACGAGACTGTCAGACTGTAGGTACTACTAGCAGTACTAGGTAAATCGAATAATAATAATTCCATAATAGGTACCTAATTAGTAATTACTTATTGGTCGACTATCGTTTGATCTATAGTGGCGCCGAAGTTTTGAAAATGTTGTGGGGCAATTTTGAAACTTCGTGGCCTCAATATATTAATTATTTAATATATAAGTACCTGCCCTAATATATATATTTACTCATAATTACAGTAACGTGGATTTAATATACTCATGCTCATAATAAAGTTATGATGTAAATAAAATGTGGCCGTCTGGCCACATTTTTAAAAAAAGAGGTCAGGCCATAGCCCGACGTTAGCATGGATTTCGGAGCTACTGGACTCGGGTCACTCCAAGCGCACATACGTACATTTATAAATGTATATAATTAATAAGTGCGGGATATGTTCGAGGGTTATATTGGTGCGATAAGTACGCGGTGATACAGAACAGTCCTGCAGCTGTACATGGAAAAATTCCAACAATAAATATAAGTCCTACACAATAGAGAGTGAATTAAAAATGCCCATAACTCACTAAAAAAGTGAACTATCGTAAAAATCCTACACTCAAACACAGATAATAATATAATGTTCTTATACCACCAAGTTTCATATTATAATATATTATACCTACCTATATAATAGATCGATTCACTATAATTTTTAGATTAATGAAGCTGAGTAATTTTACTCAATGAAAAGTTGGTTGGTACATCTCATCCACATATATACAAAATATAATATCTATTATATTCATGAGGCTTACCATTAAAAAAATATTGGAATAAAACATTATTGATGGTTCAGTGTACATGAACACTAAAAAATCTTTCCATTTTTCGTTTGTACGCTGACTGTCTAAATATCTGCTATCAATTGACGTTACTGAACTATAACCTTCGTACAACAACGAGGACATCCTTGTGTTAAGCGTATTTTTATTATCCGCTGTAGACCGCTGTAGCGATCGTTGACTTTCATTCTCCTCATCGTTGTTTTCATCTGCAGGTAAAGGTCCTCCGCCGTAATAAGACGAGGTTCTCTTTCTTTCAACTCTTCTATTAAGTTCTACTTCTTCTAATGGATGTAAACTTGTACGCCTTTGATTGACAACGTCAGATGGTTGCGAACTTGCGCTTGGCTGGTCATTTAGAATCTGTGAAACTAATAAATAAATATATTTTAGTTTATGAATATTTCGGTCATCGATGATTCTTATATAATTTATATAATTACCTATTAATAGGTACCTACTTAGTACTTATACTCTCAAGTGATTATTTGTTTTGATTTGTACGAAATGTAAGTATTAATTTGATTAGATCATTATAAAGAAGTAAGTACACTTGTACACTTGATAGTTACACGCTTTTATAATTGTAATTACCTTACCTTGATCAGACTCGGGTGTTTCGTCATTTGCATTACCATCATCATTTTGGTCCAAAGCTTTTGAATCATCATCACTCATGATAATACTAGCTATATTAATAGACACATAAAACAATTATAGTTTAAACTCAATTTTTTATTAGGAACTCACTATAATATATATATTACATAGATACCTACCTAAATACCTAATACTTATTTGTTACTTAGAAACATCAAAAGATACATGTTATAATATTATGGTTACTCGTGTATAAGTATAATAATATAGCCATTAGGTAATGCAACACATAATACTTACATCACTAAAGTTTAAATTTATACAACTATTAATATTTTTTAAATTAGGTATACATATAATGTATTATTATTACAAATATAATTATGATAAAATCTAAATTAACTTTTCAATTTATTAATAAACATATAGTACTTATCAATTATTTCTAATTGTCTAGGTATATTCTTTTGAATTTACACATAACACACCAGTATATTACACAGTACACACACGCATAATACATACCTAATACATCTGTGGCACTGGCGCACTGCAGTAGCTATAGTAGGGGGAATTAGGGCGAAAGCCTCCCCCCCTGAAATATCAAACTTATTATAGGTATCCGGTAGTACCCTAGAACTACTAATAAAAATATTGCAGCTCTACCCCAAAAAAAAGTCCTGGTTATAGAACTGATATATATATAGTCTTATATATTAGTACTCACATATTGTTATATCATACCTAATACATACAAGATGGAAAAGAAAGAATAACTAATTATTTCTACGTTTCTATTATCTATACCTATATACTGTTATAATCTGTAAGATGTAACCAATAGCAACCATTTATAAACAATAAAAAAATTTCGGCTTCAATCATAAATCTCAAAATCGTTGAAATGAGTTATTATGAGCATTTTTAATTTACGGTATATCATATACTACACAAAACTTGCAAAAAAATTAAAAGATCGTAAAATATCCACATACAAATATTTAAAGTTCTTACCATCACGTTTCATAGTAGGTCGACTCTGTTTAATTTTTAAACTATCCAAGCTAAACGTGAATATGTGATCTTATCTGCTGAGCGCAAATTTGGTATGAAACCCACTTGTAAGACGGAGACAACAAATGCCTGTGCATTGCGTGGGTGTAACGTTCTCTTATAACCATTACCTATATAGTATTGTCAGTGGTCACTGTAATACGGTATTATGGTTGCTCGTAGAGCCTTATAGGTTAGTTCTGAGTTTCTGACTTCTATCGGAAGGGCTTATATTATTTTATAACAATACATACGAAGGCTTAGCCCCCAAACCCCAAAAGTCTGTTAAGCTAGCTCCAAAGGTCCAACGGTTATTGTGAAGGGGCAAAGCCCTCGACTATTTAGATTCATTTGAAAAATAGTAGCTCCCCCTAATATTTTCAATGGGTTTCTGCCTATGAGCCATGCCCCCTCTGGCACCCCCCTGCGGGCGCCCATAGTTATGACTTTATATGGGTAAACCGGTTATATTATCAGTCTTCTAAATTTTGTGTGGCAAAAATGAAGGGATAGCGTAAGAACCAACACATAAACTTGAAGGTGGCGTAACAACATGCGTGGATTTGAGTGTTCTATCTTTCTGTGACTTTTTTTTCAAAACTGAAAAATCAAAATATTAATAACTTATTTAACTATACATATTTTATAATTTATAGGTACTAGTCTTACCTACTAAAGTGTATTTTATAGTAATAGTATACATACTCGGATCCCCGTAAATGATTCAACCCCTCATCAAAAACATGACTAAATTACTCCACCCCATTGTTATCACATGACATTTAAAAGACCCTGTAATCTGTATAGCAAATAGTAAATGCCTACTAACGTCTAACATGTATCATGAATCATGATACATATTCATACCTATACTAACATTTTCTTCAAAACAGATTTGGGTAAAATACTTTAAGTAGGTAGGTAGTAGGTACTATTACGCTAAGACAGAGGCGCCGAGCCACAATCGGGTGGTAACCACCTACCTTGTTCAAATGGGTAGGTGGATTTGTGGTAACTGGTAAGTGTAAGGTGACTTGTGAGAAGTGGTGTATGGGTGTAGGCGATTATTGAATACATAAGTACACTGCACGTGGACGTGGGTGTACTATATTTATATTGCACATAGCTGACATTTGTGTAAGATTTTACCTATAGATACTAATTCTATACTGTATAGTCTATACGATTTACAAGTTATTGTATAGTAATCTAACTGCAGCCTGCAACATTATAAATGGTAAGCCTAACAAAGTCAAATATAAATAATAATTTATAACTGAATTCTAGATGTTTGAAAACCTACTTAGTAATATTTCAAAATATTGAATTTATATAATGGTGCATAATTTATATGTGTTACATATTTACAGATAGACATTGGGAGTTAGTGTTGACGAAATCTTATAAATACAAAAAAAAACATTTTCTCTAATGGTTTTAGATTCTTACCTCTAGTACTTACCTAATTAAAAAAAAATTATCGTTAGTGTGGGTATATAAGTACTTTTTGGATTCTATCGCTTCCTAATAAAATTTTGTTCGGCGACACTGTATAGATATGCGTGTTAACAGTTTGAGCGCAGCCACGTATTACTGGCACATATTACCCTAAAATTTCCATAGGTAATATTTAAGCTCACTTTTTTTAACCCATTTGGCTATTTGAGTAAGGGTACCCTTTTGTCTTTTGTTTACCATAGTCCATTGGTCATATGCGTTTTGTTTGTATTGTCTATATTATATTTGAACTAGAATTTTTACTGATTCGTGTAAGACCTATTGTTTTGTAAGAGAATAAATAATAACTATAGGTAAGTCAATTATTTTCTTCAGTAATTTTTGTGTGTATATTATAAGCTATTTTTTTTTAATTTTTCAATAAAACCATTGTTAATAAAAGATATTATTCCTTTAATTTATTTAAAAGTTTTAATCAATTTAACACTTTTTACTGTTACCTACTAACCAATATCATTTTTCATTTTCACTGTAAACTTGATAAGTAACTTCTAATGAACAAAGAAGCAATAACAACAATTTAAATTTTTTAACCTACCTAGCTGGTAATGCCATAGCTACTGAATGTCTAAGCGAATTATGCCTAAGCGTCATGCATGTCCCCAAAGTGTACATATTGTGGTATTGTACAATATATAAATATGTTATATGATAAACAAAATAAACGAACACACTGGAAATTAAAGGCTCTATAATTATAAAATAATTTTGAACATTTTATAATGGCGCTCATTTGGACTTTGGAACTTATCTATCTGAATAAACAGATACGGTGTTACCTGACGTAGAGCGCTCAGTTTATGGTCATTGGAATTTGGAATAATGAATCGTGCTCACGTGATCTATGATTTTATCTATATAAGCACCATCAAACGTCTGACTCGTAGGCGGAGACAAAAGTGTAATGTTGCTGAGCGTATTCAGAATCTAAATCGGCCCACCACAATTAGGGAGGGGGCCTGGGGGGCTTATCCCTTTAAATGTTTTTAAAGGTCACTTTATATTTAATAATAACACAAATCACAATAGTCAATATTTAAAACAACTTATACATTTTTGGTCAACTTAAGTTAAAGCGGACTTTCGGGGCGATAAGGGCGTGCAGCTGCATACTCTACACGCCCCATGACTCCGCCAATGTTCAGACTCATGTAGGGAGGTAGTTTAGGCACTACGGAAAGATGAAATATAAGATGAATATCTATTCATTCTTCTTTATTATATATAAGTCATTAAGTATGTACATTGTTTATAATATTATGCATCTATTTTATATTTATATCTACTATTTATGTATATATGTATAGGTACAGTCGTGCAGGCATTTGCGACACGAAAATTAAAGTATCTGCCACGGGACCTTTATATTGTTAAAAATATTATCTGAGCATTATTTTTTTTTTTTTTTTTAAAGTTTATTAAGGCTTCAACAACAGGTAGGTTTTTAGCCTACATTTGTTTAAAGAATAACAAGGGAGAGCGATTTTACCGGTGCGCCGTAACTCCGCACGGATCGTCGCCATTTTATAATATATCACCTTAACTCCGCATACAAGGTTTTTTTTCGACACCTTAACTCCGCATACGAAGTTTTTTTTAAACACCCTAACTCAGCATAAAAGATTTTTTTTGACACTGTAACTCCGCACATATTTTTTTTAATGTTTAAAATATACAAAATACAATACATATTATTAAAGTTAAATAAAAATAATATTAGACTGCAGGTAATACTAGGTAATTATAAAATATAAAATTAATAATAATTAATGCATACAAAAAAAATCGTCATTGTCGGTATAAAATGTATCTAACAAAAATTATAATAATTAATGCATACAACGAAAAATCGTTAAAATTATAATGTAAGTTAAAATAAGTTAAAATAAAATATTATTAAACGAAGCCAAACTTTTTACAAAACTATATCTATCTATTTGGTTGTTATTATATAATTCGATTTTTTTATTTATAAATTGTATATTATTTTTTTGTTTACTTCTAATTATCCTACTTTCGTTATTATTGGCAGAATTCATTCTTATATAAGAATCCGTCTGCATAGCTAATAAATGTTTAATGAATACAGCAATATTTGGATGTGCTGATGTAAATAAATCACCAAATTTGGCGTGAAAAGACTCACAGTTGTTTGTAGTTCTCTCCAACGTCGCTTCTTTTTTGGCCCAAATACTGGGTGGAAATGTTGCATCGTTTGTTATGTATGTTTTTTCTAAGTATGTAATAATTTTTTTAATTCGTGCATCTTTGGGTTGGTCATTTTTAAAGTCATTTTCAAAACATGGTTCAACTTCATTAGGATCCAGATACATAAGACCAAATAATTGTCTAAGCCACTTTCCTATGTCGGATTCTTTGTTTTTATATTCTTGGACAAGACCAACTGCTTGTATTCGTCTCCACCTATTAACAAATTAAAAATAATTAATAAGTATAAGTTATACCTACAAATATATTATCTATACGTACCACCATGATTGACTAAGATGAAAACGACATCCAATTATATTTATATTAGGAAATATATCTTTCACACTTGAATGAATTGCTGTTTCAAAATCGATCACTTATGTTGTTGGCTGCAAACATTTGTTTAATGATGAGCATTTTTCTTGAAGTATTTCCCAAATGGCTAGATATGTATCTTTATTTTTATTTGAAAGCAAACAGAATACAACTGGTACAAATACTCCATTACGATATGCATGAATACTGAATAATTGATGGAAAATTTTCGTATAATATTTAAATGTACCGTCAACGTATAAGGTCTGAGAATAACACATAAAATTTAAATTTGAATCGCATGAAAATATAATTATATGATCTAATGGGTCATTTGTTATAATAAAATATTCGTCTTTTACTGTTTTCGGCTTAGTGTTATTTATATATTCATGTACTTCAGAAATTGATTTTGGAAGCTTCGGTAAATTTCGTATGCGTTCACGAGAAATGCTATCTCTTATTAATTTTGTGTCTTTACATGTTAAAGTTGACGCTGCTACTACATTAGTAGCTATTTCAAGTTTTATTAACTTGGAGAGACGACCATTAATATAATCAAGTCCCTTTCGTTTTATACCATTACTAATTGTTTGTCGAACAATAATATTGGTCTCGATATTTCCGTGTTCATGTGTACCTGATTCTCTCGAAAAATTATTATCAACGCCAATTGTGTATAATTATTTTTCACTAACAGCACATTTTTTCGTTGACTGTATATAAAACTTATTTCACTTGCCATTTTTAAATGTAAAAGTAAAACTTTATAAAATAAATTTGAAATCTAAACCTGATAGACAACTGATCAGTGATCACTGTCAATTCGTTGAGTTACAAAGACACAAGAAATTAATGGGTACACAATAATGATAAGATATTGCTATTTGTAGATATAATAGTTTAATTTCAACATGGTTTTACTTTACACCGATATAGGCATGGGAACTTTTGATGTTAAAATATTTTTAGAATGCGGAGTTACGGTGCGTTCGTTTTTTCAACCATGCGGAGATACGGTGCGTTTGTATTTTCGACCGTGCGGAGATACGGTGCATGCGGAGTTACGGATTCACAAAATATTTTTATTCATGCGGAGCTATGGTGCGTTCGATTTTACATTTAATACATTTGGTACATTTTACATAAAAGGGCATTTACAATGGGTGGTTTGATTTTATGTTAGTGAAGAATAAACTGATTGCGGCCGTGTTCTCGTCATTGAAGGCTTGGTGAAGTGAAACAGGATTTTGAAATATCTTGCGAGCTTCGGTGAATTTGGGGCAGGTGATGACAATGTGTTCTATTGTTAAAGCTTCGTTGCAGGTATCACATATTGGTGCAGGTTCTTTTTTTATTAGGTGAATGTGTGTTATGCGAGAATGGCCTATTTTGGCTCGGGTGATGGTTACTTCGTCTCTTCTTCTAGTGCCAGGGGGGTAGATTACTTTTTTAACGAATAATTTTACATTTCTCAATTTGTTGGAGAGGGGTAAATTATCCCAAAAGTGTTGCCATTCGTCAATTATTTTCTGATGGATTATGCAGAAAGTTTCAAATGAGGATGATGTGTTGATTTGAATGGATAGTGGATATGAGGTGGCTTCGAAGGCTGATGTGTCTGCTTTCTCATTCCCGGGTATCCCAATGTGTGAGGGAACCCACATGAGACATGTAGGGGTATATATTTCGTATATTAATTGCTGGATGTGTTGAATAATTTCATTTTTTGGATAGGGGTTAGAAATTGCATAGAGAGCGATCAAAGAGTCACTAATAATGATGTGGCAGTTTGTTGAGTTTGAAGATGATATGATTAGTAATGCTTGGTAAATAGCATGAGTTTCAGCTGTGAATATACTAGAGGATGACGGTAGTTTAAAAAGGTGATTATTCTGAGCATTATTATAATACAGTATTTCCTTTATATTCCTTAGCTAAACCTTCGTGTCTATAACAGAATTCCGATAGTATCACGTTGGTTAGGTTTGTTTATGCAATTATGCAAATCGGCATACCTCCATATTATATTATAACGTGTTACTATTATTACTTACTTTACATTAAGGTGGTCTCAAACCAATGTTATAATAATAAATATAACACTCGCTCAAATATATTTTATACAACTCACCTATAAACATATAGGTATAGGTATATTTAAAATAGCCTTAACATATAACAGTCCAAAATCCCAATAATGATTATAAAATTTCGTCTACACTGTTCAGCGATTAAAGAACACGCTGTTGACTGTTGTCCGGACGAAAATAGGTTCTTCTTTGCATTCCCACTCTACACCCTAGTGGAACCGGTCTCATTGGGATGCTCAGAATCTGTGGTTCTCTCGCTGAACGGAGTATAGATATATAGCACAGACGCACAGTAGTACCTACTTATTTTGTGGTACAATTATAAAATTATACATTATAGTACCCAGATCGTGGATGGCAAGTAGATGTTAATATTAGAGAGTAAATTATTGAGTTGATTATTTTTCTCAAAATGTTGACGTATAAAATTCAAACGATTAGTGTTTGAGTTATTTAACTTTGTGTACTAAAGATATAACAGTTCCCTGATATTGGGCCTGTGGACGGTATTGTGATTTTACAATTTTCATAATTGAAACTAATCTTAAATCCATCAACATTTACAATTTGTAAATAATATATCCAATATTACATCTATTTTATATATTTTTTAAACCATTTTAAGGACTATTATTATTTATTTCCCTTAGTATAAACTCTATTCAAACTAAGAAACTACATTAATTGTTCGAATTTTGAATTAAGTACACCAACTGACCAACATATTCAAAAAATATTGTCCATGAAATAATTTGCAGTAAAAATAGGGGAGGAGGTTCTCATTTGAAAAACAGAAGTTTGTATCGCCATTCGCCACAAGACGCTTTAAGTAGGTAGTAATATAGTATACAATACAATTCAATAATTTCAGCTACCTATGGTCTTATTATGAGTTTATTTAAAAACTCCAAAAACAAAATTTAGATAAATTCATTATTATAGGAAAACATCGGAATGATCATTCATCTTGGTAAATTACACATTTACACGTATACTATTCAGACGACAAAGTGTCAAGTAGCCAATGTTATGAATATATATATTCTAATGTAGTTAGGTACTCAACGATATTTCTCTGCTGTAGACATTGAAATCAATTCTACACAACTACACCTAAATACGTATGTTACATAATATACGTACCTAACTACGTAAGTAGATATAATATACATGTACGTAATACCTAAACACAAAAAAAAATGTATTATTTTATTGGCAGCTGCAATGAGTCTAGATGCAAGTGAATGATGTATAGAATACACTATCATGCAGTTGGCGAATGCCACTTGTTTAAATACTCAAAACAGAGGAAACGTGTCACGCGATAACACTATTTCGTGTCATATTGTTAATCGTCATTGTATTAAAGAATACTCTGTTTTATTTCATACTTTAAAAAGTTACCTATCATTTTTGAAACATTTCAATAATTATATTTACGTATAGTCAATAAATTATTTTATATTTATCTATATCACCGGATTACTATAATCATGTTGAATAAAGCGTCATTAGCAATCAAATACTTGTTATTTGTCTTCAATTTGATAATATTTGTGAGTTTATTATACTTTTGATTTAAAATGTTTGTGGTAGCTGAAAATGTATATTGTATTAATGTCGATGATATATTGTGTAGGTAGGCATATGTTATGTTATATATATTGTAAGTAGCTTATGCATTAATGTGTAGGACGTGCGTACATCGTATTTCACGCACACATAATAATATGTAATATATTCATAATCTATTATATAAATAAATAATACAACGAATATTATAATAAAATTGTACTAATAGCATTATTATATTAGGTGTATCAAAACAATCATTATATATATAGCCTATATGTATCTAGAACCTAGATAATATATATATAAATATATAGGTTAGGTTACCTATTGTACATTTTGTATATAACTAATCTATTTAACTACACATTTACACACTTATACAGGTACTTCGTACCTAATATCCGCTATCCGGGTCCATGCATATAATATCATATTATTTGTACAACTAAATTTTTAATTGTAAGACACTCATTTGTTAGTCAATTTTATGAGCTACCTATTTAAATTTATTATTCAGTTTATTTTTTTTAAATGAAAACCAGGGTTTATAATTTTATATTATGGTAAATAATATCTTTCCGGAATTTTATTGATTATTATTGAACATTTGAACTACTTAAAGTTAATAATGTGTATAAGTATAATACAACTTTGACGGTGCAGTACGGCCCGGTACGGCTATCTCCGACGACTTAAATTATATGCACTTTTATTACTATTAAACTTAGAATATTTATAAATAAACATTTATTGTTATTTGTATACTGTATTGGTCCAATAAATGTTATTTGTAAATCAACATTTAAAAAAAAGTATATGAATTAAAGTATGAAACTAAAAATAGTCATTGTCACATCTATAAAATAATAAAACAATACCAATTTCTCTACGAGAAAACATACATTTTTTATAGATGAAGCCATTCTATAGAATATAGATTATATTATAGATTTACTTCTACTGTAGAAGTTCTACTATCTAATTATTATGTTGTAGTATTTTGTAAATAAATTGTCCCATAAAACGAGTATACATTTTTATACATTATAATTTATAATAGTTAAGTTGACGTATAATGTAGGTTATACCACCAATACACGCAATGCATGGCTAGTTAAAGGTACTATACATATAACTAGATATTATTAATACATTATGGTGTGCATAATTTATTTTCAAAATTTCTTTGAAATAAAAATGTAATAAAAAAATCATACCTAAATAAATTTTAAGCTACCTATGAATACCATTTTTATTATGAAGTAAATTGCGTTTAAATGATCTATAAATATACGTTCGGATCACTGTGCCAATGCGCAATACCAATTAAAGGTGCCTACGCTGCAATATTTATAATTTTAAACTAAAGTAATCTGTATAAGATAATATAAATATTACCGGATGGCAAACATATTAAATTTTTAATTTTATTAATAACAATAACAAATTAAATATTTAAACGCATTCAAAGCATACATACAATATCTGCACATTTGTTCAAAGGTTAAAAGTGTCAAAATGCATTAATATTTAACACATAGTCTTGCCAAAATTATAAGTAAGATTTGCAATAATTATCATTAAGTATCAAAATAATAGAAGATATCAAGAATGTATATTATAGCTGTATCTTACCAACGTAAATTAATATTTCGAAAGTTAATTATTTCTAAATTAATTTCTTTGCAATGGCGAAGTTATGAATTTATCTGGGGGGGGGGTCATATATATATATATATGTTATGAAGGATTGAAGGATCTGGGGGGATTTATCTCCCTCATCCGCCCTTAATTACGGCCCAATTTCTTTAATATTATAATACCCTTTAATATCTAATTTAACTTTTAGATGTTAATGACTATTTATCTTGAGTAGGTATTGTCAAAATACTATTTTGTAATATTATTTTTTTTTCAATTATTGGTAGTTGGTACTTTTACAGTTATACCTACTTATACATATACTTATATAAATTATAAATTATTAACTATAATTGGATAATTGGATATTTGGATTGAACTATTTAAGTAAATAATTCTATTCGTATCACTATGTTATTATTCCACAGGTTATACAGTGTGTTTCACTTAGTTTATTGTATATAATTTTTCTTTTAGCAGGATAACTTTAGACTTAAATAGTTAAATGGAAATTTTCGAGGAAAAAAGAAAACTGAGAGTAGTTACTTAGATGAGCATTCAATGCCAATTTTCAAAATTGATGAATCAACTTTTTTTCAATTTAAAAAATTGGCCAATTTAATGACACGGCTGTGGCTATTAGGTACCTAATATAGTACTATATAGTATCTATACAGCCGTGTTCATAAGCCGCTTATAACAGACGAATTTAAATAAACTGCCCTTCCTCTACATTTGAGATGTACCCTCTAAATTCTAAGTCATTCTGTTGAAGAGCAAATGACAGATGACGATTATGATGTAGATAAATTTGACTTTTGTTCTATGTAAAATGATTTTTTTTTTTTATTTTTTTACAAATAAGACTCAATTTCTATGGTTAGAACTTAGAGGCGTTGCTCAAATACATTTACATTAAAAAAACATTTGCTACATTTTTTTCATATTATAATATTTTACCTTTAAGACTTATATTAATTTCAAAATGATTACTGTAAATAATTAAATGTGACCAAGTAAATGGGATTTATTGTATTATGTTGTATTTTTTTGTTCACGGGAACACTAAAATGGTTAAAAATTTAAATGAAAAAAATTTTAACTGGAAATGTTGTAAATTGGCCCATACTTTGTATTTTAGTATCTATTCCATACTTCCATCCAACTCAAGAAATCCTATTTCAATCTAGCTTATTCAACAGAAATATTTCGTGTTAGGTACCTAGGTATTATTTAAATGAAGTAAACTGTATACACTATGTAGTTAGCTATATTCGATACCATTAGTCATCTCTTTATAGGTGATGTTACTATGTTAGATCTTTTATTTAATAGGAAAAATAATGCTAACTTAGGGAAAGTAATGCTATATAATAGCAGTTCTCCTTCCGGTTCTCGATACCATGGAAATATAAAAAAGGTCTTTTATTTAAAAAAGATTGAAAATTGTTATGCCAAAATTAATTTTAAATATAGTTACCTAATAGTAGAATGACATATAAAAAAAGAACATTTTTTAAACATTTTTAGTTGAGTGGAATTTTACTTTTAACCGTTGGATTATCAATTCGTAACGTTTACAATCAATATGAACAATTTTTATCAGAGCACTATTTTACTGTGCCATCTCTATTGATTTTCGTGGGTCTCACAGTTCTAACAGTATCATTTTTTGGATGCTGTGGCACATATAAGGAAAACAACTGCATGATGATCACTGTAAGTACAAAATACAAATGTTATAGATACCTATATACCTATTTTGTACAGTTAATATATGCTGCAGACTAACGGTACTGTACCTATAAGTATTTATTTTATATTACATTTGTATTAATGTTACATTTTTATGCATTTTAGTTCGGATTTCTTTTAGCATCATGTTTTATATTGGAAATCGTAGGCGGTTTAGCAGGGTTTATATTATTGGAAAAAACTCATTCTGTAGTGACATCAAAACTGCACGAAACTATGATGTTTTATAACAAAACAACGCACATAACACATATATGGGACGGACTTCAAACATCTGTAATGACAAACATTTACATGACTTTTTACGCATAACAATGAAAAGGCGTATAGGTATATAAACTACCGTAGTACCAAGTTTATAGTTCAGTTTACACAGTATTTAAATTAATTTGGCTGTTTAAAATTCTTAAATGTGACAGTAAGTATAGTTAGGGTCCACTTCTATAGTGAGCGGGATTTTAGGACACTTACTTGCTAATGATCATTTCCCAGTTCCCTAATCTTATTGAAATCACAAATGTTAATTTTATGATGGCATCAATAATATTATACTAATCACACAATCATTTTTATTTTTAATTTTTAATAGGTATACCTATGGTAGTATAGTAGTTCTTGGTCTAAACATGCTCATTACTCAACTGTAATTTCAAATCATAATTTTTGAGATTTACAATAATACAATACAAAGAAGTTTATTTTATCTGTAAAGTACAACACTTAAGATTTTTTTCATATTTAAAGTTACATCGACGACAGACGAGTAGACGTCTTTTAAGTTTTAGGTACCTAATATATCTACCAATAAGTATCATACCTACTAGGGTTACCAGAGATAGGTATTTAATATTTATCGACACTTGTCTTGAGTTGGTAGTAACTTTAGCAGCTATGAATACGATTGGATTTCCGATATAGTTGGTCTGCAATAATCTCTAATGCTTGAATATGTGTCCCAATGTCCCATAAATCATAGTTCCAAATTTTATAGATATTAGATACCTACCTGCCACGTATTTATTAACAATCGTTGACTGATGAATTCAAATCAATAAATATTAACTTAAGAAAATGAGTCCAAGCTAAGCTACCAAATGTTCACCCTATAAATAGGAGAACATTTACTGCTCAACGTCGTTTTTATTTTTTCGATGTCACAAATACAAGAAAAGTTCTTACTGTTTAAAAACTAATTGTTTCAAACTTGAAAACCTTTTTTTGCATTAATTGTCGAAAAAATAAAAACGACGTTGCCCAGTAAATGTTCTCTCTGTAGTGTTAAAATTTGATTGTTTAGCAGCTTAGCTTGGATTATAGCCTGAGACCACAGTGGTTCTATCCAAAGCAAAACAATTTTTGCTATGTCGTAGGTACCTACGTTTGTAAGATGGAGACAACACATGCGGGTGTGACGTCTTCTTAAATACCAAAACGGCAAAACGTTTTATTTTTCCGCGTGATTCTTAATGAAAATACAAGTTTTTCAAAAATATTTTTAATTTTTGAGTAAATTTAAGAACGGCGTTACACACGCGTGACAAGTTAAATGGCCATGTTACACACACTTAAACTCTGTTAAATGTAAACTGTAGTACCTACTGCGCAGATTTTTAACATAGTTATTTGGTTTCAATTGGCAACAAAATTAAAAAACTTGATGGTTTTTTTCGTGAGCCAATTATATCCAACTTAAGCGTTAAAAAGGAAAAAAACAAATTATAAAAAGTCTAGCCTAGGGTCCAAGAGTATGTATCTTAATGGATGTATTGACGAACATTTTATGAAAGTAGGTAAAAAACATGATTTTATATAGTAGTCAGTACTCAGTAGATTTATTTTTATAGCCGATCGTGCACAGCGTAGCCCATGACAAGTACCTACACTCTCTTAAGCTTCGTTAAATGTAAACAACACATATTTTTAACACATTATTTTGGGTTGCTTAGACCAAGTTTAAGATACATGTTTAAAATTATATCCAATTACTATAACTATTTATTTCTCGTAACTAATGGTCATTCAATATTTTGGGTGAACCAATAAATCTCTACGCGAGCCCCTCTTTAACATGCAAAATTTTAATGTAAGATCACCTACTCAGGTATAAGATTACCTACCTTTGTATCAAGTTTCAGATAGAACCATGAGTGCGATAGACATGGCCATGAATCGGTTACACTCACACACATTGCCTTTTATTAATAATTAATATAGATAGGCAGGTAGGTATATATCCAGAAACAGTATAATATTATTGCGGTTTGTCACTTATTATCCTGCTCAGTTATAGACTATAGCCAATGGTGGTTAGGTATACATCTAAACAAGATGCATTGAAAGTTGAAATCAAATACGCCTTTTTATAGAAATTAAATTGAATTTGATCATTTCCAAAACAATAATACTTATCATTATTTTTAAGATTAAATAATGATACTTTTTTTAAATTGATTTATTAATTACTTTAAAAATAAAAAGTTACATTGTTGTGGAGCTGAGAAATTGGATGACTGGTATCCCATACTCGAAAACCAATTACCAATGTCTTGTTGTGGATCATATGACGGAGCGATAGATCATCAAAATTGTACAGCATCTGAACCAACTGTTTACCTTCAACCATGCTATGTGTCTTTAACAAAAATTGTAAAAGAAAATGCCAGTACGTTAAGTGGTGTTACCATAGGAATAGCGTTTTTGCAGGTTTGATGAATATCATTTATCAACAAATATAAGAAAATATAAATATTTGACCTATTAATATCATTTTTTTTTCAGTTGGTCGGTATTATGCTATCTTGTTCATTGTCAAAGTCTATTCAAAAAAGTTATAAACAAGTTTAAAATCATCCATATCATTGAAACAATAATGCTAATATGGCATCTATTTTTCAATTAATTAATAGTTTTTTTATAAAAATATAAAAATATAAAGAGAAAAATGATAATATATTTTACATCAAAAGATGTTATACTTATCTACCAATGGTATAAACTATATTAATAGACATAAATGTGTTGTGCATATAAAAAGTTAAAAATAATAAATACAAAGCAGTAATGGTAATATTTTTTTTTATAAGATCTCACAATTATTAACTTTACAATATAAATGGTTTGGTGTAAAATAGATATTTGAATTTTGTATAATACGATAATCGTATTATTTTAATCAACTATATTATCATATTATACAAGTTGTATTTATTCAATTTTTCATAGATATGGAATGTAGAGAGATGTTTCAGGTGGTTATAATAGTTATAAATTTTAAGACATAATATGTTGTACTGATTCTTGTTATACTATTGATGATAAATTATAAATTGAAATCATAAAAAGAAACACATGTTGGTATTCAAATAAAAAAATTTATTTTTACCAAAAACATTTAGCTTTTTGTAATATATCACAGCTTTCAGTATACTTTTCTCCACCTTTTAAATAAGGCGGTGTGAATTCTCTGTAAGCAATACATAATCTTCTTTCATGAATATCTTCTCTGAGTATACAATGTTCCCATAAATATCTAGGTGTTCCATATAAAACTAAAAGTGACCTTCTTGGCATTAATATTCGCACAACATCAATTGGATAATTAACATTATTTACTGGAATGGGCAAACATTCGACATTTGGTATATAGTCTATGTTGTATTGATTACTATATTTGATGTTGTGTGGAGTTAAAGTAAGTACAGTATCGGATTGTAAACTTAATGTTATAATTCTTTCACCCCAAATCCAGCAATCATCTACATGAGGATCAATTGATGCACCGATTTCTGGTCTATATTCCAATGAACACTGTTCTATTGTAAAATAATTCTTCATAATTGGAATTTGATCAAAACGATCTTGAACAAACTTAGTGGATAATGGAAAACCGTTGAAATTTCCCATTGATAAGCGACGCTTTTTAAAGTTACACTTGGGTCCAAAGTTCTAAAAATATATTTTTATTTTTATTTAAATAAAAAATAATAAAGACAAAATGTATTTACTTGTTTTCTACGGCCACTTTGTGATACATCCCAAGGCATAGCATCTAAATTCTTTATTAGCATTGTTTCTTCTTCTTCCGTGATGAATTCATGTTCAATGAAAATACCATCTAAATAGTATGACGTACCAGTATGATTTGGATGGTTTTTATATTCATATGCATTCCAACCACTCCATAGTAAATTGCAGTAAGAACAATATGATGCATTTGATAATTTCTAAAAACAAACTATGTGATGAAAACAATACCAAATAAAAATGAGTAGAATAACAAACTTTTAAGCTTTCAGGATTGACAGTAGGAGTTAAATTGAACTCTTTTTCACATACGAAACAAGTTCTAACTCCTTTACATCCACATAGTTTTGATCTGTCCATCTATAACATTATAACAAATGTAATTATAAGAATTTTTATTCTTATGTATTATGCTTAAGTGTTGAACATATATTCTTTGGAAAATAAATTAAATACAAATTGAACATTTTAGTACTTCAGAAAAATGATTACTATACAATTAATAACAATATAAATATTATCAAATCAGTTATCGTATTCATTAAGTGTTAAGACTCATTAGTTATTACATTATCTATTGCATTATAGCACCAATCACCATTTTTTTTTTTTTTTTGATAAACGTTAATATTAAAATTTGCTTGACAATCTTATAATGTAATTAAATTTAAAAACTTTATATAATTAGTAATTTAAAATTTAGTCTTGTATGAAGAATATTAAATTATGAAGTGAATATGTTAAAGTAGTAATTATAAGTTTGTTGTACACTCTATTCAAACCCTAATTATGGTATGTACCTATGTAGCATACCATATTATGTAGTAGAATCTGCTGAACATAATAATCTTTGAAATGAAAACATAATAACTACTAACTATAAAATTTTTTAATCTTATCGTACATGTACAAATATTATAAAACTTAAAACACATATTGTTTAAAATAAAATAGGTACTAATAGCATAAATTGTGTCCAAATACGAATACATTATTTTTTAACATTAAGAATTCAGGAACAGAAAATGTTATAAGTAACCATTAGCGATTAGCATATTTAATTAAATATATTAATATATAAAATAAAATTACAAAAAAGAAATTTAATACAATTTACTTATCCTAGTTTTTTTAATCAGAACATAGAAATTTAATGCAGTAAGCTAATAATACAAAAAATGTATAAATAGTTAGAAAAGGATACAGACTGTAATGGTTTCAAACATAAATATTTATTAAACTTTTAACTCATACATATTGTTTCCCTTTTTAATTATAATTGCTTCGTTGTTCAATAAGTCTACAATGTTGTAGAAATCTAAAGTAGCAATGTTTAACTGTTTTGAAAGTAACTTCATTTGATCTACACTAAACATTCGTTCTGTTTTACCAAGTCTTTGTAACTCAGCTAATAATTTCTTTGATTGAGCTCGAATTCCTGTTTTTTTTCCACTTTTCTTGAATCCAAATCCGCTAAATTCATCGCATTGAGTTTTTACAAGACTAAAATTAAGTAGTTCAATTATTTCATATGCATCTTTTGCAGTTACTTCTTCTCGAAGTTCTACTTTAGCACGTGCTTGTGCAAGTCTAATACATGATTCTAATTGTCGTACAGTTATTGGAATACCATAGCTTAAATTGTTAGTACGTAGTTCAATAAAAAACTGTTGTAACATTTCTTTGGCTTCATTCGACAGAGTTGGAGACGAAACATATTTTCTCGCATATGCTATATACTTACGTAATTCTGCTTGAGATATATAGTCATTGTTTTTACTGAATTGTGATAGTCGCTCTTTCAGTGAACTAGGAATTTCACAAGAATTATTAATATTATTCTGGGTTTGCTTCAACTTATTTGTATGTATATTAAGCACATGTTCAGTTAGATGTCTATCAGTCAACTCATCTGGTGTGTCTATAAGTAGAAAAATTAAATCAAAACGAGATAACATAGCTTGACTCATTTTTAAATTATCTAATACACTTTTATCTCGGTCATAGTGTCCACCAATTGGATTTGCGGCGGCCATTATAGTAGTACGACAAGGTAAAGAACAAATAACTCCACCTTTCGCAATGCTTATTGTTTGTTGTTCCATAGCTTCCAGTAATGTATTATGATCTTGAGTCATTTTATCAAATTCATCAATACAACAAACACCTTGATCAGCTAAAACAACAGCTCCAGCTTCTAAAGAAAAATCAATACCTTTCTCTCGAGTCAAACTAACAGTAAGTCCAGCTGATGAACATGTACTTCCACAAACAAACACACCTCGAGGTGAAATGTTGCACACAGACTGAAGCATTTGTGATTTTCCAAGACCAGGATCACCAATGACTAAAATATGAATATCTCCACGTGTTTGATTTAAAGTACAATTACTTCCTCCAAATAGTGAAAGCAACATACCAGCTTTCACCATTTCATGACCATAAATACCAGGACATAATGAATTTGCCATTAATTCAAAGAGATGTGGTTTTGAATGGAGTTTTTGGATACAGTAATAATCTCTCATCGTAAATTGAAATGCAGTGCTCGTTACCTTTCCTTTAGATTGGTTTTTATTGTTTTGTATGGATATAACTTCAACATATTGCATAAAAATGTTAGATTCTTTACTTTGAGCATTTTGTTTACCAGTATTACATGATTTTTTTTTTACAATACCAGTTACAGTAACAACATCTCCAGGAATACAAGTATAAACCAAATCATTTGTAAGTTCACATTCAACAGTTCTAGGTACTCTACCACTCTCTCTCTGGTCATCGCTTTGTAATTCTTGAACTCTAATAGTTTGACAGTTAATAGTCTGAGTAAGTGGTGAATTTCTACAAATAGAAAATGAGCGGATACGACATGCAGCATTGCTACATTGTTTTGGTTTTGAAAATATACCATCAGGTTGTTTGATACTTTGAATTGAACCACAGGTATTGCACGAAAATCCCAACCACAAACATTGAAATTTCAAACTGCTGGCTTTTATTACAGTTCCATGAACTAAAATTAGTTTCCCATCTGTATCAGCTCTTAAATTTTTTAAATGAAAAATTGGACCAAAATTTATAATTCTAGGATGAATTATTGGCAAATTTTTGAACTTAGTACTGTCATCATGAATATTTTTATTTAATTCTTCTAATGCATACTGATGAATAGCAAGTCCTAAACATTGCAATGTGTAATTTGGGCGGTTTGTTAAATCATCCCAAAATTGTGACCAGACTGAGGTGAAATCTTCATCTTGGTTTAAGGAATCTACATTTAGAAGATATGATTTATTTTCTACGAGTTGTTCAATAGAAATATTTTGTTCATGTATGTTTAAAAATGATACACAAGCCAAAATACACTTTACTGCCATACTATTTTCATCATATTTTTCATTTGGAAAATAAAGTTGCCATCCATAAAATGGACATTCTTCAAAATGTTCATTATTAATATTCACATCAGATTCAATATTTATAGTATTTTTTGGTTGATTATTTTTACTTTTATACTTTTTCCAATGTCCGCCACCTCTCCATTTATTTTGATTAGGATTACTCATAACAGTATTCCACAAAATAAACTGAAAGTAATCAAAATTTTATTTTATTACTAATCTACATAAATATAAATACAAATCATAAAATATTTATTTTCAATTATCTAAGCTTTTAAAGAATACATGGTAGTAGTTAGGTATCTTATGACAAATATAAAATTAAATACAATCACTAAACAACACAAATTAACAATGAAAACATACATCTACCAAATAAAAATTTAAATTTAACTTATTATCGTGTACATTTTAATTGGAAAATAAAAATACCAACCACTTATATCAATAAATGTTGAATAATATATTTAATAGACAACTTAAGTTAAATGATTTTTAAAAAAAAAACATGGTACATCATATTATAACTATATTTTATTAAATAGGTAAACTTACTTTGGAATTAAACGTCAGCAATTCAATGAATATACGTACAACTATTTTAAAAAAAGCAAATGTTTTAGAAATTAATTTGACATGAAAACTAACATTTCTAAAGTATAACTAGTATATGGAATACTTGTGTGTTGTTGTATACCTAAATTATTATTATTTATTCGGTACCTACTGGTAGATAAAATGTTAAATGTTCCATAAAAATTAATCTGAATACTGAGTAGATCCTAACTATGAAATATAAATTAAGTAGGTATTCACAGTTTTAGTGTTTTACTATTAACTGACTCAGACTGTGTAATATGTTGTAATCTACTCTCTACACTCTACAGGCAACAATTACGTAATTTATCATATTTATGTTCGATGTTAACAGTTTTAAATAATTTATAAACATAAGATATTATTATTATTATTATGGTGATAAGAAATGTTCATGTGGTTTTTCCATGATAAATAGCGTCATAGCGATAAGAATATTTCAAAACATTGATAAATTATTTATTTCCAAATACTTAAACTTATTCCATGCCTTAATGCTTATTCCAATTTAAGTTTCATTGCCATTTGCCGGCTTTACGTACTATTGTTGCAACGAAGCTTAACGAATAAAAATCTATTAATGGAGTAAAATTTAATGGACCACTTCGCGAGTAGCTATAACGACAAGCAGTAAGTACACCACAGATTTTATATTATAGGATCTCAAATCTGTACTAACACTTGTATCAGTGCTGTATACACAAACAAATTGGTAGGAATCAGCCATGATTAAATAGACTATGGATCAGGTAAGTTTAATATAATAGCTTTACCTACGAAAAATTCAAACATAATTGTAATAGCAAATGCTAATAAAAAACTTATTTACATAGATTATGTAATACGTTATTTATAACATATCATAAGTAGTAATAATTAATATTGATGTTTTTCTAAATAGTTTTTAATGTTAAATTAAAAGACTGAAGACAGTTTAAGATGTCTCTAGCAGAAGAGTTACTTGCTGATTTGGAAGAAGATGGCTACGATGATGATGAGCCAATGGTTGTACAAGAGGAGACTCCTCATGAACTGCAAGATAACACTTTGATTCCCAAACAGACTGGTATTTTTTATTAAATATATTGTTTGCCTAAATTACAAAAATTATTTTTTTAACCCTTTTGTAGATTTTAAAAATGCCAAAATCCGCGATCTTGCAAAGTTACGGGATTCAGAGCGTTTAGTGAATATAATGCAGCAGATTGATATATTTCAGAGCAGACAAAGGAGAGCTGAAGATGAATTAGGACCCGTTGAGTCTGATCCTGAATATATCTTAATTGTGGATGCAAACAATTTGATTGTAGAGATTGATGATGAAATTCGTAAGATATTGAAAATCTGATGTATTAAAAAACATAAATAGTTACTAATTGTTATTATTTCTTTAGTAATCATACATAAATTTGTTCGAGATAAATATTCAAAACGATTTCCAGAGTTAGAGTCTTTAGTTGTTGGCCCATTAGAATATGTGCAAACAGTTAAAGAACTGGGTAATACTCTTGAACAATCAAAAAACAATGAAGTACTTCCAACATTTCTTACTCAAGCTACTATTATGGTTGTTTCTGTCACTGCGTCAACTACACAAGGGTAAAATTAGATATTTAAAGCCATACTTAAAGTTATAAAAAACTGACTTAATTCACATAATCACATATATTAGTAAATTATTTACAAATTGCTGTTTTTATTTATATGATAAACTATAAATTTCGAGAGTAATATTCTTTATCTTGTGCAAGTTATAATCTCAGTACCTATATTTATTATTTATTCAATTTCTTCATAATTTTAAATCTCAAATGATTGAATATTTATATAGATTATTAATTATTAAGGTTGTTTTTATTTAGCCTAAATTTTTATTTAATTTTTGTATTTTAGACAATTTTTAAATGAAAATGAACTATTTGAAGTCCGTGAAGCTTGTGATATGGCTATTGACCTTAATAAATTAAAATTGAAAGTTTATGAATATGTAGAGAGTAGAATGACATACATAGCGCCTAATCTTTCTGTTATTGTTGGTGCATCAACAGCTGCAAAAATTATGGGTAACTTATATAGAGTTTTGTATATATTTTATATTAATAACATCTATATTAATATGTGTATTTATTTAATTTTATTAGGTGTAGCTGGAGGCTTGACGAATTTATCAAAAATGCCAGCATGTAATGTGTTATTATTAGGTTCTCAAAAAAAACTTTTATCAGGTTTTTCACAAGTTAATGCAATGCCGCACACTGGTTTTATTTTTCATTGCTCTTTAGTACAAAATAATCCACCAGTAAGAAATATTTATTAAATTATATATTCAATTTAACAAGTTATACTTAATTTAGATTAACAATTCTTTAGGATTTACGAAGGAAAGCAGCTAGGCTTGTTGCGACTAAAAGTACATTAGCTGCAAGAGTTGATGCTGCACATGAGAGTCTTGATGGACATATAGGAATGACATTAAAAGAAGATATTGAAAAAAAATTGGACAAATTAACGGTTGTTATATTATATTTTGTATTTGTTTGTTTTAAATTATAATTAATGTATTATTTAAAATTTATAGGAACCACCTCCAGTTAAATTTATCAAGCCTCTACCCAAGCCAATAGACCCAGGTCGAAAGAAGCGAGGCGGTAAAAGAGTACGAAAAATGAAGGAACGTTATGCTGTTACAGAGCTACGTAAACAAGCAAACAGAATGAATTTTGCAGATGTAAATATTACAAAAATATATTTAAAACAATTAATTTTTATTTACTGTTAAAACATTTTTATTTAAATTAAGATTGAAGATGACGCATATCAAGAAGACTTAGGATATACTCGAGGAACCATTGGAAAGTCAGGAACTGGTAGAATTCGTCATGCACAAGTTGATGAAAAAACCAAAGTGCGAATTTCAAAGACACTTCAAAAAAATTTACAAAAACAGCAAGCATGGGGTGGTGCTACTTCAGTTAAAAAACAAGTATCTGGTACTGCATCTAGTGTAGCCTTCACTCCCCTTCAAGTAAGTTGTATTTTAAATAGCCATTACATTTTTATGAAAGATTACATATTATGATAAGATGCGAGAGATATAAGATTGATTTAATTTATACTACTAAGTGTTATTGTTCATCATGCATCATTAACACATACTATGTAATTTTTAAATAAATGTCAAAACTAACTTATATAAAAATGTATTATAAACTATACAAACTATTTAAGAGGACATCATGCAAGAATGTGTTGTCTCCTTTTTGCAAAAACGCATAGCAAATTAAAATATAGCAAATACCACATTCTAAGCAAATTATAAGCATTTTAAAATGCATAAATAACTGACAGTTTTACAATGCTCATAACTAAGTTTAAAATTAAAATATAAGAAAACCTACACCATTGACTAGATAGTATTTTCTAAATTTGGTATTATGTAAATTCACTCAACAACTAAACAAAACGGAGTTAAATTAATCATTCAGAACGTACAATTTGCTATGTTATACGGAGACACTACATGAGGTATGCTGTCCTCTTAAAAGTTAAATGAGCTAGACATCTCGTGCAAATTACTCTGATAATTACTCTAAAATGAAAATAATAGTATTTTGTCCTCTTAAAAGTGGAAGAAAATATTGTGTATTACTCTATGAACTATAAAAAAACAAATAAATAAGGAAAGATAAGATTAGTATGATCATTTTATTGCATTTACAGGGTGAGCCATAATGTTTTTTTTTTCATTTCACTATGTTTTATCATTTTATAAGTAAATAACTATTTCAAACTTGATCATTTAACATGGCCTTGAACAATGAATATGCCACATCTTTTTCATCACATCTATCTCGTTTTTAATTGTCACTTTTTTTATTCTGTTTAATTATAGGTAATTTAATAAACATTTGTTATGTCTTCTTACTCTACTTTGAATAGTGCTTGGTGATTAATTTTATATTAATGTGTATTAATATTTAATGACAATTTTCTTTAAAAAGGTCATGCTTAGTAAATCGCCATCAATGAATTAAACTGATTTAATATGGTTTAATATTTTGGACATTTTTTTTTTTTGTATAAATAGTTAATTAATAATTTCTCTTTTTCTTTTTTAGGGATTAGAAATAGTGAATCCACAAGCAGCTGAAATAAAAAATTCTGGCATAAATTCAGCTAGATATTTTTCCAATACTGCAAGTTTTGTAAACGTACATAATAAACAATAATAAAACCTAAAAGGTGTCATGTTATGTATAAAAAAATAACTATTTTTATTTTTTAAATAAATTATCTCATAAATGTGAAAATATCAAATAATTATGATTCTAATAAACAGTGTTCTACATGCAAAGGTTAAAAGAATATTTTACTGATAACCTGTTTTTGATAAGATAAACAAATATAGCAACAAGTTTAGCAAACAAGTTATTTTTCAACAGTTTTTAATTATCTATGGACTGTTAATATAATCCAAGATCAAATATTTATAGTTACTAATATTATTGTACAGCTATAAAACTTTAAATAACCATGAATTGCTTAAATTCTAGTCCTTTAAAACCACTTAAGTTTTTGAAGTATGTTCATCTGTCTCTAAGAAAAAGCAGTAGTTTTTTAATTAATGACAGTAAATATTCATTTCTCAAAGAACTTGGCTTAAGCGAAGAAAATGTAGGTGTGTATGACGGACAATGGGACGCAAATGGAAATGTTGGTATAACATAAGTGTTATAGGATTATTTAAATTTCTGTAAATTACTCTACAGGTAACTACATCGTTTTGTCCAGCAAATGGTCTGCCAATTGCTTCAGTACGTAATGGTAATGAAGAAGATTATGATAGATGTGTCTCAAATGCTCTTGAAGCATGGAAGATATGGTCTGATATGCCTGCACCAAAACGTGGTGAAATCGTTAGGCAAATTGGTAGCGCGTTTAGACAAAAATTAGAGCCACTTGGAAAATTGGTATCATTGGAAATGGGTAAAATCATATGACTAATTGTTATCGTGGCAGATTTAATTATTTAATACTTACTGTTGACGTTGTAGGTAAAATTTTGGGAGAAGGTATCGGTGAAGTCCAAGAGTATATTGATATTTGTGATTATGCTGTTGGTATGTCAAGAATGTTTAATGGTTCAATATTTCCTTCTGAAAGACCAAATCATGTTATGTTGGAGCAATGGAATCCATTGGGACTAGTAGGAATTATTAGTGCATTTAATTTTCCTGTAGCAGTTTATGGTTGGAATAGTGCTATCTCCATGGTATTCTTTACTATAAGTTTTAGTTTTTTTTAAATTAAATTAAATTAAAATATCTTATTATAAATTATAGATATGTGGTAATGTTGTAATATGGAAAGGAGCACCAACTACTTCTCTTACTTCAATTGCAACTACAAAAATTTTAGCATCAGTCTTAGAAAAAAATAATATTCCGGGAGCTGTTCTATCTTTGTGTACTGGTGATGTTGATATTGGGGTGTCAATGGTTAATGACAAAAGGGTGAATTTAGTTTCTTTTACTGGAAGTAGTTCTGTTGGCCAAAAAGTTAGTTGATTTTAATATTATTAGTTTGAGGCCTCATTATATTTGTATATTATTGAAAATATATTAATTCAGGTTGGTGTGGAAGTGCAAAAACGATTTGGTCGTGTATTATTAGAACTGGGCGGTAATAATGCTATTATTGTTACTCCTGATGCTAATCTTGAAATGGTATCGCAATCTGTGGTTTTTGCGTGTTGTGGAACAGCTGGGCAAAGATGTACCACTACCAGAAGATTAATTTTGCATAAATCGATTTATAATACTGTTTTGGTAAACTTGGTTAAGGCATATTCTAATGTTTTAAAAAGATTGGGAGATCCGCTTGATGTAACTACTCTTTATGGTCCTATGCATTCATCAACAGCTGTGGAAAATTTTAAGCAAACAATATCTGAGGCTATTGAGGCTGGAGGACAAATTGAATTTGGAGGAAAAGTAATATTTTGTTTTATTATTAAGTATAAGAATTCTTATAATGTAATATAGTTGTGAACAATTCAATTTAAAATATAGGTTTTAGATAGACCTGGTTATTTTGTTGAACCTACCATTATATCAGGTTTGAGGTTTGATTCACCTGTAGTACGCCGTGAAACATTTGCTCCTATTGTTTATGTATTAAAGTATGATACTTTGGAAGAAGCTATTGAGTGGAATAATAGTGTAGATCAAGGATTATCATCTAGTATCTTCACTAATGATGTTGGAACAGTATTCAAAGTATGTATATTGTACCTACATCAAAATACATGTTTATAACTAAACATGAGGGCTTCTAGTAAAAACCTTATTTATGCACCTATCAGTGTTGGGTAAATTACTTTTGAAAAGTAATACAATTACGTTATTCAATACATTAAATATTTTTATTTAAATTACATTTGCGTTTACCAACATAATTTTTAGTATGAACCAAATTTATAAGTATTAATTCCAGTTACCTTTAATAATATTAATTATTATCTAGAGCTTTTGGAATCATTAATAAATTTAATTGATTTTTAATTTTTCTCTAATATCCTAAACCCTAGGTTTTGTACTTTTTTCATGAGTTTTTACATTTGTACGTTATTTTAATAACATGGACAATAACACGTTACTCTGTAGAAATTACTTTTTAAAAGTAATTTTGTTATAATTTGTGTTAATTTAAATAAAATATAATGAAATTACTGAGTAGTTAAATCTTCTGAAATATCTTCTCCTCTTGTGCCTTTGCTATCTGGTATTTCAAAGATGTTAGTTACTATTTTAAATCCGTTATTCTTCGAAATGACATTCTCCATTTTGGTTGCTATTGTTTGCCTTATTTTATAGTAGATGTCCGGTAAATCTTATCAGTATGTGATAAATTTAATCACAATATTAATAAAAAATATTATTTTTGAATACTATACAAATTTCCTTTAAAAACTAAAATTTTAGAAAAATGCCCCCACATTGTATAAAAACCACAAAAAATGATGTTACAAAACAAAACATTCAAAATAAAATGAGGATGTTGGGGAGCATGAAACAAATTTTTAGGTCATATAGCATTGTATAGAATCAAAAGGGAAAATAATGCAAAAGTTATCAACATCCTAAGTAGTAATCATTGGATATTAACAACTATACTGACACGATCTGCCCACCACTGATCATTATTGTCAACCTAAAGTTGATAACATAGTCTAATATACTTGAAATTGTGTAGAAACTATTTTACTTTTAAACATTAAATTTTTCAAACGTGTACATATATGCTTTTAATTTTAGACCAATTTTACACTCAAAATTCGTTCTTATTTTTTCAAATATGCATTTATATACAAAATAAAATTTTCAATGTAACCTATTTGTGTTTTGAAATATAATTATGCATCACACATTGTTCTGCAACCTTTCTAGTCAAATATGAAAAAAAAAACTAGAATTCCTCAGCTCTATTTAGGACATTTTACCTATTTTAAAGTGGAAGCAACAACAAATTTTTGTTTTAATTAATAAATGTACAAGATTACTGATTAAACTTAGTTAGAATTTTAATTTACAAATAATTTGTTTCTAACAATAATTAGTTTTTAAAATTTACTCAAATGTTTGTCCAACCTAACCTCCAATTTTTCCACTCTTTCTTTTTTTTAAGATAAGTTGAACAATAGTTAAAAGTAATGGAAATTATAAAAATTAACACATTTAAAATTTGTTCATTTTAATTGTATTATTTAATTAACATAAGTATTTATGTCTTCTGACCTCTCAGTATCTAAAATACAAAAAGTATTTTAAAAATATCTTGACTATAAAATTAATATGGGCAAAATTGTGTTTATTACTGGTTATTTGTAAATTTCCACTTACTTAAAATTTATCAATTAGAATCTGAAGTAAAAAATTAGCATTGTTATTAAACAAATTATATTGAAGGGGTTAAAAATTAAATATCTTCTCAAAAAGTGTATTTTAAGTTTTTTTCCTTTCCCCTACCAAAAACCTGATTCCAATTAATGATCCTTCATCTGAAATATTTAGTGATACCTCTCAGTGTAAACATATATTTTAATTATACATTGTATTATATTTTAATATTTTACTATTACGTATTAATTTTAGTAATTTATTTGTCTAGTGGACTGGCCACAGAGGATCAGATTGTGGTATTGTTAATGTTAATATACCAACAAACGGAGCAGAGATTGGTGGTGCATTTGGTGGTGAAAAGCATACTGGTGGTGGACGAGAGTCTGGTTCAGATTCTTGGAAACAGTATATGAGAAGATCAACTATTACAATTAATCATGGATCTGGATTAACATTGGCTCAGGGCATTAAATTTGAATAATATAATTTAATACACAAATTTTAATTAAAAATTAAAAATATTGAAGATTATTTTACATTTAATTATTATTAATTTGAAATTTCCAAGATAATAATATTTGTATAGATGTTTAACATGATATGTTATTCCAACCATTTATTAATTTGAAATTATTTATATTAAATACATTCCAATTTCCTACTTATATTTTTCAGATAAGGTATACTTAAGGTATAATGTATAATCATTTAATATTTGAAAAAACAAACACATAAGTAGACTAATCTCAGCTCACAATAGTTATTTATGGCTTTTACAGTATAACATAATAAGTAAAATTATTGTCAATGAAGTGAATTGACTTTTGAGTGTCTAATAATTGCAATTCCTTGTATTTTATGAATTTTTCTCAGTTTAATAATGATTTACATTTTTTATTAAAATATTATAACAATGTTCTGTGGTGTAATATAATTTGTAATTTTTTGAATTCTTATTCAATTTCTTTTAGTTTAAAGCATTGGTTTCTGAAGGGTGTGTTGTGGCACACTAATTTGCCAGATTCATAAAATATCTATATTCTTACTTTTCAGTGACATTTAGTATTGCTATTAACTTTTGAGCCAATACCGCCTTATTCGTCTTTGTGAATGGGTTTGTGGTACAAAAAACAATAGATTAAAATGTGTTAATCTAAAAGTCATTGTGTCAATAAAATAAACGTAGTTATAAGTTTCAAGTACTTTGAATAATATTTTTCAATTACATTGTTGATATAATAGAAGTTGTTTATCTTTATTTAAGAGGATACCACACTTGCATGTGTTGTCTCTATCTTACAAAAATACAACATAGTACATTTTACATTAACAATAATCTATTTCATCTGTTATTTTTAAATAAGAGTGAATTGACCAATAATACAATTTAAAGGTATTATTATTATCTAGGGCATCTAGAAGATTTTATTGATATTGTTTTTAACTAAATTATGATCATTTTAATGTGTACAGACGTTTAAAAATGGTCTTAACTTGCTTCTTCATAAAAATATTAATATAAAAGCCTCTATAAGATGCCCTAGATAATATTATTTTATTTAAATTGTATGAGGTTAATTCACTCTAGTTTTAGAAATTACAGAATAAAATGTATTATTGTGAACGGAAAATTTGCCATGTTGTATAACAGACTAGACAGAGACAGCACATGCGGGTGTGGTGTCCTCTTAAATATCTAATTTCGTATTTTCGTCCTAATTTCTACTTTACAGGTTTAAAGTTCAAATGATTACAAAAAAAAACTCTTGTATACATGTATCTTTAAAAACAAGTTATAAGGAACCTTTTATTTTTTAAATTTTTATAAATAGTTCAAAAAACATCATAATTTTAATTTAAAAAAATATACCATGTATATAAAATACTAATTCAAACATTTGGTGAAAAATTCAAATACCTGCAGATTTATTTTTGAATTACAAAAAAAAGAATATAGATTTTGCCAAAAACTGATTTTCATTGTAAATTTCCATATTTTTCCCCCTTAATTAAAAGTACCTAGGTACTGGATATTTTTACTTTTGATCTCCTGAGGCCCAAAGTACTAACTATATTCAATTTACAGCCAGAAGATATTGTTTGAATTGAAAACATAAGAATTTTAATTGCTTCAAAAGGTGATGAGGTTAAAAAAGGAAAAAAGAAGAAACTTAAACACGCACACACACGCGCACATATATTAATAATATGATCAATACATTTATCATTCTGCGGCTCAGAATCTAAAATGGGATTAAAAAATGGCTACGATAGTCGGATAATACGTATATCTAGGAAGTAAGAATTCTTGTTTTTTGGTAAATAGCAATATGATACTATTGGTTAGGCTTCAATGATTTTTATTTGACAAGCACAGCACATGACAGTGTAGGTATTATTTTCTTTTACGGAAATCCTAGTACCTACTTATTACTTATTGAATTCAATTTATTATTTTATAAAACTATCCATTATTGCCATGTCTATGACGGAGTTGTATTTACTTGAATATATGTAACTGTAAGGCTCTGTTGTGAATCGCTAATACAAGAGAATATTGATCCTTGTGAGTTGTAAGGCTCAAAGGCTGTGAATAAGTAAGCCGATGTCTCTTTGCGAAAAAATTATTCCGACTATTTTTATTTTATGGTTATTCTAATTTGTTCCAAGATTAATTTTAACAAATTTCAACTTTTCAGTGTTAATGTTTACGAATGTGATGGTATCATAATTATTCATAAGTTCAGCAAGGCACCAGTGGTTAGTACCTGCACAACCTGCAGGCGCAACAATCAGCATAGCCGTTATAGGTACACTCATTATAGAAAAAGATTTGACTTCAACTAAAATAAATTACGTATTCAAAAGGTAGCTACTTCTTATAGTTTATACCGCATGCCGCATGCTTATAAATTTTGTTTTGTTTAAAACAATATTTTGTTACATTCAGTGCAATCGCAGTGAAGTACCTAATATTTATTTTTTATTTAGATATTAGGTATCTGATGCCTGATGAAGTTAATACACTTTAATAATACATGTTATGTTTATATTATACTAAGCAGGTATAAATTACAATGTTATAAATTACTTGTCATCTGATGATTATTATTACTAAATTATTTATTGTGGTTATAATAATGCATTAACAATTACATATTTACAAACATTATATATTCCTTAAAGATATACTGAAACCATGATCAAATTATCGAAGTATTTTTTAATTATTTAGCATATTTTTCTATTGTTCCGAGGTTCAGTGTTTAAGATTATACAATCTCTGTAAAATAATACAACCTGACCGCTGACAGCTGCGATTCGAGTAGGTAACCTACTCGTTCACCATTACAGTCCGCATTTTGTGTGACGGAGCCTGTGGAGCCGGTGGTCACACCATCCATTGACAAAATTCAAAATTGTAGAAAAATCATTTTTATTTTTTTAGAAAATAGTAGGTATACAATGTGTACCTAAGGGAGGGAGAAGTCAGTGACCGACCAGCGTCATATAATGGTATACCTTAAATTATGAAAAACCTTTTAAAGAGGGGGGTTCTTATTCTTTTATTTTTTATTGGGTACTTTCAAAAATGCAGAATTTTTCTTTACTTCTTTTAATCATTTAATAAATAAAGATAATTTGTACATTTCTGATTTAGTTTTGTACTTTTGTTAATTAATAGAGCTTCAAAATAGATATAACATTACAAAAAAAATTACGATAAAAAGTCAAATTTTTAAAATACCTACTTCAGCAAATGTTCGGTTTCTGTAGGTTAAGTTTTGTTAAAAAAAGGAGTTAAATTGTCAATAACTGAAAAATAAAAGAGTTTGACCCCCGTTGACCCTTCGTTTAAAGAGATTTTTTCATACCTTCCTAACTTAGGGTAATATTATTTATTATGATTTATGGTACCTGCAGTACAGTATACTGTTTATACAAGAGTGAAATTTCAATGAAAAAACTTGGGGTGCTGAAGTTCCTTTTTTTTCATATTATTTTATGGTCTTTGATACCAGCATAATGACTATTAAAATGTAAATCAACATGAAAAAAATTGCAGGTTCTAATTTTAAAATTGGATATGCTAAGCACACCCCCTCCCTCCAATTGCGGCTATGTGTAAATACTATCATTATAATTTGGCGCCCGACGGACACTTCCTTTCAGGACACATTGTATAATCAATGATTCAAATACGTTTTACGTGACACTTGTAACAGAATTGTTAAATTTTGTTGGAGTCAATAGAGTATACTTATACTTTTCTAATACAAATATATAATTGAATCAAATTTGTACCAATCTAGATTCTAAATAGAACATACATTCTAAACATACAATCAAGGACGATTAAATAAATAAATCCATTTTATGTATAATATTTAAATTTCTTACAAATATAGTAGCTAGTATGGTGTCCATATATAGTCTATACAGTATCGAAAATATAGGGACAATAGAGTTCCGAGACCCGGATAGCTGGATTATATTTTGAATTAAAAAGAGTAATATTATTATAGGTATACGAATATCAAAATTCAAAGTATTATAATTGCATTATATATTTCTAAAAATGTAATATAGAATATTGTATATTATGTATAAAATGTAACTGTTGAGCTATCATAGCTTTTGCTAATAGCTAATTAAATAAAAAAAAATATTTTCAAAAAAAGATATCTTTATTGTAACTATACAGACTAAAAAAAAATCAACCTTGTCACTTATTAGCATAGTTACCTATTTCATTACTTTCTATTAGTATTAGGTTGACTGGTGCAAAAAAAAAACTATACATCTGAGTTCTGTTTAACTAAAGTAGTAGTAAATAATGATTTAGAACTTGAGTTAACTGCAGATTAAACATTAAAATGTTAATTTCTAAATTTCCAAAAAAATGATTTTATTATTAACTTTAATTATAGATCGTGTATCCACTATTCAGCAAATATCAAAAAACTTGGCATCACAATATGTGTTATACATTCGTTAAAAAATCGTAGAAATTCTTTCGTTTAAACCTATATAAATAACACTTTACAAAAAATAACGGTATAAAATGTATGAAATTTGTTTGTGATACTTGTTCGAAATGCTTGTATAATACTGGTAAATTTTTTTTGACCTATTTCGCGAGTACCACCGATCCAGCTTGGTGCAAAAACTTCTATAAAATAACAGTCGTCGCCCAATGATCAGTCTCGACTGTTAATCACGTCGAATGTCATTCAAAACCGACCTTGTACGGTGTATGTCAACCATATACAGGGCCGTCTTTAGGGGGGATCAATGGGGACATTTGCCCCGGGCGGCCAAATATTGATTTATTTAGGGGGCGGCCGGGCCCTCCCGCGGTAACTTGATGTAGTACTGTGTCAATAGATATTTATTTTTTTTGGAAAAAATTTGTACTATGACTCGACCCTTGTGATATTTTGTGAACTTAACAGTGCAACGATAACAGATAGCCCCTAGCATTATAGAATATATAATTAATATTATTTTACCATTGTCCATAACCACGGTTACAGATAGACAACCACGACTTAACCATATAGAATTATAATTAAAAATGTGTTAAGAAAAATAAAAAGAGTAAATCTATTTTTTTGGTTGAAGGGGGGGGGGCATAAAATTATGGTTGACCCAGGGCGCAAAGATTGGAAATATGGCCCTGATCATATCTTTATAGGCCTATGATGTCAACAGACAAACGTCAGAGGAAAAACTTATTGTGATTACAGATTTGGATATTTTGAACAAACACACCAGTGTTTACTATTCTAAGTGATGGATGCATACTTTAATACATATTTTTTTCTTAGTTCATTTAATTTCTTCAGTATGTATTTTGACTTGTTAATTCGTCATTTGAATATAATGTAGGAAAAATTGTATTTATTATTTTCTACACAATGTTCAGTGACCCGTGTTCTATAACACCATAATACTATAATAGTAATAATGTAATGCATACAATAATTATACATATTAATATGCCATGGCCAGACCCAGACAGACGCCCTACGAGGGATTGTCATTTTGCGGTCTGGTCTAGATAATTTTATTGTTGAAAGCGTATTGGCGGGACCGAGTAAAAATAACCCAATCTGGGCACGCACCGGAACGAATGCACAATATTATGTCGACTGTAAAAAAACGTTTGGAGATTTCGTGCAAACGTCAGCACTGTGCACCCGCCTTCTATTTTCACTCCCACCTATCGTCCGCAACGAACCTCTCTCGGCAATCGTTTTAATCTCTTTATCTATGGAAAATTCCGAAATTCCAATACACCTCCCCTCCCACCGATCAACCCGTTGATTTTCCGCCGCCGCACAACAACAATAATAATAATAATAATAATAATAATAATAATAATAATAATAATAATAATAATAGTAATAATAGTAATAATAGTAATAATAGCAATAATAGTAATAAATAAATTAAATTAGTCCGATTAGCGTTTCCGTGTGCCAAACCGCGGTGGTTTTCCGTGACAGCAACACTCGACTGGACGCGCGCGCGCAACGGTCGTTCGAGCGTCCCCGAATTCCGATCGGTGTACGTACGTTCTTAATATTATATCGTTTTCCGTTGATTGAATGTCGTCGGTCGCCGTACGTCTATGATGCCCACGAGAACCGAGAACGGCATCGCCAGACATCGAATACTGGCCGCCGTGGACGTCAGTGCCGGAGAACGCCAATGGAACTTGGTGCCATCCTGATCTATTAGGCGGACTCGTTCGCCAGGTCCACCGCAACAAAAGTGCTTCCCGAGTGTTTTGTTAATTCGTTAAATAGTATTAATTATATATGATATATTGTTCTTTTTTTTATTTTTTACCTACCGTAGGTACCTAGTTGTGTTTTCTTATGTATTTGTTTTGTGTCTGTACATAGACCGATGTAATTTGTAATAGAAATATTAGTGAGGTTGTGAATTTTTAGTTAGTATGTGTCGGTAAAGTGATATGTCGGTACGTTTGTCCAGCGGGTGTCTGCCCGCAAATGGTGAGAAACCACCACCACCCTCGTCAGACAAGATCGATTCCAATGGCCAACAGAACAATTTGCAGGACCATCAACAACTGCAGCAACAACAACCTAGGAGTAATAGTATGGACTATTTAAACTTCGAAGAGAAAAGACAAATAATTGCGTCTTCCTTGTCATTAACGGATTTCTTACACACTAGTGGTACTGCTACTACGCCCACATCACCAACTACTGGCAAGTTTATTATTGGTGAGTAAACTTGTAAAACGTATTTGCATAGATTTTTTCTTGAAAATCTTCTAGTGTATATTTATCAGTTAATGGTAACTTCAATTTAGTAGGTTCCTATGTTATAATAGATGGTTTATTTCATTGATATTTGCCTGTTTAATATTTTATTCGAAAAAAAAAACAAAATCTTTTTTGTTTAGGGACCCATGCACTTTCTTTTTTTCCTGAAAAATTAAATTACTGATTGTCTACATTATTTTGTATCTACCTAGAACCTACTCAAAATAATAAATAGTTAATAAACTACCAACCTACCTTCCAAAGAATTATTCAATAATTGTAAGACAATGAAAATCATGAGTCTTGTAAATTTAGTTGCCTGTTTAAAAAATAGAAGTTGGTATCCAGTATTTGATTTATATTAAAAAATAGGTAACTATTATCATTTTTTTTAGATTGGAAATAGGTATTCATGTAAAATTTTATTTAAGTTCTTCGAATTCCTGTGTACAGTTTTTTCATTAGGATTGAAATTTAAATTAGACTTTATATAATAGTTATCTTATCAGCCAATTCATTTTTGTACTAATAAACATTTAAGTTATAATATTGATGCTTATGTTATAAGCTTCATTGGATGATTAATTCATGGTCAACAAATTGACATCAATTTATTTATTTACAGTGAAGTGTAAATGTTGCACAATTCTATCCACTTAAAATTTTAATAACTTTTGAACTCTCTTAAAGTATATATTTTTATTTTGATTCTGTTTTAATAGAATGGTAATCATGAAAAATTATCTAACATAGAATTATTATTTTTTAAATACCCACTAAAATATTATTAAAATAATAATATTATGTTACAATGACATTCAGAATGACTCATACCTACCTTCATAAATGATGATGTTGTATATTAAACCTAATGAGTATTAAACATAATTTCATTAAAACTAAATACCTATCTTTGTGTTCCTGTATTAAAAATTTAGTACTTATAGGTAGGCCCAGCATTAGAAATTTTCTCACTAAAGGTAAATTTTTAATGCCTCTCTTCTTTACCAATATTTATTTAATTTTGCTGCCCTCAATTTCTTTAAAATTGTATGGGGCTTTAAAGTAACTCATGACTTGCTTGTGCCTTAGCGACAGGCCTGCTTACAGGTATACCATATACCACCTTCTAGTTGTAAACTGTGTGATCTAATAAAATGTATTATAATTTTATTTATAGTTATTTATGCAATTTTAAATTTACAATATGGTAAAATGTAAAAATTCTTTAAATGTTGGAGATGTCGATACTGTAGGCGAGCCAGCTAGGCCAAAGTTAGGTTGTTAGTTGTGTTGTTGCTATTATTATTTAATCGATAGGCAATACAATATATTAGAGGAACCTATAAGATATGATGCATGAAAGTATGAAATTTAAAATGTTTGTATTTAATTATGTAGGTATATTATTGAACCCTAAAAATTAATATGAGTTCAGATATTTTATAATTTTTTCAATATAATCTATAGTAAATCAATTTTTTAAGTTTGGTTTCTAAAAAAATATTTAACTTTAACCTCGATTTTAACCAACTTAGATACAATTTGTTAGTAGGTAAAATAAGTAGGTATAAGATAATTTAATTATACTAATAGTTTTGTTTGTTGCATTCTTCACTCTAGACTGCCCTTTAGGCCTGAATATTTGAACTTACTACTTAGTGTATCTTATTATGAATAATTTAGTTTATGATTATTATTTTAATAATAACACCTACACATCATATAGGGTGATTCATCAAGCATGCTCCCTGCCAATTTTTCATTTTATAATAAAGTTAATCTTACTCTTGGGATGTTTTATTCCAATTAAGGAGTGACCTGTGGCGATACAAACTTCTGTTTTTCATGCAAAATTCGCTTTCTTCATTTTAATTTATTTAGCAAATAATTCTTATGGAAATTTTGATGTACCAAATTCAAAATTTTAACCCATTGTTTTTTAGTTATTAAAATGTTTACATTCAAAATAATAGTCCTTAAAATGGATTAACCTTCAAAAGTTTAAAATAGATGTAATATTGGATCTAGTATTTAGGTATTATCCTTGGAAAATTTGTGTATATTATAAATATTATTAGATTTATATAAATTACTACAATTTTAAAATTATCATAGCCCCCACATCTTCCAGATCAGGTATCGTGGACCGATAATTATCTTTAGCACACAAAGTAAAATAACTCAAAAACTGCTCATTTGAGTTTTGATTTTGATACGTCAACATTATTTGGTTAGGTTAATTAACCTGTATAAAAAGAGGGGTAGTCACCAAAATTTTGTTTTGCTATGAGCACTTCTTAAGTAGTACAACAAATTAAAAAAATTTGAAAATATGGTTTGTAAGTAAGTATTTTAAATATTCCGAACATCATTTTTGAAAAACTGCATTACTGAAAAATAAATAGGGATGAGCGAGCATACTTGGAAATCACCCTGTATAATGTGTACTCGAGGACTTACACCTTAACTTACACCTTAACTTACACATTGCAATATCTCCTGATATAATAAATATATCATAAATCTGTTTATTTTTATTTGACTTCAGAGACAAAGTCAACATAAATTTAACTTTTTAGTAAAAAAGTAAAAAAATTAATTTTCATTTTTGAAACAATTCAAGGTATTCTGTAGAGTTTATTTTTTTGAAAATTTTGACCTTTCAACATTTTATTTTTATGATTTTTAATCATTTTTTTTATTTTGAAGCGGAAAAAATACCGGTTTTAATAAAAATACCCCCTCTGCGGCTAATGGGTATATCCTCTCGGGATACCCTATATGATCATCAAAGTGTATACCCCAGTGTATACCATTTATTATCATTGTATAAATATTGTTTTTATACTACAAAACTACCTATATAGTTAAATACATTAAGAAACTTATGGTTCATTGCAATTGCATCTATATTAATTATATAATATGGTATGAAACAACATTAATTTCACAGTTATAGGTTAATGATGAGGTTAATAATTAATTTTTTTTATATAATATTAATATCTATTTATTTATTTTATTTTATAATTTATATCTAATGTTGATGACCTATACACAATAGTTAGGTTGATATTACCTATATACACATCATGATTCATGATATACACATTCCCTAAATATCTTTAGATATTTTCTTATACTGTTGTAACGGTAAATTACTGTAAAAAAAAAAATAATTTGGTCATTCTATTGTTATGTTATGTGATCTTGTAAGGCATTACATTTTAAAATAAGCTATATGACATAGATAGGTATTCTATTATAATACATAGTTATATGCTTTTTATAACATTATTGAAGTTTCAGATGTCCATCGTGATAAAAATTAAGTTAACCTATGTATATACCTATATAATATTACTATTACAAAAAAGTACTTTTCTATACATTAGCGTAATAATATAGAAAATATTTTATTGAAAAAAAAATGTATATAGGTACACAGATCTTTTCCTATAATATTTTAGTATTATATGTTATGTGTAATAACTACTTGCATATTATTTTGTATTTTAATTTTAAATTTGTACCTTAATAATTTTATGGTACAAAAGGTTTATTTACTTTAAGTACAAATAGTAACTTACTATAGAATCGTTAGATTAAACCATTTTTCAAGGTACCTACTCATGTTCTTCATAATTAAATATCATTGTAGTATGTTAAAAGGTCTATAATTGTTTACAAGTAATATTAGTATTTTATTTGTCTATTATTTTCTTAAACACATAATTACTGAATAGGGATATTTAAACCATATTATAAACTTGTATATTTTAATAATATATTTTTAGTTGCACGACTATGTGAATATAATTATTGTACCTATTATAGTTTATATTATCATATGATTACCTATATTGTTTTATTTAATTGTTATTACATTTTTAGCCAAGAAGCAAAATGGTACAGCACTTCGAACTAATAGCTTAGGATCAGGAACACGTACCAGTCCATTACAATTAGATCGAAAACAACCCAGCAAGTTTTCTGCTTTAGGTAAACTTTTCAAACCATGGAAATGGAAACGAAAAAAGAAATCGGAAAAATTTGAAACAACATCTAGAAGTAAATTTTCAATTTTTAAATTTACAATAATAAATTAATATAATCTATTTATTTACTTGATTTTTTTATTTAATAGATTTGGAAAGGAAGATCTCAGTGCGAGCAAATCGAGATGAATTAATCCAGAAAGGAATCCTGTTCTTAGATAGTCCAATGGCTCAAACACATACGATCTCTGAATCAGGTATGAATATAGTAAACACAAATAAAATGACATGGTTAAAACTGTTATACAATGTTTGTATATATTTATTCATTATTAATAAGTAATAACAATACTGTCAATACACCAAAGCTTCATCCTCACATACATAATTTTGGTATCAGCTTAAATCATATAAAATGGATGGTGGAAGCATGGAGTTACTACATATTATGTTTGTGTAATAGTCTAAAGCAGCGGTTCCTAAACTTTTAAGGCACCCTTAAAAAATTGTTTGTGTTTCGCAGAACCCTAATGTCTAATCCAACTCAACTACAATTTTTCTAAATAAAAAAAGGAAAATCAATTCTCTAAACTCTCAAGTCTAAATAATATTTCAATGATACTATTAATGACTTCATTATTAAACTTAATTTTAAAAAAAAATTTCAATCAAACAATTTTTAAATAACAAACATTAAATAAACATAATTTTCTCAATAATCTCATACACCTGGCGGAACCCTTGACATTGTCCGACGGACCCCTAAGGTTCCACGGAACACACTTTGGGAAATGCTGGTCTAAAGCACACGTAACTGTATAAGTGAAGAATGTCTCATTTAGATGCTTAATGTGTGTACTAGGTATGCACAAAACAATCCTTCATGTATGTATTTATATTTTGCTGGTAAGTATTTAAATACAAGGTAGATTTTGGGCGATTGACTTTGAATGTCCTCATCTATATTCGATCCATATTTATCTTTTTAGTTAAATCTACTTCTCTTCACATATACATAATCAGTTAATTTCAACCAGTTACTCATTTTTTTTTAAGTGCTTTAGAAAATTAAGAAATAGCTCCATCTATAATATTGTATCCAAGATATCAGTGGTTAATTAAATTTGTTGGGGTATAGGTCACAATATTTTTTAATGTGTCATAAAAAAATTATCAAACAATTAATAATTATATGTTTCTTTTTTTGTATAAATAATATTTTGTAATCTATTTCTATAATTTTATTAGATAATTCACCCCAACTAAATCAAACTTCAAGTGGAACAACTACTTGTGTTACCGTCGCTCCTAATATTGGTTCATCAATGCTTTTCCAACAGCAACAAAATAGATATTCTAACCAATTTATGAATGGTAAGTACAAATTATCCATTACATAAATGAAACAAAGATCAGTAATTCAATAAAATACATTAGAATAATAATAATCAAAATATTAATTTAAAGAACTAAAATTTAAACTCCTCATCAAGTGTACTGAGAATAAAAAAATGTCTGTATTATTATTATTTTGTTTTGGTTTTAATTTAATATAATTGTGTGAGAAATAAAAAAATAAATATATATATGTAAACTGGGGTATAGAAATTAATGTTTTTGATATTTTTTTTTATCAAATTTACAGTTTTATCTGTAACATGAACCAATATTATCAATTAAGTATATTTTGTAATTTATCATGACAAATTTTTACAAAACTATAAATTAATTTTAAACACATATTTATGAAGCTATACTCAGAATATAAAATAATAATTTAATGAAATCAATATTATCATTAAAAAAACAGAAATTTAGCAGTGATCTGGTTTTTTAGGTGAATTTAAAAACTTTTACATTGTCATACCCTTTGCCAAGTTTCAGATTTTTTCAGTCATGTTTAGGAACATGTTTAAAATATTCTTTATTTAATACTATCCCAACTAATTTTTTTATCGATCATAAGATATTATGTGACCAAATATGAACATCATCTTATGAACACTTCTATATAATTTGAATAATCTGAATAATTTGTCTTAAAATCACAAAAATAATATTATAAGACAAAAATTAATTTTGTTATTTCATTCAGAATGAAAATTTGCATTTGGTACCAATACGCCTAAATTGTATAGAATAACATTGCATATGTATTTAATAAATCATATAAAAAACCAATTTGTTGATTTTAAGAAAATTATCTTCAAATATAATGTTTGAAACAAAATATAAAGCACGGTATGTATTTGAATGTGAACAAATCTAGTTGTTCTGAACCTTTCCTCCCTACTACATCGCATATGCGTAATTGTTATTAACATTTTATTATAACAAAATAATATTTATACTCAAAAATATTGTGTTAACATTCAGTATCTATTATTTATATTTTTCATTTCATTTATCTACCTAGTATTATATGTTATTTTATTTAACTGAAGCCATTAAAATACTTTTCCCTGTTTACTTTTGAATTCATTGTTGAAGTAATTAGACACTATTAAGTATATCATGGAATCCTTAATAAATCATAATATTATTAAATACTTGATAAAATAAAATAGTGTAGGTATTTATTAATGATGCAAAATATTTAATTAGTTCACACAATATAATAATTAAAATGTATTTAGTTTTCCCAATTATTAAGAAAAGTATTGCAATTTTTTTACCTTTGACCCTCTCTCTACACCTCCCTCTAACTTAATAAACTAGACTAACTAAATAAAATTTGATATCAGAAACTATCATCATAGTTGAAGATTGAAACACATAACCATAATACATTCCTATCTCCTCTCAAAATTTAAAATTGTACTACATAAAAATATTGATATTAACTTTTGGTTAACTTACTGGTATAAATTATTGTAAAAATTGTGTAAAAAATATAAAATTTCCTTTAATAAAAAAAAAATAAAAAGTTTCATTCTTGTTAGTTTTTGTAGTTATAAAATTATGCTTGTAAACATGATCCAATATTTAATCTGGGAAAGTTCCAAAGAATGTATTTACTTATTTATTTTACCAACAAAAAATAAATAACTAAAATATAGTAAAAAAAGTATAAAATAATGAAATACATTCAAATTTAAGAATTACCTGCATAGAATAAACATAGTTTATTACCATGAGTCTTCTTAATACTGACAATCTCAGTCGCTAAGATTTTTTCAGCTTTTTAGTTACTAGAAAGGTTGTAGTTTGTTCTCAAAGAACCTTCGATATATTTAGAGATTTCCCCTGTTTTGTGGTTTTACTGTATTTAAACCCTTAATTTAATTGAGAAAAGTCATTCTGCCATATAATATAGGTTTTAAGTACTTCTACCTAGTCATTGAGAAGTCTGTAACAAATATGTAAAATTTGGATGCAATAAAAAACGAATAAGCAGATGACAAAAACTATAACTAACCATAATTTATAATTAATTTATATTACCGTCAGTAATATGCAGTGGCACAACTTGAGCCAACATTTTGGTGAGGATGTAGCCCCTACCTGATGTTACATGAAAAGTAATCTGTGGCATGACGTCCCTCCCCCCACCAATATAATATATTGTATATATTGTTTGTTTTTAATATTATATCAAATTCACTTAAAAATATATAAAATTATACCAAAAAAGCAAATATGAATTTATTCAAGTTTTATTTTCCACAATAATAATATGCTGTGTATATTATAGTTCAGTGCATATACATGTAAAATTATGTAAAATAATAAGCTGACATAAATTGTTTCCTTAAAAACAAATACAGGCCTATTAATGATATTTACCGTATTATCATAGGCCATATAAAATAATTATACAATTAAAATAAAATATTTTTCCAAAAATAAAAATAAAATTTACAGTTTCTTTAATTATTTTTTTATTTTTGTATTTTTGGGGGGTTATTACAAGTTTTAAAGAGCTAAGCCTACCCCCCACCCATCCTAGTAGCCCTTATGGTAATACAGTAGGCTAATTAATTTAATCCACAACATGGTATATAATATAACGTTGTATGATTAGTTTATACCATAATATTGTTATTAACATACAGTATATCAATGGGAATAAGAAAAATAATATAAAATTACCTTAAAAATATTTTGAAAGTTTCATTGTTTATAGAAAATAATAATTTATGTGTAATGGCAAAAAGTTTTTATTACAAAAAACCGAAAAGAAATATTAAAATCGTTAGTATTCATTTAAGTATCTATTTTTGTCAACATTTCAACTTTAAACACTTCTTTTTTTTATAATTTTTAGAATTTCATTATGCTATAGCTGTGGTAAGAAAAACTTGATAGTTGATAGAAACCTTGGATCTTTTACATTTTCAAACTTGTCTTAAAAAAACATTTATTGGCGGAAATCGAAAAAAAACTATAAATCGAAATTCAAAGGATATAAATATCTCAAAAGGACCAAAAATATTTTAAAAATGAAATTATGCGACCAAAAAAAAAAATATTTTAAGTATCTATTATGGTTATTTATTCTAGATTTGCACCAAAATTGATGATGCGTATTTTTTTTTAGTTTATCCCGATTATTTTGCACAGAAAATAGTGTATTTTAGACCTAAAGTACTAACTCCGACCAACTTTTCTACTAGAAGCAACCCTCAAATTTGAAGATTGAAGTACTCTGCTTCAGAACGTCATAAAAGACAAAACAAATTCAAATTAAATTGAAAAAAACACATTGTATAACCAATAGAATATAAATCAAATATAGTATACTTTTAACTTTATTTTAGAGGTACCTTATCTTACTTTCTATCTAGGTACCGAAAAATCGACTCTGTACGTAATTTTATTCCCTCCTAAACATTTTGGTTGAAGTTTCTTCATTGTTTATAGCTTAAATAATACTTTTGATGTATTAATCAGTAATCATTCGATCTACTCCTGTGTATGAATTTCTATGTTTGTCAATTGGATCTACTCTAGATTTTGAATAGTAACCAAAGTCGTTTTATTTATCAACCTCAGCCTACAAATTATATTTAATTTATACTATTTCGTATTATAATAGTTGATTTTGATAAATATTATTAATAAGATCAAAATATACTTTGTCATTAAAAAAAAATAGCATATATGTATTATGTATTCCCATTTAAGTGATCACAATACACCAACCACTAAAGACATTCAAGATATTAAGGTGTTTATCAAAATCGTATTAAACCATATCAAAAACTACTAAAAAGTTGTAATTTACCTACCTACCTACCTAAATTGCTGATTGTGGAATCATTGAAAATTGTCACTGAAATTTTAAATTTAGTATTTAAAATGATTTTTTCCGTAAATTAGTGGCATTTTAATTTCAGAGTTATTTTATCAGTTTTTTTTTTTAAAGGATAAGCTTTACCTATATGTAATTTTTATTTTCATTCCATTTATTTAGAAAACAATTTAAAAACGATTTACTAATCATTCATCTGTAATAAACGATTTAAATGCTATATTTCAAATTACTATATTAGGTAAATCGGCAAATGTACCTTTCCCGCCTATAATTATTACACAGTAGACGTTATTGAGTTGGCTACCCTGATTGGATTTTTAGGTAAGGCGGAAATGAATTATTACACACAGGAAAAAGTAATGTTATGTCGTGCATTCTCAACTATGCCATGGGGCCCCTCAAATCGTATATCCACGGCAACGGTAGTTAGGTTTTTAAACTTCGTGTGACGTGACCCGCCGTGTAGTCGCTGCCGTTTCATCGTTGGTTAATTTGTTTTTTTTTTATGAGCTTTTGACAGTATACCACTAGACGATTTACAAAGGTCAACTTTGAACGAAGTACAAACAACTGCCTGTTTTTTATTTATGAAATATAAGGCTGCTTTAGATCGAGTTGTAGCTAATTTATTCATGTTACCTAAAACCCGAACTACCCCCAAAACGACCAATGATGGGATATATAATGAAATGTTCTTGTTTTCACAGAGGTATGTTACATTTTTGTAAACGCCAGTCAGTAGTTTTTCAAGTTGACAAATATTTTATTGCAATCAAAATTTTAAAAAAAAATGATTAGGTATAAAAATAATTATAAATTTTGTATTCCACGGCAATAATGTATCTACCTTGTGTGTAAAAACAATTATTTAATTCATTTTAAAACTTATTCCTAAAATAATTTTTATTTAAATTTTTACGAATTTTTATGTCATAATTGACATTTTGCTGGGTTTTATAGATTGATAGACTTTCTTTCTAAAAAAATTTAATTTAAGAATTATGTCTTATTTAACTAAATATACAATATTCAGATTAGGTACCTATTTAAAATTTAAAAACTAATAAAATATAAAAAATAAATTTAAGAGTCTAGAGATCGTAGTTATTCTTATTATTATTCTTAAGAATATTATTGTAATATTTTATTAATATTAAAATATTGAACCTTTCATAATACACGCTGCACACAATACTTCTAATATTTTAATATTTGTTGGTTTTTTTATGCGTTGAAATCTTATATCTATTTTAAAAATCGAATATTTTGTTAGGTACGTTGCGTGACGTTTAATATAATATACTACCAATAACTAAAATAACGAAGAACTCTAATGGTAGTATTTTTAAAAGCAGTTAATAAATTGCCCAAAAAGTCAATAATCACAATTATATTAAAACGTTTAGTTTAAAAAAAATGTATTTATTGAACTTGTACTATTGTTACCCTACGGCCTACAATATTTAATATTTTACAAAATTATTAACTTTCGTTAATTTAATGTCTTGTGATTTTGGTCGAAGCTGAAATTGTAGGGCTTGTATTAGATATGATCTGATCATAAACTCAAGTCACGATTGGTATTTGGTAAGAACTAATAGTGGAAGGTTGATTTTAACTGTTTCACAGCTACGATGCATAGCGGTGTTCATCTTTATATGACCGTTTACGTATGCGAAACATAAAAGCATTAACAGTTAAAGTAACTGTACTCCATGATTAATTGTGTCACAAAATATATAAATAAATAAAATCATAACAATATAATTAGGTAGATTACATAATATTACATTTATTTTTCCAAAATAAAAATGTACACTCCCGGTAACTGTATAAATTATTTGGCATACAAAAAAAAAATGTAACAGAATAACATCTTATTTCAATACTAACTTAACATTTTATGTAATTATTAATGAATTTTTTCGTTTTTGATGATTTTTGTTTTAACTTAATTTGTTTATATAATATCCATATTGAATTTATTATGTTTGTAATCAATAAGTGCTCATTATCCCACCACAAGTTAAATTCGGAACTTAATTCATTCCATGTTACAAATTCCGAAAATTATTTATTTTAACGACTTGTATGACGATTTATATTATATTTTATTACCTGATTTTCTGTGTTAGTTCTTTGTGTTACTTACTTTTACTTCCTTTCATAACTCTTTATCGAGATTTGAAATCTGTTGTTACAGCTTATTTTTTTTCAGAAAATACTTCTTTTTTTAATAAATATAAATATAAATATAAATAAAAACTCGTGTCGCCGATTTCATTCATGCGTCATGTGCCAAACCACGTAGCAGTGACCTTAGTCAAGACCTCGTCTTAACATTTATCATATTATGCACATTATCTTAGTTTTACTTTCTTGCATTTAGTTTTAAATACATGACTAAAAAGTTTGTTAGAATAATTAAGTTATACACAATTAAATAATATCTACTTAATAATTTTAATAAAATTGAATGATTGATAAACTATGGAAATCGGAAAATATTCGTTACGCCTGTGTTGTCTCTGTAAATGAGTTACGTATTCGGCACGTAGATTTAGGCGTGTGCCATTAATCATTATAGATTAACTTTTTCAGAATAATTTTAATTTTGAGGATTAAATTAAAATTAGGCACTGGCAACCATTTGCAAATGGAAAGTTGATAGCTGCTTGTCAAATATTATATTTATTATGATACATGTATAATAAATTCACCATGTGTGTATTTTTAAGAACTTGCGTAGTTGTGTACAAATGTTATAAAATAAAACATATAACATGTTTCTATCATATTTTAAATTAAACCCAACAAGCTTTTGCTAAAGTTTTACTAACCTTATATATCTGCGCAATTGTAAAACCGCAATGACTATTTCTCTTTCCCTTCCCAATAGGTATCTATTAAAGAAGTATTTTGATATTTTATATATTTTATTTTGGATCCCAGCGTAGATTTGTATAGCCGACTCAGTATATTCCGTATGATCATTTATAAATTGTAAAAACTAATCATCGAAAATCGTTTAATTTTTGAAAATTGATAAATATTTTAACATATTTTTTCACTGTTTGATCTAAAATATTATATTCGTGTGTACATTTCATACAGTATGTACTATATACCTATAACCTATATGTTATATAATATGTATATTTCAGTGTATACAATGAACCTATACACTAGAACACTAAGTACGTATTATAAAATTGCTACGTATTCATTTCTTATAAGGCAGTAATCTTAAAATTCGTCATCACCTCCGTATATACGTTATACATATCACGCAAGTGTTAAAATGTGCATTAGAGTAAAACCTACTGTTGATATTATATCCACGACGCAGGGAAAAATAAATTACGATTTATAAGGCAGTAAATATAATGCACTATAAAAAAATACGAAACTAAAATATGTATGTAAATCCTTGATAAACGTATAACCTAAAAATTCTTAAAACCATGCAAATTAACTATACTATAAAGCTAAACAAAAAAACTTATTTTTTTTATCATGTAAACCTTAGGTTTTATACTTTTATGAAATATACATATAATGTGATCACTTATACTGTCAAAATAAATCGTTTACATTCACAATTTAAACGGTTTTGAGAACTTGTTGAAAGCAAGTAGTAGTTCCTCTCATCTGGAACGGGTTATAATTATTAAAACCCTATCAGATGCAAAGAACCGAAAAGTGACTTATAAATACTAAGTATGAAAATGTCAAAAATTGAAAAATAATCGTTTCAATATCGATGGTTCGATATGAGTTTGATTTCAACTCAATTTCAAAAAACCTGTGTAAGACAAGTACAATAATTATCTTGATCTTATACCCGTACGACTTACCTATAACAATATTTTTTTTTAGTTTAAATATTAAAAGTGACAAAGTAAATACAATTAAACATAATTTTATTTAATTCTTAGTAAAAAGTTAAAATGCATACATCTCTTTCGAGAACAATAAAAAAATTCTCCCGACATGTTTACCAATAATTTTTTTCGTTATAAATATTAAGATGATTTAATGTTAATAAAAGCTTCTTTAAAATAAGAATTTTTGTTATTTAAACTAAAATATCGATAAAAATAAATACATATTTTTTCTATATTTCCTTAATCCTTATAATGGAATCTTATAAAATATATAATTGTGCGATTAATTTATACAATATAAAACTATAAAACTAACAATAATTACTAAAATCATAATTTTGTATTTGCAGTAGCCTATGTAATTTTTTTTACGAATCTTGAAAGAGTTTTTTTTAATTTAATGTCTATAATGGAAATAATGTTATATTTTGCACATTTTTGGACCGATAGATTATATTTTATAATTTAAGTATGTTAACTGTGTTAATTGTTTGTGTATAGTTGGTACTTTGATATTAGATATTCCTTTGTCTAATATTATATCCGTGTTTAGTTTATAAAGAAAGATTATTTTTGATAATGTATAGTACCGAAGCTTGCCTATGTTCGCGTGTATATATATTACACGACACGACGACTCGTTTTTAGCGTTTCGCGTTTACGTTGGAACCGCGCATCAACGGCGCGTGACATGCAAATAATAAATTGGCACTTGTTGTTTATTTTTAGAAATTCCGCAGCGCCACCGCGTGCCGTTGATTAACCAATGTGCGATGCGTCACCGACGGCTGTAGAATAATAATAATAATAATAATATTATATTGTATAATATCTATATAAAATAGTATTTTACTATTTAATAATATATATTTTACAGTATTTTATTATTATACTATTCAACAACATTGATACTTGTGTAATTGTGTTCACTTAATATATTACGAATTATGCCGCACGATTTGAATATGACTATACACAGGTATGAGTGGAGAAGAAGTCGTTGGCGTCCCATGGATGCAAATCGCGGGGGTTTCCCATGGGGACAAATCGCGGGGGTGCTTAGTGTGCATAACTCATACACGCACTACCTACAGGATTCATAAGCCTCACCTGTGCGGCTGTGCCTTCATGTTGTCTCCAATAACGCATATTAATTTGTATGCATTTTTTTTCAGTTTACTTCAAAAGTATTTATAATGTTAATAGTTATTATTTAAACGGCGAACACACACTTTTCAAAAGGTGTTGTTTACTTACAACACATTCTTTCTGGGAAAGATTTTTAACTTCTATGTATTTTTTATTGATTTCGCGATTAGAAGTAAAGTACCCGATTTTCTAAAAACTTCGATACAAAATATATCGAACAGGTTTCTTTTTATAAATAAACATTACAATTTATAGTTGTCTAATTTAGATGAGTCCATACATTTTGCTTGGCGCTTACTTAACGTGTTATAGTAATAAAGTAGATTATTTGCGTCGGTACAACGAGAAAGCTGTTTAGCTGCGGTATTATTAATAATAATTTATGTTGATATATATTGTGGCAAAATCCTATAGCACTCGCCGGAGTGTTTTTGTTTATACATATATATATATATACACCATATTATATCATAGCGGTGGCATATTTGTCGGAAGAACATAATATTATTATAATAGTGTATTAGCTACATGGCAGAGGTGCAACCTCCCAGTTCCCCGGCGCCTTCATTGCCGGTGTTCCGAACGGGTGGGCGACTAGTGTAGCGTTAAAATTCCCTCGTACAAACGCGCGTGCTAGACAAATTTCAGTCGATATATTTATTAGTCGTCGCGCGTTCGTGCAGCCATCTCGGTGATCGATCCACTTCTCTCTCTTCTCTTCATCGCACACGTTATATATATATATATATCATGATAACGCAGTTGCACAGCAGAAGAATCCCGTCATTTCCATCCGTGCTTCGCTCGTGATCGTATTCGAATACTGGCATCATACTGCACAATAATCGACAATCCGTCGCACTCTTATAAAATATTAAAATATAACATCATTGTCGGAAATCGATCTCCGTGTTGAAATGACTTCGGTAGTCAACGATAACTTCAGACCTCGGACGCGAACGGGTTTTCCGATAGATAGGTATGGGCCCGTCGCCTCAAAAAAGAAGAGATCTCCGCCGCTACTCGCGATGGTTGCCCGGTCGACAGCTTTCGTCCGGAGGATTGCAGGTAAAATTCAATATTATTGTACCCGTGGACCGTGACGGTTGAGTGAGTGGTTTGGGGGAAATCCAATTATTTACAAACGGTAATAATTTTATCGTCACGCGCGTGTCGTGCACTATACCTATACCATAGCGCGGTCGAGATACGCCGTCGGCATGGAAATTACTGTTGGGCGCGACTGCAATTGGTTCTGCGGTGTTCGTAATTCACACGTACAAATATCAAAATTATCGCATTTTCCAAATATTTTTAAGAAAACGGTTTATGTATAAACGGTTTATATATTACTGCATAGCGATACAACTATCAATACCATTCAAGTGTTTAAAAACTATCGACTACATACAATGTACTGCATTTATACAAAATTAGCTCAATTATCTGTGTTATACTAAAATTCGTCAATAGAGTATGCGAATCTGTGGGTCAATTTTAAAATTTTCCTTTCTAGCTATTTTACTCCATCAGAAAAATATAAGATTTGAAAACATATGTAAGGTCCTTTTCTCGTTTCTAAAAGTCTGAATTTAGCTCAATTTCGTTATTGTTATATACTTATATAAATAATATGTATAGGTAATTTACCTTAAAATCAATCATTTTATTTATACATTTTAAGTATTACAGTTGTTCAAAAATAAATAAGTTTTGATTTGGAGCCTACTATGCAATATTTACCTTCAATTTACATACTTTATAAATATTTTCATTCTATATGTTATATAACAACGCCATTCGTCATATCTTTGAGTATATTTTTTATACATTTTTAATTAAATCTAATTCTCATATCTTCATCTGACCACATTATATTAGTTACATGAAATACATATTTTCTATTTTGAAATTTCAGCAAACAATGATATTTATGTTTGTCTTGCAGACAAGTATTTATTCTTGTAACTTTAATTTATAATGAAGGTTTAAAATAATAATACTTCTTCAAGAGTTGTCCAGTTAGGTAGGTATACTTAAGAAATAACTTAATTGTAAAAATAAATAATCGAAAAACAACGAAAGAAATTTTTGTTGAAAGTAATAAAAGCTATTACCTAGTACCTACCTATGTATTTGCTGTAATAGTTAACAAAAATATATTTTATTTACAATAACATGATTAATTACAAAAACCACTAACGTTAAGTATAATACATATATTATGAGCCTAAAATATACAGTATAAAATTGGAAAATAAAACAGAAACCCTAACTATCGCAATAATATATGCAGCATACGATATTATATTTCCATTTCTAGATCAATAAAACAAACTACTTGTTATTCTATAGCTAACTTAAAATGATAAATATCTTTCGTTACAATTTTTCTTAAATTTAGTTTGTATGAAACTATGAAATAATAGTTGTATAGTCATGTATATTGTATATATCACATAATTAAACGAATAATAAATTAAATCTAAGCGTGTAACTAGCGTAGTATTCAATGGTCCTTTAAAATTGCTTGTAATAAAACCACAAAACGTTTATAGTTTTTTATAGAAAAGAGAATTTGTCATAGACGTTTAAGTAAAAAGTATTTATTTTATAAGGCCTAGCTATTATTAGATCTTTGTTTAAGTCTCGTGTAGCTTTTATCCGTGCCATGGTCAAATAGATGCTACCCCTGTTGAGCTATAAAATAATTTATTAAAATTAAATCAGAATATTATGATATTTGCCAAAAGAACAAAAGAACCTTTAATCAATTTATGAAGTTAATAATTGTTACCCCCACTCCCGCCAAAAAAATAAAAATATATATCCGTTAAGTTTTTATTATTATTATTATTATTATTATTAAATTAAATCATTTGATAAATGATACATAGGTAGGTACATACCTAGCTTTGTATACCACGTTAGTACATTCTTGAATCATGAACAAATTTATTCCCAATAATTCAAAGTTGAATTTTAACCTTTTTTAACCTATACCTCTCCTCGAACAACATTTAATCGCAATATATATATATTTTAAATACATTTTATTTTTTATAAATTTATGAATATTTACGTAAATGTTATGAAGTTGTGAAATTTAAATTAAATAAACACTTAATTGATTTGTGTATAAAATACAATTATTGCAAAGGTAATCTTCGACAATACCGATAGTAATTCGGTTACACGCGGAAGTATACTAAAATAAATCTAGTTAGTAGTTATATTTAAATGCAGCTATTTTTAATGTTGAGTACATTTAATAGATCTTGTTTTTCTACATATTTACGCAAGTTACTGAAATAATTAATTTTTGTAAAAAAAATATTTAAACGTGTGTTACTTTGAATTTGTTTCTCTGTAAATCAAATGACATTAAATTTAATTAAATATTTTGGCATAATATTATATTAAAATTTTTCTCAAGAAACAGTTTATTTTAATTATCGTGATTGTATTGATACATACTAGATTCTTAATTTTTTAATTAAAAATGTTAATTTTAGGATCCCTGACTTTCATTTAAAAAATATCTTTTATTTAAGTACATATTTTTTTGTATATTGTTTACCGATTTAAAATGTTTAAAATGTAATAAAAATATGTAAATTTAACGACGAAGAATTATTATCATGCTCTACCAAAATACAGCGTGTCAGTGTTATTTTATCAGTCGTCTGTCTTCAGTAGGTATCATTTGTATCAAAACATTTAGAAGACATGTGCGATGTGCCACATGAATAGCCAAATGTTATTACGTTTTAATAATAAACATGTTCATTTACGTCAACACTATTGAATTTATCCGTGTAAATTTTACTTTATTGATTTAATTTTAAATGCCGAATTATTTTTTTTTAATCTGTACGTACTTAATGATATAATATAATAAAATATCCACTCGTAGTTGATTATTAACCAATTCTTGCACTTATGATGCTGTGCTCCTACTGTTATAAATATTTTAAGCATTGGGTAGATTATATTCTGTATTTTTTTGTGCATATTTATTTGATTATGATGAATCTAAATTTGTTTAGGTTTGGTTAAGAATTTAGGATAATATTATGTAATATGAATGTATATCAACTTAATAATTTTTGAGATCTTTGAATAAAAATAATCTTTTAATCAGCATTCAGCTTAGAACAAATAACAGACAACGCATTAAATGATAAGTGTTGATATTTTGCAAAGAATAATGTATATTTGGCAACTCACGGGACCATAGATTAGTTAACTATTTCTGGACCATTTAAGTTATGTGACGTGAAATGGAATGTGTTTATCTAATTTTAGAATATTTAGGCCTTGTGCAAAGGAATAATAAGGAATGATTAGTTACATCAAAAATTATTATTTTTGAGTGTATTCTATTTTCTCTGATTTGGTACAAAAAAAGATGTGAACCTGCCAAATATCGATATTTAGCGGCCATGACTTCTAGTTTGAATAATATTGTGTTGTTGTAGATTGTAGATATAGTGTAATAGTTGCTTATGAAAATGCCAAATAATATTTTTAAACTATTGATTATTTGAAAAGTACTTTACGCAACAAATGTAAAATGTATATCAAATTATTATCATGTCATATTTTTGTTAAAAAAAATAATCATCGATTACTTACAATATTTACATTTTACAATAATTCAATATGCTAAAAGTACAGTACTAAAATAAAATAAAATAATTACCCATCTAGTATTGTTACATAATTATTCATACTATTATACACCTTCTTGGTTGGGTAAGCTTATACTTAAAAGTTAAAGTTATCAGAAGTAGAAACTATTGTTTTAAATTAAAATTTAATAGTACGATACCTCTTGATGTATATTGTGATATTGTCACTTATTTTATGGCCTTATGCCATGATTCCACGTAATAAAAATTGAACATTTCACGCATATTATGATGTCGCGTGTTACTTTTCGGTTATCACTTATACTACAGACCTAAAAAAATTATTTAAAATTATTTTTCTTTTATAATGAAGAACATTTATATAGGCAATAAAAAAATTACTCATCATGAGTTTAAAAATATATATTGAATTATAATTATTATAATAATTTTTAATTAATCAATGCCTGTATATGGCTTATATTTTATATGATACAGGCAATTTAAGCTTTTGTCATTTTTATCGTGAATTACAATTTTTTTGAGGTGTAACCTATTTGTATCAAGAAAGTTTGCTAAAATATATTTCTATGATTGAATTAAAGTTTATTTTTTTAGATACCTAATACATTTTTATGAAAATAATTTTATACTATGCTGATAATTAAATCTTTCATCATTTTAGACTTGAACAAAGATAACAAGACTGAAACGGTGCAAGGCCATAACGAGCCAGTAGAATTAAGTTTTGAGCAGCAGCAGCAGCAGCAGCAGCAGCAGCAACAACAGCAGCAGCATGTAGCTGAACAGCCTAGTAGCTCAAAACCTGAACGACCCAACTCGCTTACAGGTCCTGGTGGCACGCTCACCAGACGCCTGTTCTGTTACCATGCACCTAATCAGTCCTTATTGGTAGGATCCGGTCAGTCACCTACCAGACCTCCAAATTCACTATTGCCACCAGGTAATTTTATCACTAAATGGCAGATATACATGTACATGAGACCATTTGCTAATATATTATTTTTTTATGATTACAGGTAGTGAATCTCCGAAGTTAAATTGTGATAGGACATCTTCGATGATTATGCCTGGACAAAATATGTCTCAGATGGCCAGTGGTGTTAGGACAGGCTATTATCATTCCAGCCCTAGGATGATGTATAACAATCATCCTGGGCATTCATCATTAATGCTTTCTGATTTACCTGAACCCCCTATACCGGTGTCTGAAGTCGGCCCAATTCCTCCACCACCCATGTTCAGCTCACCAGCTCAACAATCATACTTATACCAACGTAATAAAATTATAAACAATAAGCGTTGTCAAATATCTAAAGTGTTTTGTCCATTTAGATAATAATCGTCAAAATCATAGTGCCAATGATAATAATGATGAGGAAATGGAAATGGGAACTAATGAAGATGATTATGATGATGATGACTATGATGAAGAAGAAGATGATGACGATGATGAAGAAGAAGTAGATGATGATGATGATTCTAATGGATTTAGAATAAGAAGTCGTCACAATTTTCCTAGTCATATAGAGCAGATTCCTGCTAAAGAACCTGTCTTCAATGCACAACCTCTTAAGTCAGCACTGAAAAAACCATCAACACCTAATCAAAGTCAAGAATCATCACAATTGCTCAAGTATGTTGTTGAATAATAAATATTAAATTAAAAGAAGTAAATAAAAATAATTTGCAATAGTCGAGGTTATAAGAAAGAAAAGTGAATAGTTTGCCATTTTGCCAATTGTTTGGCAATTGTTTGGCTCTTCATTTCATTATTTTATTTTTCTTAATTTGTTTATCGCTGCATAGCAGAAGGGCTCCACTTAAGCCCAGGATACGTTTTTGGTAAATTTAGTTTAATTTTTAAATTGTTCTACTGTTAAATTATTTTTCAATTAAATTACAGTGGTGCTAATCGTCCAGTAGTGTTTGGAATTTCACTACCTTGTTCATTACAAGAAAATAAAGAAAATGCTAGACCTAATGAGTCTAGTGATGATGACAGTTCTGGTGATGGACCCATATTGTACAGAGATGATAATTTAGATAGTAAGTTAATTTAACTATTAATTGTAGTTATACTTAAATTTTTCCAAACCAATCTTGGCTAGTAATATGAGTACTACTTCACAATTGTAATTCATATTTAGATCGATTGGCTGAAAAAATTGCTAGGAAAGACAGTCTTGCTATTAAATTGGCCTTACGTCCCAATCGACAAGAGCTCATTAATCGTAATATTCTTCAAGTCCAGAGTGATAAAGAGCGACAAGAGACAAAAGAAGTCATTGGTGCACGTCTTATAAGGTATTTAAATGATATTGTAACTACTTATTATAACCTTCTTAAGTATTAATTTATTTTTCTTACTGAATTAATATAAATTAAAATCAACTTTTAGGCGTTTGAGCATGCGACCAACCCAGGAAGAACTCGAAGAAAGAAATATCTTAAAAAGTAAAATATTTTGTTCAACTTATTATAATTAGAATTCAATTTTTCATTACTAAATTAAATTTTAGAACAAACAGCTGCAGAAGAAAAAAAATTAAAAGAAGAAAAGAAACGCATGTTGTTAAGAAAATTAAGTTTTAGGCCAACAGTTGACGAATTGAAAGAAAAAAAAGTAAGTGTTATTTCATTTTAAACTTTATATGTATGAATTTAACATTTTTGAATTCTAAAAATTTTAGATTATTCGATTCAATGATTACATAGAAGTAACACAAGCACACGACTATGATCGGCGGGCCGATAAACCATGGACTAGGTTGACAACCAAAGATAAAGCAGCTATACGAAAAGAACTAAATGAATTTAAAAGCTCAGAAATGGAAGTGCATCAAGAAAGTAAACATCTTACCAGGTTAGTTTTAAACTCATTGCTACTGCATTTTATAACAAACAAAATAACTTAGATCTCTAAATAATTAGGTATCATAAAAAAAAATATCATATGTACTGCATATAATAATATATCTGAAAATATAAGTGACTTGTAAAATCTTTGAATAGTACATGATTAATTGTAATTGTAATTTTTGTTTTTAAAGTAACAAACTTAATATCTACCTAATGGTTGGTGATATATAAGATATATATTTTTAATATTAATACAATTATTAATTATATTATGACTCATTTAAATAAATACAATATTTTTAAGATTTAATATACATGATAAACTCTTGATTACCCACAAATTACGGAGGTGCAACAACCGCAGATAAGCAAATTCCACGGTAATCCACATAATAACAGAAAAATAACACTTATTGAAACAAAAATGTTATAGCTAAATAAATAAAATATATTATGTAATATTAAGCCTCAGACCAATGTCTGTCTAGTTTTGTCAGATTACACTCATTGTTTCTAACGATCGGCCGCCGCTTAAAAATTGCTCTAAAGTGACACTTGCAAGAGAATAACACTCGGGGCATGTTAGCCACCCCCATTTCTCCTGCCAGAGGTTACTTTTATTTGAGACATCTTAAGTGTAGTGTATTAAATGAAAAAAATATTTATTGGATTTTTATTTACTCATACCACAGATTATATTAAACTTAACATTTTTTAATATAATCTGTGCTCATACATTGGACTGATTCGTTGAACCATAATGATTTTTGTTGTATTCATGATGTAATGTATGTACGTATTAAATAATTTTATATGTAATTTAGCGACTAATCACCGATAATCGAGAACGTACTGTGTGTATAATTATTCTGCTCAAGTGTTTGAATCTCTTCCATGATATAATACTACTTAGTAAATGCTACACTATCATAATATGTAATGACTGATAAATCATAGTTTTACATGATGTTGATATTGAATTGTTTTTGAGAAACTATATATTTAATTTGTAGATTTCCAAGTTATTCATAAGTATAAAGATAGATAAAAGTCTGATTTCTCAATCGTTATAAATTATTAAATGTTTAGTTTTAGGGTATTTATTTATAAATCATATGGTGTAAAATTGTAAAACCATATTCATATAATGTTAACACTTAATATACTTTTTGTTTACAGATTCCATCGACCGTGAACTTAACAGATATTCTCACATGTCATAAAAACTAAATTTATATATATATCTATTAAAAAAAAGAGCAAGAAGAAAGAATATTAGTCAGAATTGGCTGTTAATTATTCTTGTTTAGATAAAAAGTAGGTTTTATATACACATATATTAGTAAATTAAATATTTAAAAATCAACAAAAATATTTAATAACTTAATAATGTATTAAACAATTTTTATCAGGCGATAGAAAAAAAATATAAATTATGATAAATATTAGAATATCTTATTTTGACGAGAAGCTTTTGTCCGTCCACATAGTGATTATGTGCAATATTTATTATGCAATAACTGCAATATATATTATACATATATATATAAAGAATAATTAAAGTACTAATAATTACTACTTCTGCTTCTTTTACATTCCCCCAAATGCCCCTCCTTTTATTAAATAATTTTTCGTCCCTTCTTTTATTTATTTTTTGTTATTGTTCATAATTTCAATATAAAAAATATATTGTACAATTACCATGTTGAAAATGAAAGCTCATTGTTTTGTTTGTTTTTTTTTTTTTTGTAATTGTAACTAAGAAAAAAATTTAATATAATTTAATTAATTGTATCTATTAAATATCTTATTTATTTTCTGAATTAGATTTATTTATTTATTATTATTATTATTATTATTATTATTATTATTACATGTAAATAGTTGTAGATTATTTCTACACAATGATATACAATTCTCTTCCTATACCAATTATTTTTTGTAGTATAAAATTGTAATTGTAATACATTATGTTTTTTTAACAACAAATTAAAAAAAATATATATTAAAATAATATTAATTTGTATCTTCTAACAATCATCCTATTTTAGTATCTGACAATGGATTTGAAAAAATACCAGTAACTTTATTTTTAAATTGCAATAAAATTGAAGTCAAGAAACTTAGTCACAAACAGTGTATAAAATGGTTTTCAATATATTTAGCAATGAAAATATAATACACACTAAAAATATCAAAACTTCAACATCTTATATTCAACATTATCATCCATCTTAACTTAGCTGGATTGCTGGAACTACACAGAATGCTTGACGTAGCAGTTTTATATTATTAGCAAATAGCCAGACAGATATTTCAATGATTGTTCTATATCTAAAATGATTTGCAACATAAATCATTCTGCATAGCTACAGCCTTAATCACAGATAATTTCTAATACTAGTATGAGCAAATAATAAACACATGTTGTAACAGAAACATACAATTTAAAACAATATTTCACTAATAACTAATGGACGTTTTGAACAAACATAAAATAATTTCCCCTCTAATTAAGTAGATAACATTTTAATGACAACAATAAGGAAATATTGAAATTTCACCAACCAAATTCATGAGATGTATTTAACGAACATGTTTGTTTGGTAGCAATGAATGGGTTTGATACTCCAAGCACTGAATTATTGGTACTACTAAAATATATTAGTCTGTAAGTGCCTGGATTTAGCACTGAAGTTTCTGAAAATTTCAAACACACTCTTTTTGAACCATCTGAAAATACTTCTGGAACAAATTTTACTCTACAGACAGATGTCATGTTATCAAATCGTCTATATTCATCATTTGATTCTTCACATTCCATGGTCTCTGAAGGTAAGTACACATACGATATATAGTCATCAAGACTAGTATATGTCTCCTAAAACATATGTAAATTAAGATTTTAAATTCTTAAGTTTAAAATTAATTTTACATACTTTGAATACTCCTATCCAATCATTCACCCATGGGATATATTCTTTTATCTGCAAATTAACTTCATTTTCTGTTTCTAATTGCCATGTCTTAATTCGTTGGAAAATTACAGGTTGGTCAACATTGTTGTAATGTCCTTCACTAGAGATCTATAAAAAAAATTATAGAGTAATAAGTAATAGACCAATTTATGGAGATGTTTATGCTATATTACTTGAACACTGGATTCGCTATAAACTGGTCTATGGTCACTTAATCGTATTGAATCAATGTACTTATACGATAGTACCTCTAGTACACACTTTTCATTTGACGAATCAATAGTTTTGTATAAAATGCGATCTGTCCATGCAGGTCTTCTCCTAAAAACAAAATTTGATTTAAGAAACATATTTATACATATATCCATATTGATATCTACAGGTAAGACATACTTGAGATCATAACTGCTGGAACCAAAAATATATCGATAGGTGGGTGGAAACATTGGCAATTGTTCAAAAAATCCTTTAAAAGCTTTGGATTTCTGCATGACTGAACTTAACTCATCTTGTGCCCAAATATCAGTTAATGTTGTTGCAGTTCTTAGCGACAAATTCACATTAGTAATGTGGCGAGCAATTTCTTCAGCTGACTTAAATTTACTACCATCCAAACGAAAATTTAGATCGCCAAACCAAAAAACATAGCTAAAGAATAGTAAATATAAATTAATAAAAATAAATTTTTAAATACCTAATATAATAGGAAATGTAATTCTTTTACAGTGTAATTTAAATGTTAGTACCTATTTGTTAGAATAAAAAATTATGTTTTAAGAAAAAAAATTTGGCAATATTAGAATAATTTTATTTGGCATAACCCATTTATAAAACAAACAATTATTCAAATTTCTCAAAGCCAAATTTAAACTGTTATTAAAAACGACTAAAATATTTTAAGCATCTCATAAATATAATATGTAAAATTTTCATAACACCAAAAATTTATTGCTGAAATTAGTCATTAAATGAGGTAATTTACATACTCATGATTTAGAATAGTTTTTCTAGATGAACCAAAATGTTGACTCTCAACGATTGTGTGATAATCATTAATTCTGTGTTTTAAATATTCTTCATGAGCAGCAAAGTGACAGTTAACACAGCATATTGTCGCCCCGTAAATTTTAAAACTAAAACTGACGGCACCTTTATTTCCCTAAAAATTAAAAAAGTTCAACAACAATTTCAACATTTTCAAACTAATAAGTAATAATAAACCAATAATTACCCAAAGACCCAAAAGTCCAGTACGTGTTTCTGAAGTTTGCATTTCTTTTAAAAGAGGCACATGTTTACGTTTACAAAATACATTTAGCAGCAACCCAACCATTTTTACGGTACGTATCTTAACATAATGATAGCCACTTAAAATGTCCCTATATAATATAAATTTAACTATAATACAATTAATTACATTTTAATATTAAAATGGTAAATGCTATAATTGAACCTAAGAGCTGCTGTCCACGGGTCATCGAATACTGAATCGAGTAATAAGTTTTGAGGTTGAGCCTTGATTTCTTGAAACCTTAAATTTGAAAATAAACAATATAAATAATAAATCAAAATGCAACTACTACTTTTTGCTACAAATAAAATCAAATATTTCAATGAACTAATTTAAATAAAACACTAATGCATTACATATTTATCCATACAAAATTTATCTAATTTTTTCATCTATAAAACAAAACTGTTTTCACCTATATGAAAGATTTGTGAAGATATATTGATGTAAAAATCTTTTACTTAAAATAAGTAAATTAAAATAGAATACATTATATATTATTTATGTAATAAATGGTTATTGAGGAGTATATGGTATATTTAACAGAATTTATTTTTCTAGAATAACCATGCATAATATATTAGCTAAGCATCCATTTTCATCATGATATATCAATATAGGTAACATAAAACATTGAAATATTTATTTTAGTTGGTATAAAAGTACTTGAGAATTTCATGCATCGAAACATCATATCAAATCTCAAGTTCTTTTATGGCCATTTAGTTTTTAGAATATTACATTAGTATTAGGCTAACTTTTATCGCATGCATACAAAATATACATTGAAGTGGATTGTAAATATAATTTTTTTAAGAAGACTTAAATAACAATAAATTACAAAAACCAACATATTTGAAGGCACCTTATAGATATTTTCTAAATCTATATTAATTAAGTCATAAAAAAGCTTTAACTGAAAATAATGTAATATATTTCAGGCTTAAAATATTTAGTTTTATTATTTTTTTCCTGTAGTTAGTGTGCACTGTTACAAATACTGAAATACACAAACCCTAATTTTTATAAATAATAGGTATAAGGTTTTAAGTAGAGTGAGCTATTTTATTTTTGCAAATAAACAGAAAATACCAGCTATTATACAGTGTAGTTTAAAATTAGAATAAAAAAAAATATATATTTGAAATGAAGATTCAATATAACATAATTAATAATAATAATTAACTAATTATTGAGTAATGTTAATATAAAACCTACATTTTTAGTATTTTTACATCTTTTGAGTTCTGAAGGTCATATTTGACAAATTTAAGTTTTAATTTGCAGTAGCATTATGAACCGGTGTATAACGCATGTACATAAAAATATATTTTATAATTAATTATAATAATCACAGATTATAAGTTCAATTATGATCATCATAGAAAATGCAAATCATACAATGACTAGTATAAAGTTTAATATTATAAACATTAAAATATTCAAGTAAGAAAGTGGGGATATAATTTTATTTTGTATGTTATAAACAAGTTTTTTCAATAGTTTTATAAGACTAAATACAACATTTCATAAATATTTGTTACATAACATAGATATAAAATAAATGGAACTATACCATAAATAGGTATTATTCTGTCAGATAATAAATAATTAGCTAGATAAAACATTATTGCTATTGTTAATAGGTAGCAGGTACATAATAAGTTCATAAATAATGAAATTATGAATCATACAAATTTGTAAAAAACAACATTCAAAAATAACCGACTATGTGGATCATGGGTGCCATGAAATTAAGTTTTTTATTAGTTTTTTTGCCAACGAGTTTTAAGAATTCTGAATTGTTATGGTCCATTTAATATCATGATTTTTTTCACACAACCATTTTAAATATTTTCTGGTACCTGCGACTAATAAAATTATGTATGATTACAACTTTTTTTTAACACTTTTAAATTCAGAAAAAATGTAAATAATTGACTATGTGATTGTAACACTTTCTTTAAGTTGCATTGACCATTAGGTGACATCAGATATAACAGTGATCAGTTCCAATAGTTATAGGTTTTAAAATATCAAAGATTTCTGCGTAATACGTGCAGCATAAGTAACATCTAACAAAACTCACCCAAATAAACAAAAATCTGGTAGCTGGCGTTCAGTGCGGCCGTTCCATTGCAGCAAATCTTCCAGAGGTTGTCTGGGAGATCTAGTGGCAACGTTGAATGTTACGGTATAGAATCTGGTAGAGCAAAAACAAAGATTGTCATTAGGTTCAAATGGTCGTATCATTGAGCATAATATTTTAAGAGTTGTGCCCCATTGCTTACGTTAAATCACCCATTTTCGCTCGTCCATGAGAAGGGACTGCCGGGCTTAAGTCAACAGCCTTGTGGACAGACGGTCTTCACGCAAGACACCGACTGCTGTCTTGGTCTGCGGAGAACACTGCAGTGAGGTACGGCCGAAAATTGAAGTCCATAGCCGGACGTAATTCAGACGGAAATGGGGAACCGGTCGCGAAGATCAAGGTGATCAATGATCAAACACTTCTCCTCAGATTATTACGCGTCAGCACTCGTCGTGTCGGCGATGATAAGAACAGAGCGCAGACCGATCGTCCTCGGGCCGCGTACATTTGACTACTATCGCGAGTCGGTTGCAGCGAAAGCGGTAAAACTAGTACAAGTACCTGTAGTAGTAGGAACAACAATAGCAACAACAGCAGCAGCAGTAGTAGTAGTAGTAAAACTCATAGGCTGACGACGATTGTTGTAGCGGCGGTGTCGGTGATTTGCAGCGAATCCAATGTCGTCGTGGTATACCATTTTTTTTACGTTTACAACAATACGCCGTCCGGTGGCCACCGCCTTAGGTGGGGAAGATTCTATAGTGCGTCGTGCGTATTAGTTGTGCAATCACAACATTGGGAATAGGCCACTATTATTATTATTATTATTGTTAATGCGGAAGGAGTGTAGGTACGCGACTTTCTTTTCACTTCACCAATCACTATACTCACTCTTTACAGAACGTTAGGAGCATCTACACTTATCGTTTGGGATATTTTTTTATAGTGGTTGTTTATATTTTTGTTCCGAATTTCCCCGCGGCACCCGTACGTGTTATCAGCGGTGATAACGACTACGCGGCCTTGACCGTCGGTGACCTAGTGCCGACCGCACACGATGTTTATAGTACACCGCTGCAGCAGCTGCTGCACTACTGCAGTTACTTGACTACTTGAGTTAATACTGTTACAGGGGTCAGGACCACGGTTATGCGTTGGATTGGTGCTCGTTTGTGGCTCAAACGAATGTGCGGTTAACGGTTACAATTCCGTGACTGCACCGCAACCAATTTTGAGGAGCGCTTCTTTAAATTGTAATATCGAACTTGTTGATAGGTAATGCCTATATTGTCGTAATTCGCGTAAAAATTATTATAAAGTTTATTACGTAGGTAACTTATTTTCATTTTTTTTTTTACATTTTTAATAGCTTTTAGTGTTCATAACTCTACTAGAATGTTAGAATAATTACAAATAAAAATAAATCCCAACGTAAATATCGAACACATTTTTACGCTTATCGATATCAACTATTATTATTTATTATTAATATAATGTAAATGGAGAGATCAGTTAAAATGGGCAGATGAAATAATTCTTGTGCAATCGAATCGTAAACAATCGATTGTCGTAATATTATAGAGGTAATGATATATTGATATGATATAAATGGACGAAGGTAAAGTATATAACTATAAAAGTATATCAAATGTTGTATTTAAGACAGAGGGAATTTACTCAATAAATATTAAAACCAGCTACCACGACAACTAAGGCCACTGGCCTGATTTTACACATATATTAATTCAGTGACGTCTCATAATGTTAAAAAAATATTTTTGACAATTAACCGTCCTGAAAAGGCCGAAACTCCTTATCGGGGCAACCCGGAGGCCATAGAGTAATATTATTCTATGCCGCCTATATTTAAAACCAGTACTAGTCCTTCCAAAACCAGGACTTGTGGCAATATTCTAACCCAAATTTCATCAACTTTTATCTGCTCGCTATTTCAGTGTCATCATTTCAATTTTTAATAGGAGGGGGCAAAAGTTCTGACCAGCTCATATGATGGTGAACCAAAAAAAAATATATAACCGGTCGCTTGCTCGTTACCTGATTTCCACTTACATTTTTATCCCAACAAAATTCTCATTTTACATAACTTTATACTTGTCTGAGGCAAAAATAGCATAATTTACAGCAAAACAGACTTTAAAGTAGGTAGTTTGTTTAATCCGTAAACATAGATATTCTAACCCGTACGACCTTATCTAATTTAATATAATTTGAATTTTTTTACTTCGTAATTGTACAATGACTAATGAGTAAATTTATCATTAGGTATATAATATTGTTTACTATGAATTATGATCGTACCTATATTCGTATCTACTTGCACTATAATATAACTTATCATTTTTTGTTCATCAGGTTAAAAAAATGTATTATTATATTTAATTTATCAACAATAAATTCGATGTTTCTATGTTCAGATGACTTTGTCAGGGAAACTTTATTTAAAAAAACCACTCTAGTAAAAAGTATTTATTTAGTCTATTCGTATTCAGTACTCGTACATTGATAATTTCAATAGGTATATTTAGATGTATAAATCAAAATTCTATTGAGTAATGACTAAAATTCAATGACACACTGACATGAGTATTACAGTATACCTAGGACCTATACCGGCTACCATGAGAAAGTCACAACTTATACCTACTACTATATAATTGATGTAACACAATAAACAATAATTAAAATGTCAATGTCGTACTGTCGTATGTACCTACTACAATATATTCTGAAACAAAAAAAAAATGGTAGGCAATCATTATACAATTTGTGTTATTTTTACAAAGACTGCGTATTGCATAAGTGAATATTATCTGTCAGTCGGCATACCCGGTACCCGCTTCAATACTATTTTTATTATCATAGATTTCAACAGTTAGTATCCAATAATGTTAGGTAGGTACTAACTACTAGGTAGTACCTAACTGCATAATGCGTTATGTTGGGTAGGTATTAAAAATTAGTTTTTATTCCTATAATAGTAGTATAGTACCTATAGCACGTTACCGTTTCAAGCACAGTGGCGTAATTTCGATTTTTATTTTAATATAGGCTGCACTGCTGCAGTACTGTTGACGTAACTTGGGACATTTATATGGGAGGAGAGGAAACTTTATTTTATATCGATATACTACATACTTAAATACTAGATGTTATACTTGATCTGTGAAAAGTACAACATAATATTATCTAAGACAAATGTTTATTGTAGCATGTAAAATTAAATTACACACATTTTTCAAATAGAAAAATATTGATGAAATGATAGCATATTAGCATATTAATGTGATCAAATACTTACTCAATGTTATAGTACATATTTTTGTATATTTTCACATTTTTGTGTTTAATGGACATATTTTTGATTATAAGATCATATTTTAAGTTTTTAGTGTTTTTGATAGTTTATCAAAAATCAGCAGTCCGAACAATTTTTTCTAGAATCAACAATTATATTAAATTTGAAGAAGAATGAGAAATTAGTATTGACTGTATTATTTTTTTTTATACATATCATAGTATCATAGGTACATAAAAATAAAATAATTATTAAACTATCAAAAAAGAAAAAAATCAATTTTTTTATTATGTAAAATTATTCTTAGTGCATAATTTACGTGCTAACTTAATAAATAAATAATAATAATATTATATTAATAAAATATTTAAAGAAAAAATGTAATTTTTTAGTGAAATATGGTTGGGTTATATTTTTTTAAATACATTAAATAGTCATGTAATAAATCTTTCTTTGCAAATGGTGTTTCTCATAAATGTTCTGAGGCGACGAAGAAATGCAAACCAACGTTCACTCAAAGCAGAACTCATTGGATAGATTTAACAATGTCTTGACATAGTATATTAGTATATACATATTGTCAAATGAATTAATTAAGTCATTTACAAATACAAATTTAAACGAGTTTCAAAATATTCAGTAATATTAGTTGGTAAATAGTAAATACAATTTCTTACTAGTTACTTTCAATCACCAAAGTCTTGATCAATATTGTTGGTGTAAAAAATGTCTAAAATATCTTCAGTCTCGAAATTAAAGTTCACCTTAGTTTTGTTTTTACTCGAAAATTACGAAAGAATAGAGATAAATTCTGATATTATGATGTATTAATGGCAAATGGCAATAATAGAAAATGTTGATTTATTAATTAATTTTTTTCTTTAGTTCATCGTTTAAAATATTATAGGTACTATTCTTGATGAAATAATTCTTACTTTATCATACTATTCATACTTAAAATGCCTTTTTATAATATTATCATAATTTATTTACAAAATACCAAGGCGTGCATCTCTCCCCCCCCCCAGTTTACGCCAATGTACAAACAATTTCTAAAATAAAATTCATCTATTCTTCAGGTCAGTCAACATAAGGAGTGGGCCATAAATCACAATAGTATTGTAACTTAAATACGCAAATCGTATGCAGTATGCCCTTCCGCGATCCAAATGAAGCCACTTAGCCACAGATATAATATATTTTAAATTCTGAGAGAGCGATGAATAAATTATTGGTCTTACGTTATTTTTCTGGCATTACCTTATAGAACTGTATAATGTTATCAATTTCCTACTATATAATTATCACACTAACTGGTGGCAAATTAGATCTATAGTTGAAACTCCGCATAGAGGTAAACAGCAAAAGAAATGTGCTTTAAAAATAATCAGGAATATTCAATACATACTAATATAAGAATATTAAATTAAGATATAATTATCAAAACACATTCTCTTAATTCTCATAACCTATTTATAGAGATTTGAATTTATCGGTTTATGTACACTTTTAATTGAAAGTCAAATAAAGCTTGAAAATCAAATTCAACCATCCATATTAGTTGTTCTTACAGCAATTTAAAAGTGTCGAAAACCCATGGCCCCGATTTTTTTTTTTTATGGACAATTATGTTATAATACTAAGTACTGTGGCCTGGTGAGGCGCAGTCGTACGCTCAATATGCGGCAACGCTCTGAACGTAGATATCAGCCGACGTTGCTAGCACTCTGATGGGTGACCATCCGGATTTATAGCAACACATACAAACGTGTTCCACCTCCCCCCCCACACAGTACCAGGATAATGACCTTTGTAGTTGACACCTTAATCCAAAAAAAAATACCAAGTAACATGGCATATTAATTCAATTTACTGTATTACTTATAACAAAATAAACAACTAGTGGGTTCTATTAGTGATCATATAATCTGTTTAAAGATATAGACTGACGACTCACTACACAGCAGAGCAATTTTTTTTTAATTTTAAATTTAGCTTTGAATAACTAATGTGCAGTCTTATCAACTCCTATCTGTTCGTTCCATCAGTATGTTTCCTATGAAAAAACGCATACACAGGACAGGTAGTATTGTAATATATTATCGTATGACGTATAGTTAAAGTAATGAGTATATAACTAATATAAGTACACTTCTGAGTTCATAATAAATTTTAATATTATTGAGCATCACTGAAACCTTACCATGCCCAAATTTGTTGAGTGATAACTAATAAGATATAATATTAAAGAGATTCCTGGATGCATATAATAGATTACTAGGATAACTTTAACAAAGTTAAAATATTATCTCATGCATTTTATTTTAGTTCAAAATGAACCAACTATTTGAGACACGACTGAAGTCAATAACAGGTAATTTGGAGAAAACAAGGAAAAACTGTTTTTACGCTACAAGTGATACATGGTTATTTCTCTTTCATACTGATTATTAACAGTGGTTATATTTTGTGACATATGTCAATTCTCAGATATGTAGCAAGTATAAAAAATTGTTTATAATTGCAGATTCGTAGTTACCAACATACATACTTTTTGTTATAAAAAACAAAAAAATCTAATAAGATTAATGCAGTCCATGGTATTAATTTAACTAAATAATTTATAAACATTAAAAGAAAAACGCATAATTAATGGTAAAAAAAAAAATGTACATATATTTTTTTTTAAATGATATAATCTAATACATATATATATATATATTATATATATTTGTGTTATTTGTTTAATTTAAACAAACAAAATCACATTTTTTTTTTTAAATTTTAGTATCTTTGTATCTTTTCTTACATAAGCTAAAGTTTTAACAATTTTTTTACATCTAGTTAATAGTTTCTTACAAATTTGGGTTCTATTAACCTAGAATCTGGTTTTTGATATTTATTTATAGATGAAACCAATCACCTTAATGAAAAAACCTAATGCAGAAACTATGAAATGAAGAACAAACCATAAATTATTATATTTTTAAAAACAGCCGTCAAAAAAGAATTAATTAAAAAAAAAAATTGTCTAAACAGAACTAAAACTAAAGATAAAGAACAGTCTGGGAAAGTTAATTTTAAATTAATAATAATTATGTTCTTTCAAAAAATTAAAAATTAAATATACTTAGGAATATGATGACTTAAGTCCCAGAGTTTTAAGTGTGCATGCGGCCAAAAACTTCCGCTCAACCGGATATCATTTAACAAAATATACCAAATTACCAATTGAATTCATCACAAATTATGCACGGCAACAATTAAAATCTTGGGTTTATAAAGAGAAGAAATGTAAACTATTTACAAAGTAATTTTTCCATGGGAAATATTATTTTTTTAACATTTTTTTTTGGTTTTTTTTTTTTTTTTAATGTAAGTTGAATTTACAGCATTATTGAAATTTAGACGTTGAAATCTTCAGGCCACTGCAAAAAAAAAAAATTAATTCCACCAAATATCAGAAATTTAATGTTCAAATAAAACCAAATTTGACATGTCAGACAAATCTTATATTTAAATCAGTACTAACCTGATACTCGTTGAGGAGATACTGCATTTGGTTGGCGTTGATCCGGTTTGTTGGTTGCTCTTGGTCGGTAGTTGTAGCCACGGTTACTAGGATTATTACGCATGTATCCATTATTGGATTGTTGGCGGTAGTTATAATTCACTCCTTGACGGTTGTTGTTGTAATTGTTACCATTATTGTAGGCGTTAGGGTTGGCACGGTAATTAGGGTTATTATTGTTATAATAACCTCCACGGCCACGGTGGTATTGACCACGTCTTGCCATTGCTACACCAAATGTCTCTGAATTTAATTTACGTTCTGTACGCCAATCAGTCCTTTGTGAATGTCTACAAAATAACAATAATCATGAAGTATTAGTTATGTTAAATGTTTTAAATAAATATGTAATATATTATAGTTACCCTTTGCTTCTTTCAACTGCTTCACAGCTGATTGTGTCGAAGAATGATTTGGATTTGTCATAAAATGTTTTTTGATCATCATCTCCTTCATTCTCATTTTCTACAACACCGGTTTCATTTCCACTTTCAATACGATGAGTTTTTTTTACATGAACTAGTTCTCCGTCATTTAAATGGGGTAAAGAATCACCATTTACTGATGAAGCACCATTTACAACAGTTACTTCTTCGGTTGAATCATCAAAACCATCATCTAAAGAGATCAAAGAAAAAAAATCCACAATAAACAAAAATAAAAACAAGATTTATAAATTAGGTTATTGTACCCTCCCACCACAACCAACCACCATAGATTGTATGATTACCTAAATCCTAATTAGTATCTGAAAGCCTATCTCTTGCCCTTGATATACTTTTATCTACACTCAGATCACATTTAGAAAGTATTAAGGTACAGGGGATTTACTTAATGGGAATGACAAAACAGGATACATCTGATACTCACCTAGGTTCCTTCACAACGTGGATATAGATAGTATGGTTGTTACTCGTCGATTGATTTTTATGCAAGAAAAGTGTCAACCAAAATGAATCTCTATCATCAGTAAATAAACACCTGGAAATTGCCGCACTAACCTGTCATAGTGACTATCGCCAAACTACAATTTACATTTGAAGGGTAACTGTATTTATGGTCACTACAACATATTATAAACTTCAGTGCAGCAATTAATAATTATAGAGATTCTTTTCGGTAGACACTGATCGAAGATGACTTGTAATAGTGCTTCTTAACATGAATAGAGTATATTTGAGGAAATAATATGACTGACATTTATGGACTACTTTATTAGATAACTAATTTTTCAAGATCATAATTTTATCTTTAAGGTTTGGCATTATTATCTAACCTAAGACTTGTTTATACACACAACATCTACATTTATTAAATAATATAATTAACTTACCTATCTTGGTTCTAGAAAGTTTTTTAATAATCTCCTGAAATTCACTATTTGCCTTATCAAAATCATAATCTTCATCAAACTTCAACGAATTTGTTCTAGGTCCCTGTGCTTTACTAGGAGCTGGAAGACCAGTAGACCTATTGTAAAATGAACGACCTCCTGTAGCATTATTTGGAACTGGATTTGGTCTTCTAACTTGTTGTTGTTGTTGCTGTTGTTGCTGATTATTTTGGTGATTATTCCAATTACGGCCATTCATATTCCTATTACCACCTTGACGGTTAGCCTAAAAGAATTAGTTATATCCAAATTCAGGCCACAATGAACAAATGGGTACCTTATCAGTAGTAAAAAAAATGATACTTACAAAATGTTGATTATTATCCTGTTGAAAATCGTTCCTTTGATACTGTTGGTCATTACGTTGTTGGTAATGTTGCTGCTGATCATTCCTTTGATAATTTTGCCTTTAAAAATATAACAATTTTTTTCTTCTTTATATGATGTTCAAATTTAATCTGAAACGCAATATTTACCCTTGTGGCCTAACTTGTTTACGAGTATCAGAAGACGACGTAGATCTGTTACGTTGATTCCTTCCTCCTCTTCCATTTCCAGGACTTTGTTGATTTCCGGTTTGAATACTTTGATCAAAAGTTGGGCTATTTCGTTGACCATTAAATACATTTGACTGAGCTGGCGTAGAAGAACGGGAACCACCAGATATTAAATCTAGGACGACATCTTTAAAAGAGGAGTTTCATAAGTTTATAGAAATTGATTAATTATTTAACATAGTCTAAGAGCAATACTACAGGTATAAAAAGCATAATATTCATAAACAGTGCAATTTTATGATTGAATATTCAATTAATCAAGATAATTAAAAAAGTTCTATCTATAATACTAAAGTTTTCAAGCCATGAAAATGTACACAATATCATAATATATTATATAGAGGAAATAAAGAACCAAGGAATTTACTGTTATATTGTAGTTGCCTCATGCCAGTGGCGTAGCCAGGATTTTTTTGGGGGGGGGGGGGCTGCAGCCCCCTCAGCCTTTCCCCTGACTACGCCACTGCATCATGCACCTTGTCAGTGTAATGTAATAGATATTACAAAAATTTGAATTCAATAAGAAAATGATTCTGAGCCAGTCTGTGAGTCTATATTTTTTAATGTATTTATATTGCTATTAATGATATGATGGTTTGAACTGACTTTAGCCAATAAGATACATATTATTATTCTGTAGTATTGTATTATTTTACTAGGCGTTTTTAACTTAGGAACTCATTTTCAGAAGATTTAAAACATAAAAATAATAATTACTGAACTATGGTAATAGTGTATACAAGAAAAACAACTTTGAATGAAATAAACATGAAATTGAAAAATTATAATAATAAACTATACTTTGACAGTCTTGTTATTTTTGTCACATCTCATAGTATGAAATTAATCTTAGTTAATATTTTGAAATTGTTAGTTTTAAAATAATTGTGAATTGTTTGACGTTTCCATAATGAATATTTTAAAAATAATATCAATCATATATATTATGTGTTTGGATGTTTAATGTCATCAAAATTTCAACTTCGGCCACCCATTTAAATGGATTTAATGTATATAAACTTATAAGGGATCAAGAAATCAATATTTAAGTTTGAAGGCGTTAAAATCGAAATTTGAAACTACAAATAATTAATATATGTTCATGATTTTTAATAATTTCACAAATGTCGATCTTGGTGAAAAATTCTAGTCTGTAGTTATTTATACTTGAATTAAAAAAGATTTAGGTTAGAATTTAAGTACCAACTATATCTAATTCGCTACCAAAAAACAAAGTTCAACATCAACATATTTTATCCACTAGTGTACATACTAAATAAAATGTAATGAAAAAAAAACGTAGTTGTAAGACAAACACATTTATCGCTTGTAATCTAAAGTATTAGGTCCTTATCATGCATTTTAATATATAGTTATAAATTATAATACTACATGAAAATTCCTAGTTTTTGCATAATAATTGTACAAAACAACAAGCTTAGCATCAACAATCAAGTTATAGAATTTTCTTATTAATTTGTATTTAAATAGTAAATTATAAAAAAATGATTTCTATTAAAATTGTAATAAATGATTTGTAAGTATGTACTATCAAAAAATCAGTTTATAAATAGTACCAGAAAATCTATTCAACAAATTAAGAAACTTAAAAGAAAGTAATAAGATATGTTAGTTAAGGAGTAGGTATTTTAATATTTATCTTTTTGATATTGATAAAAATATAAATAAAGCTCATATAGATTTGTGGTCTATGACATTTGTGTAATAAACTAAGTTTTTTTTTCGAAGTCACTAAAAGCATTCAGAAATTTTATTGACATGCATAAAGATTTCGGAAGATTTTTACAATAGTACCCAATAGCAATATGTACAAGCATGCCAAATATGCCCAAGCATTTGGATTTGTGTATGCGTGTACATACCAGATTGGGCAGTCATCGGTTGTTTCTGCTGAATTACTGGTTGTGGATCTAAAATCAGAGGAGACTCACTTGCTTGCTTATGTGATGGTCCAGCATTTAAGTTCACACCAGACATAGGGTTATAAGAGTTTCCAACCTGATTGACTGAACCTAGTTCATCCATAGACTGATAATTAGCATTAAAGCCACCCATAGTATTTGGAGGTACTGATAGCTATTAATCATTAAGTAATAATTAGTTGACATCGAAGAAAGGGTTTTATTTTTTTATGAAATAGTTACCTGTACAATAGCAGGATCATTGAGGGCTATTTGAGGAGTGATAACTTTAATATCTTTGATATCAGAGCCGCGAAATAGTATATAGTTGTATATTTGACTTTGTGCTGGAACCTTAAATTCTGTCGGGCGATCCTCTGTTCCAAAAGATTGTACTGAAAGAAAGTAAACATAATAAGTAAACCAATAGCATATTTAACAGATAATATTTTTAATTAAGTTATTTTAAAAAACAATACCCATCAAAGTATTTTGGACATATTTCAAATGTATCTTTATTCTTCTGTGTGTCTACAAAAACAGGGAACACTTAGAAACACTCTAAAACTCAGTAGTTAGTACCCTATACATATATTAGAATATGATCCAATAGTCTAGATTCATGTATGTAACAGAATTCAAAAATATGTATTGTGTACGAAATAGTATGAATAATTTAATTCTCGTGTACCCACTACCCTGTTTTTGCAGACACGTGGTATTTATATATTATCGAGTATATTATATATAACCTAATGCATGTTAACATGTAGGGCTAATAGACTTGAAAATTACTGAACCGTTAACACTAAGATATGCACACATTCCTTGAGACTCAGGGAGAGTACTTTTTTCAAGCCATACAGGTTGTTATAGGGAGGCTCAAACATGAAAATCAAAATGTTTTGCACATATACAGGGTTGCCATTGATAACAGGAATAAACCTTATAAAAGTTGAATCTCTATAAGCAACCCTCTATTATGTTACCAAGATTTTTGGCAACTGTTTTATTATGCTAGCATTAAAAAGTGTATGTATTGGCAAATACCTCAGTTTGAGAATTGCTGAACGAGTTGACTCGCCATGTGCTATGGGATTTTTTTTTAATATAAGAAAATATTTTTTATCTAACTGTTTGGTTAAATGTACAACAAAATGCAATATATGGCTCATCATGGACTCAAAATGTACTATGTCATTTTGACCAAAATTCTTTGATTGCTCTTAGAGATAATAGTAAAGATTAGAAAGAGGTTTTATCCACATTAAAAAAAATATCAAATGCTATATCCAATTCGCATATACGGACTACTCATCTTAGTACAATCAGTTCATAAAGCTAGTTGTGAGGCTGTTTGTAATAAAATATGTACAGCAATGCTGGTTTTCTAGAGAACCAAGGTAGATCTTAACCGGGATACACCAATATGGATCTGTTTTGAGTTTATTTATTATTTCGCTGGTATAGTTTTGGCTTTAACTAGTTTAAAATAAAATAAATAAAACAGCAATAAAAAAAATGATCAACTATGTACCTAAACACTAATACCAAAGTAATAGTTTTTATTACCCAACAACAAAAATAATGTTGAAGGCATTTTTCCCCTCGCTATAATTAAGATTAGTTATTAATATTATATAAAAATAAATACATTTTTTTTTTATTAAATATTACCTACAGGAATCATTATTCAAATTTAATTTAAAATTATGAATAGCACTTATTTTAAAACGACTCATGTTATAAAATAATTTGTGGTATGGATTATATTCAGGTATTGAAATTTTTGTTGTTTAGGTAGAGAGGTGAGATTCATGTATGGACAAATAATAATTGTTATAATTGATGATAAATAGGTATAATCTATGAAATCAAAATGTTTGTAATTTTTTATTAATAATAATATAAGTAGGTACATAATTTTTGACTATAAAATTAATAATGAGTACAAATATTAAATAGTATGTGTTAAGTAGATAACACGCTATTCAATATTTTCAGTTTTCAGAAAGTTTTTGTTTGGGATTGCAATATTATGCAAAAATAGATGGAAAAATTATTATACCTATGGGAAAAATAAATGGGCCTAATCAAAAATAGATCGATATCACTAATGTAATAGCCAATAATGCTATGGATGACAAACCATTAAGATACCTTTGAAATTAATTGTAAAGTCCGAAGAAAATTAATGAAGATAAAGACGGGAAATTACACAAATCTAAGATAAGGTGTCTAAATATAGGATACCGTCTCTTGAAGTAACATTGAATAACAATTAAACAAGTTAAATTATTTAACAAGTTGCCTTTACATCATATAAATCAGCGATATTTAACATTTTCAACACGATTATAATGAATATTAAGTTATTGTAGGTTAGGCAAACGGAATATGTCGGGAAAGGTTTACCGAAAACAACAATGACAAAGAGCACCCGGTGGGAAAAATATGTCCACAACCCGTAATTAAAGAGTTCATGAAAATGTGTGTGTATATTACCATGAGACAAGGCGATGGTGCATTCCTGAGGGTCGACTGTGAACAGTTTACCCTCATACCTAATATCGGCCTTTGATATTAAGCTGATCTTGCTTCCTAACTCCGGCATACTCATCTTGACGGATGATGTTCGACTACGATTGTTCTTATGGCGGCAAGTACGCGAATTTATCGCGTAAACGAAAACGTCAGTGTAAAGAAATTATTTTAAACACGATATGAACCAAAGTAAACTTCAAAAGGGCCAATGAACACGAGACGTATCATACGGTGGAGAAAAAAAATACGGCACGCGAACAACAAACGTTACATCTCCAAGCGAAATGAAAATAATTTTTTCCTTCACGGAACGAGATACGTACAATGAAGCAAAACGACGCAAATGACGTCAAAGCCAGCCGTCGCCATTTTCCTGGTAGGTGTCGATCAGTCTGGCCAACCACCAAATCACATGGTGTGCGTTGTTTATGGAGGGAACTTCTGCGCATGGGCCAGCGTTAAACAACGGACTGCATGTCCGCGTTGCCTACCTTTGCCGCCTTATCGGGCTGTAGAGCTTTGTTGAGTAATTGTGTCACTGAGCCGACTAGACGAGACACGAGTAGATATATATTAATGGATAGTACACCGGTGGCCGGTCTATTTTTTTGAAAATTAATGAAATATCCGCCAAACGTAAATAATTATTTAAACTAATGACGTTTTAAGATACTAAAAAAACTTTTAATAATTAATTTAGCCTTAAATTGCCTACTACGAGTTTGATTATAATTGAGTTTGTTTTTTAATTTCACAACTCATAGAAATACCATTGCACGAACTTGATTCCCAACATTTAAATTCAATGACGAAATATGTCAAAAAGATTTTTATCCTTCAGAAGAGCAATTTTCCTTTTTCCGGGAAATAATGCGGTACCTACTTCTTCGTCTTTTTGACCATTCAATTTTTTATAAATATTACCATACTAAAAGGATTTTAAGTGTCATTATTTATTTTAATGAGTTTGATTTTATCAAATTCACATTTTTCAAAATGCAAAAAATAAACATTTCTAATTTTTGTCGTATGTGTGACTGTCAATTTTTTTTTTATTTGTCAGGTCTTCCCAGTTTTGTTAAACCCTGTATTTCTAAGAATATTTTGTTTTATAGGTTCTTAAATAATGACCTATTTATATTGTTATTAGTACCTATAATGGTTAGGTTTTACCTATTCAGTATTCTCAATGTGATGGTAGGTAAAGGTTGAATTAATTTTTGACAAAAACAAATGGCGTTATTATATTATCTCATTTGATATTCTAGCCGTTATTCTAACTTAAAAGTCAATAACAATTACAAACATTGAAACATCTGATGTATTTGCCGTAGAAATGGATGAAGACTGAAGATGTTTGTCATCTAAATTATAAGTTACAACAAAATAAGTTATTAACTAATAACATCTAAATATGAATTTAATACACTCATCAAAATAAATATTTTTATATATCCAATAATTTCTATAACAACAATGTACTATGTAGGATATGCTGTCATTACATTTTCAAACCTTATATGTAGTATTTTCAATATTTTTTGTTATTGGAGGGAGGGGGAGTGTAGTTATGGTTGATAATTGATATATGAGGAACTTTGAACTAAATTGTAAAAGCTATAAAACTAAAAAAAAACTTAGTTTTATCTTTCATAGAAAAATAAATAATTTCAAATGACTACTAGCACAGTAGCACCATGATTGTTTAGTAGACTATAGAGTTGATAACCGTGATTAGCACTAAAAGAACAATTATACTTCGAAATTTAGAAAATGATAAAGTAAATATTTTTTAAAATTCAAGTCCAATCATTCATATTTGAATTGCAACAAAATCTATTCTATCGAAAAATGTTTATAATATGCAAAATGTCTTCAAATTCCCCAAAGAAAAAAAAATAGATCCAATTAGCTATGAGAAACCATCCTCAAAGTTAAACAATTTTACTGCTCCAAAAAAACACACATTGTAAAATCATTACAATTGAATAAAAATTGCATTTTTGGTCAATAATTGCATATTTAAGTGCATTTTAGGGTAATGACATGTTCTGCACCAAATGTCTTTCATACCTACAGATAAAAAACTACAAAAATGAATGATATAATATCACATTTAGTTAGTTTAGATAAAATGTTTTAGATCTTGTTTTTTGTTCAGAAAATCAAGGTTTTCACATTTTAATTTGTAGGTCATTTACCACAATTTATATTCAGTTGTAAGATTCTCTCGTTACAATCTTTAATAATTATTCATTTGTTTATACACTATTTGAAGATGTATGTATAAACTCTAACTTAACCTAATCCTTTAAATAAGTAACAATATTATACTTTGCAAATATAATATTTAACTTTATTAGTTTACTTGTAAATAGCCTTATGAAGGTATGACATAAAGGTCAGGTTTAAGGTTTATATGTAACTAATTTTCCTCTGAAAAAATGTATGGCTTAGGTTTTTAGCTACTTAAACGGGGAATGCGGTTGACGTCACCTGACAATTGATAACTAAAAACACTTTGATGCTAGGTACTGATCAAGTAAATAAAGTACTAAATAAACATTCAATAAAAGTAAATACATAGATAATTAAGGAAAATTACAGGAGTTTAAACATAAAATAAAACAATGTAACATAAAGAATAAATTTATATTAATGAAAAAAAAAAGAATATATGCCCAGTATAAGATAGGTTATGCCATTAAAAATTTACATAAATGTAATAAAATGACGTTGGTTAACGAAAATGTATATAAAATGCTGCTTCTTTGTATTATGTCAAACCTGAAAAGAAATGGTTTATTCAAGATTATTAAATGTTTGATGATTAATTATTTGCTTAAAAATAGTAATTTGATCCAAATACTCATTAACACATTTGAGTGTGATATTGTAATGCTGATAAAATTTGAGTTCACAAAATCATTAAAATATTAGATTATGACTTGCACTTGATTTTTAAATAATGCTTATAGAAGATTATGACAAAAAATTAAGTTTATTCATAACACTGACCAAATTGTCATGTATTTAATAACATAGTACATTTACATTTTCAGTTCATGTATGAGATGTTAAATTACGCTATTTGGAGTTATCCACAGCAAACGAGTTAATATTAAATATTTTCATAGAACATTATTAAGTTAATAGTGTCAGAAGGTATAGTTAGTAATACAATATTTTATAAATAATTTATCTCATTTAATCTTATTTAAACAAAACTGATTAATATAATCTATAATATAAATGCCAAATACCACTCACTCACTCATCGCTACATCTCACAAAAATACAAAACAGGAATTTGAAATTTGGAATAGTGATTCCTCTTATGTTCTAGATATACAATAAAAAAGGATCTTCTATTCTTCTCTAGCATGAGGAGGTCAATGAAAATCGAAAATTGTTGTTTGTTTATAAATAATTATTATTATTAACCAGGTTATAAATAGAAATAGTAAACAGTTTTTAAGTTTAGACACCATTAAATATTAAATAACAAATTGAACAAAGTTTGAATTGTATTGAGTTGTTGTTTTTAACGAGCAACAGTGTGCACAGGGTCAACTCATATAACATATAAATGGAAAAAAATCATTTTTTTTTTAAGCATATTTATATTTACTTTTTTGACTAACTGGAACAGTTATTGAGCATTTTTGAGCAAGCTTTTAGTCATTCAAGTTATTTTTGGACTACTTTTTGCAGGAAATGTTGTAATTTTTCATAGTCTCTCTTTAACCAAGCAGCATTTAGTCGGATAGTTTCACAAGCTTGTTGGATTGTTCTTTCAGCACCTACACAACCATTCTGCTTGAAGAAATTCTCTACTTCTTCAGCTTTTTCAATCGTAGAAAAGTTTTCTGTTGTATTTTTCACTAAACGTGTTAACAAGAAACCACCCTGAAAAATATATTGCTCATTTTAAAGATAATAATAAAAAGAAAATAATTTTTATTAATCTTGTCTGAAATACCCAAGCTAAATAAAGCTATAATTAATTTTTTTTTTACCTGGTATTGATTAAATAATTTTGACCAGTTGTCTTGAATGAATTGCCAAGCTAAATCTCTTCCAACTTTAGATCCACCAACAGAAATTATAACAAACACGGTATCTTGTGAGCGAACTTCATCCTGCAAAACAACATAAAATTATATTACCATATTCTGGTAGTCATAATTTAATAACTTACAGACATTGCAAAATCAAGCACTTTTTTTAGTATATCTTTATTTTTAGATGCTCCCATTGCCCTGCATATCCTATCTTTTTCTTCGTGTAAATCAGTTCCTCTATAGAGCTAAAATAATAATTAACATTTAAAAGATACTTAATTATAACCTATGAGTGTAGACATATAGTTTATTTTATATTAAACCTGTAGTAATTGATTAAAAGTGGTTTCATCACCAGATGACAAACAAGCTTTATATATAGGACTTCTCAAATCAGCTACAATGGTTTCTTTACCACTTAAGTGATTTGCAAACTTTATCTTGGCTTCAGACATAACATCAGGGTCAGCACTAGATACCAAACGAGCCATTATTAAACCTCTCAACATTGTTTCGAGGTGACTTTCATTAGGTTGAGGAGTCCATCCCAATTTTGTTGATATTTTTTTTAAAAGAATTCTGTTGTACTGTTTAAATAATTGTTCTGTATCCCCTTCCACATTAGACAGTAATATAGCTAGTTTACCAAGCACATTACTCATTGATGACCAAACAGAATAATTATCTTCATCTGTCATAGCCAACATTAAATTTAGTACTTCATCTGTACTTGAGAGACCAGCTTGAACTAAAGCAAAGAGGTCATCGAGTAACCCAAGACGATCCAAAGGTGGTAATGTTCTTGACGATATAGATGGTACAAAATTTTTAAGTAATTCTGGTGTATAACGAGTCCTGTAATATCCAACAGTACTTGGGTTTACTTTAACCCATTCTCCTGGTGAAATTGCATCAGCAGGAATGATAATGTCTTTTTGAATTTCAGACATTATATCTTTATGACACACGATTCCCGGATTTCGAGATGTAGAAAATGTTAATGGAACCATCCATAAATTACCATCACCTAAAAATATATTTGTTTTCATTAAAAAGAAGAACAACAAAAATGTTTAGAACAATTACCATCAACTTGTCCATTGGCAGTGAACTTAGTTTGAGATACACTAACAACCCTTGATCCATCAGGATTTTGAGTTTCTTTTTCAACAGTTATTACAGGAAAACCTTTTTGTAATGTCCATGTAGACATGACATCTTTAACAGGTTTATTACTGGCTTCTTCTAAGGCTGCCCATAAATCTTCAGTAAATGTATTGCTGTATTGATGTTTATTCAAATACAGATTCATTCCTTTACGGAAATCCTAAAAACCAAAAACATTGAAATAAATATAAAAAACCTTAAAATTAATAATAATAACTTACTTGATCTCCAATAAAATTATGCAACATTCTGATAACTGAAGCACCCTTGTTGTATGAAATGTCATCAAATATCTCATCAATTTCAGATGGATGGCCTACAGGTATTTCAATGGGATGACTGCTATTTAAGGCATCCAACTCAAGTGCTCTAATATATGTGTCTGTGACAAATTGTGTCCATATATCATATTCTGGGAACAAATGTTCCACACACAGGAATTCCACAAACGAAGCATATCCTTCATTTAACCAAAGATGTGTCCACCACTCCATGGTAACTAAATTGCCAAACCATTGGTGAGCCAACTCATGCCCAACAACTAAAGCAATCCATTGTTTACGAACCGCTGAAGTATTGTCTGGATCAACTAAGAGACACGATTCCCTGTAGGTTACTAAACCCCAATTTTCCATAGCACCTATAAATATATGTTTATAATTAATTAATGGTTATCAATAGTTAATACTTATGATAAACAAAGTTACCAGATGAGAAATCAGCAATAGCAATTAAATCCATTTTTGGTAAAGGATATGCTACTTGGAAATAATCTTTGTAGTAAGGTAATGCACATTTGGCAACTTCCAAGGCAAATTTTCCCTGTTCGCTTTTTCCAATTGGTGTATAAACCCGCACTAGGACACCATCTGAATCTGTGTCCTCCACATAATCAAAATCTCCAACAACAACGGCAACCAAATAAGTAGACATAATTGGAGTTTTTTGAAATTTAAGCAAACGATCTCCATTTTCTTCAGTTGTATCAGAAACCACAGGCTATAAATAAAAAAGTTATGAGATAATAGAATATATACAAATTAAATGAAAATTAAATGAAAATTTAATGAAAATGTACCATGTTGGAAAGAGCCGTTTTGTTTTGAGGCACAGACAATAAAATGTTGAATTCAGCCTTAATGGCCGGCTCGTCCCAACAGGGAAAACATCTTCTTGCATCAGTTGCTTCAAATTGTGTTACAGCTGAGTATTTTTCTTCTCCACTTGGACTTCAAACAAAAATTACACAACATTAATTGAATATTCTTACCATATTAGACATGGCTCGATGAGATGTGCTACACACAGCAATAGATATATCAAATACAGCTTTCAGAGCCGGTTCGTCCCAACAAGGGAACATTCTACGTGCATGAGTTGTACACAACATGCTAACAGCCGAGTAGGATTGAACCTGATTGCCGCTTTCATTTATACTATGCAATTTTTTTGGAAAAGAAGAAAAAAATTGCAAAGCCATACTGACAAAGAATTAATTCATTTAGCTTACCTGACATATTTACTGCGGTAAAATCCTTTCATTTTATCATTAAGTTCACCAACAAATATAAATTTTAAAAATGCTTCGCCTATTTTTAGTTCTGTATCAAATCCCAAAGTGACTGTTTCGTCTTCTGCTGATAGTGTAACAGAAGGTTTGGAAATTAATCCATCACTATCTTTTAATTCAACTTCTTCAATTTTCAAATCCAATGCATGTAAAACTATTTCTTTGGTTGATTCCAGAATCTATAAAATTAAAAAAAACTATCAATAGAATTTACATAAAGCACCATGTCAATAGAAAATACTTAAAAAAACTTTTTAATATTTAATAGCACTCTGCAATGTGTATAAGTCCAGAGATATTATTATAGAAAACCCAAGCATACACAATCATATTATTTTTTTATTTTTATTAAAATGTTTGATGAACAGGTTGTTCTCTTTTTTCACTTCTTTTAATGTGATTGTGATCAATATTTTTAAATATATGTTTTGAAGATTGAATATTAAAATTGAAATATACATTCAACTTGAAATTTATCACATGTTTATAACTCATACGTCTAAACAAGATTATTTATATTAATGTAACATAATAAAAACAGGTTTAAAATATATCTATCATCTCCAGTGTCACTTCAAATAAATGATAATTTGAAATGAATGAGTAAGAAACGTATAGATGGTGGGTAATAATTTTAGTGTATGTTTAATTAATACATCTTAGAAAAAATATATAGAATAGATAGTTGTAGATTGCCTGCAATTCAAGGAAATTCTCTTCTCAACGGTAAATATATGAGGGGAAGAATAACTGATAACACTGGCATAATACTAGTAGTAATGCACATTACTTTATAAAATGAAATTTTGAAAAATTAATCAAATTGGTATAAGGTAATAACAATTTGAGGAAAGGCTAAATATTTCTCAATTAATGGAAGTAATAAGTTTCCCCAAAAAATTCCAAAATGTTTACCTATACGATTATGTGTATAATAAAATTGGGAGAGAATGCAAAATAGATTTGTTATTGAATCAATTATTAAGTAAATAAAAATAATTTCATATACATAGACTTTGTACACCATTAAGAGGGACGGCCCAACGGCGTGTGTTGTCGCGGTCTTACAAACGTACATAGCAAAAACTATTTGGCGCGGGATAGAACTACTCAGGCTGTAGTCCAAGTTAAGCAAGTGAAGCAATCAAATTGTTACACTATAATGAGGAGAACATTCACTGTGTAACATTGTTTTTATTTTTTCGATATCACAGATAAAAAAAAAATTCTTACTGTTTAAAAATTCATTATTTTAAACTTCAATAACTTTTGTTTTGTACATTGTAGGTACTTTTCCGAGTACCAAGTTCATATTATGAATTTAATACTTATTTTAAAGATTTCAAATAATATATCACATTTATCGTTAACGTTTAACTACTAAAAATTAAAATTAACACAACATAATACATCTAATTTTCAAAGAAAAATTAGTCAGTAATATGTAGTAATTACGGTCTATCACAACAAAAATAATTTATATTTTATTCTCTTAAAATTGAGATATTATATGAATGCTAAATACGAGAAGTCCCCCTAGGGTTTTTTTGAACTGTGCTAATAATAATTTTAATTTGTAGAAATGCATTTTCATGGTGAACGACACTGAGGGGGATGGGGTGGGAGGTTATGCTTTCCAGTGTGCGCCACTGGCTCAATTTAATATTATTACGCATGAATACTGTATGTCTGCAAACTATACAATTCGTGATATTAGAAGTATATATATTAGTATAAGTATAATATATTATATAAGTATATATTAGAAGTCATATAACATAGGTATAATAATTTTAATAGTCTTCTTTCCTAATATACACTATAGTATTAAACATTTATTCCTAAACAAACAATTTAGATGTATCCAATATCGTAGATATAACATATAAATATACTACAATATGACATTTAATATTAAAATATGAATTTTCCTTATCGAATATGAGAATCAACTTCGTAATTTAAAATTTTGACGAATTATGTATAGTTAGGTTAACATATAAATAATATTATCCAAGAATGCATTTTATTTGAAAATAACTGGCACAGGTGTACATTTTGGATAAATCTGTTTATAACTGTTCATATAGGGTACAGTTATTCGTGTATAAAAGAAGTGAAGTGCATATGCACGGGGAGCCTCATAGGTACAGTTATGTTATTGTGTACACACTATTGGACACCTGCATAATCAATGTATACAATATTTTTTTTTGGAATATTATATTTATTAATATTTCATACAATGTCTAAATTATAATACAGAGTACCTGAGAAATAAATGTATATCATAATAATACCAATAATACCATATCAATATATCATCTTTCTTTATAAACTAGTATCCTTGACCTTGATAGTCAAAGAAAGAAGTGTCTTAAAACACTAACTAGTATAATATTTTAAAAGAATTGATCACCATATACACATAAGACTATTACATAAATCATAAAATATAATTAGAAGTTATAAAATGTTGATTTTAAGCTTTCAGGTTTTCAGTACCAAAATATTTGAATGGATACTTTCTAATTGGATATTATGAGGTTTTGGTGTTTGTAAACCAATTAAGGATACAAAACTTAATAATTATTTTATAAGTTAGGGATAACTCAAAATTAATTCTATGAGAATATCTCTATAATTAACGACAAAATTATACTATGATTTTCCGACTTTTGTTTATGTACTATTCCATAAATTAATTTAACAAAATATTTTAACAAGACCCATAATATAATATTATTATTAAACTTGTATTATGTAATGAAAGCACATTATGGTGCGTAAGTTTATTATTGTAGATAATAAAATATGGCGTGATTATAGAGTAATGACTTATTTAGCACTCATTTTTGTAGATAAATATCGGTAATACCAATACCAATTACCAACTTTCAATTATTCAGTACAAATAGTACAAAGTGTTTATTTCTTTATAAATACAATGGTGAATAATACCGTGATTATAACACATTTATATGTTATAATATATTCAATATATTACGTTCATAAATTGGTTCAGCAATGTAGGAAATAATGTAATAACGTGGGCAAAAGTAATTTTCACTATAAACTAAACACATACAAAAACGACCTTATTCTTAATGATTAAATGACATATTTAATTTTGTAATAAAAATATTTGAGAACAAAAATAAACATAATAATAAGTCATGCAACTCGTATTACAATTTATTTTTCAATAGAAATTACTATTGTTGTTATTGTATGTATAAAAATAATAAAATGTAACATTAGGTTGGGCACATTACAATAACATTACATTTTAATAATTTTAAATTAGATTAAACAGACCGGGGAAGTCGCTGTAAAGAGTATACGTAAAATAGGTGTCGAGGGTACCTCGTCACTGAGTAGATAACTGGAATACGGATGTGTTAAATTTAAAGTCAATGATAAATCATTGCATATAAAAAACGGTTCTAAGCGGCGGCTCATTTTACTATGAATATTTATTACTATAATATTATGTTCTACTATCACATAAAAAAACAATAATATTATTAAATGTTATTAACTTATAGGTCAATAGCACCGTACCGTTAAAGTGTAGAGCGGTATACATAGTTTAAGCTGAATATTTTAAAATTTGCAACGTTTTAATTATTTCATGGATGGGCAATTTATAGTCATATAATTATTCGGTGAAAATATCAAGTCTTTCACAGTTATTCATTTTGAAATATTATAAAACCAAAATAGATTTTGTTGAAAACTTGTTCAGCTTAACAATTCTTGTTTTTGTAATTTTTTTCGTAGTACATATTTCCGGTATTTTCTGGAAAATTTGTACTCTTGAACAGTTGAACCTCTCTTCACAAATAGATCCAATTTCCACCAGAAACTTACTTAAAATTGTACGCAACGATTTAAATGTAGTTTCAATAATAATGTTAGCAGTAAAAATGGAAGAAAATAATTTTCTGGTGGGTTATATTCGCCGTAAATTAACGATTTTCTTATTTTGTTTTGACAATTAATCGTGGATACTTAAAATTGTCTCCAAAAGTTTACATCAACTTTTCTATGCATCGTATAAATTATATGTTGACCAAAAAATTTTTTTTTTAGTTATTTAAAAACATTCACTTTTTTAGTTTTTTGTCTATAAAAGTCTATACAAATTTTTCACGGGGTCAAAAATCTCGAAAATTTAATACAAGGTTCGTCGTAATTAGTTTAATAGCAGTTAAAAAATATTAGTGATACATAGGCACGATTATTTTTATAAGCATTTAAAAAATTTAATTTTTGTTAAATTGTATCAAAATCCCGAAATTTTATTTTATAGTTAAACAATTATAGAATGTTTAATTTTGATAGTTAAGGATTGAAATAGGATTTTTTAAGTAGTTTAAACTGTAATCAAAAAAATAATTTATCTATTTTAGATATTTTAAGTTTAAATTTGGGCGAAATTATATATTATTTAAATAAAGAATAACAATTTTAGTTATTTTGTTTTAATTTAAAAATATAATTTGAGGGTAAATTTTAAATTATATTTTATATAAGACAATAAAGTGCTTATGGTATTTGGATTACAATGCTTACAATTACTAAGGCGGAAAATAATTTTCAAACTAAAATGTATAAAGAATTTCCTAAGAAACTCGTGTGGACAAGGATGTTTATCTAGTACTACAATTTTAAACATAGAAAAAGGAACAAATCAAAACTTTAGCATTGAGAAAGTAGTTAATAATATTCCTAACACAAAAGCGAGAAAAAAATTTTTTAAATAGAAGAACCAAATAGGTATGCGAGTTATTATGTTAAAAAAATTGGGCCTACAATTTTGTTAAGTGGCAATACTCCCAGAGTTCAAAATCCGACAGTTCGCTCCTCCTCTCTAGCCAAAGAAAAAAGTGTGAGGCCTTTTGACATCCCACTAAGTATGAGCCCCTGTGTGGTCGCACTCCTTGCACACCCCTCATGCCTCCACTAATCATGGATATCTCATTAAACCAGAAACCGGTATCAATAAATTAAATAAAATCATACAAAAAAAATATGAATCATTGTATAACATCTCACAGAACAGAATCTAGAACAATTCATAACAAATACAATAGGTGAATTACAATAGTTTTGAATAGTGATTTTTGAGTGATTTCCCCGGTGATTTCAAATATCAAGTTTTTTAACTTAAACAATTTAAGATTTTTGTTTCTTAAGTAAATATTTAGTATGTGCCAATGACTTAAATATCTTTTACAATCTTTGAAAAAAATATAATAATATATTATTCTTTGCAATATAATATTGCTATACTTTGAAGAATAAAATACTGATCATACTATTAATATGTACAAGGTTATGATAGATGTACTTTAAGAATAAATTTACAATTAAAACATGAGTCATACACAATAACCCTTTGTTTTTTAGATACCTAAAATACACAAAGAAAATTATTTCTTTAAGATCATTGTTGTTCTATTTTTTTAACTATTAAATAATAAGAGATTTAAAGAATCATATAATTTAATTTGTCGTTTCTTTGTATAATATGAGAAAATAATTCCCAAATTAAAATTATTTACAATGTTAGAATTATTAAGTTTCATATAAGTTTGGAAAATTAGGTATTGGTTAATTTAAAAAAAATGTACCTAGATTATAGTTAGATATATGAGTGCTGTATTGGTTATTTTAATTCAAAGGATTTAAATATGTTACATTTGTATAATACTATTTGTTTTTTTTTCGACATACTGGCTACTAAAAATGGTTATAGTTATAAGTTACTAATTAAAAAACTATTAATAATTAAATTCTATGCAAAGTATAGATGAAATTAATAATAATTGGAAGCAGTTACCTAATACAAAAATGACCAAATGACTTATTAGGTAGTCTAATAAATAATGTGTTAATTACTGTATAGTACATTAGTTTTAATGTAATAAACCTATTATCCTACACAAAAATAAAAATAAAAAATGCACATATTATGTACTATTCTATAATACTCACATTTATGGAAACTGTTTCTTTGCCTTCAAATGTGAAATTTTGCAAATCCGGCTTCAAAAATAAATCGTATAACACTGGTTTAACAGATTTCGGGAGTCGTGCGAAAGGTTTCTTGTCCCCAGCCATTTTATAGTATTTTTTCGTGAACGAACTCGATACGAACAATCGAAAACACCTAGAAAATAATGTGGAAATAAATCGTCAACAACAAAAACTATAAATATTCCCGGCAACGATGTTACAGATTCGCGTGTATTATATACACTAACACGCTCGCACGCTTATAATACTGTTTTCAATTACATTAACACACTAACACGGTTCCAGGTATCCTCCTCTTCATACCCCAACTGAACATAACGGTAAACCGAGTTTGTAGTTTTTTAAGCCCCTATATATACGTATGGACGGAAACCGGTTTTTTGCACAAAAAGTAGGCCTCTAAAAAAAAAAATCCTCCGTGAATACCGCCTAATGTTGTTCGTGCAACGCAAATCAACCGAAAACGGCGTAATACAATAATAATGGTCTCGAAGACGCGTTTTGGAAGGTAAATCGAATCGAATTTCTGTTCACCCGGAGGGTCAATAACATTTAGGCAGACGTTTCGAGTTTTCTCGTAAATCATGAAGTGTGTACGCATCACACGACACAAAACGTCACGTCCAAACGCAATAATAATAATAATGATAATAATAATAATAATAATAATAATAATAATGTAATATTATATCATAAAAGTTCAAAGGAAATAAAAACGTGTAGAATTAGAAAAATTTACTCACTGTTGACGGTGCTTAAATCGATATTTTAAATTTGATTTTATACCGGACTCTTTGCTATTTTTATTTTTTTATTTGTTTCAATATCGGAATAATTTTTTCAGGATAATATTTTGAAGCGATAATTAGTTGGACGACGATAAAAATCGATCAATCATGCACGGACAACCACACGGACGGACAGACGAGAGTGAATGAATCAATGAACACGCCACTACGCCAGTATGCCACACGGTTAACAGTTAACACTCAAAAACAGATAAACGCCGAACAGTGACGAGGGAACACGTATGGTGTGGATAACTCGATAACTCGCCTACTCCGAGCTGCGGACAGTGGAAGTGGCACTGTGGAAGGGAAGAAATCGAGAAAAACGTAATACAAAACCACGGAATGAAAAAACGCGGCCCGATTCTCTCTCCTGGATCCCAGTGATCCCATATCGTAGCGTCCCATTGGTCGGCGGCGTCGAACAGTCGGGCCACAATCCGTTAGCCGCTCCGCATCGTACCGAGTTTAGTTTAGTTAATATCGTTTAGTTTCAGGCCCCGTGCAGACGTCCGTCGCCGATACTCGTACGCGATGTGGCGACACTCTCCCGGTCTTGTGATAAGAGCACGTGAAATAAAAAATAGTAATAAATAATAATCCCAGCGGCGGCTTGTGGCTACCTATCACTTATCAGTGTTGAGAAGTTACTGCCTAATTAGTAATTAGTAGGTAGTTACTAAAATATAGTTATTGCATAGTACTTATTAGCTAATAGTTACTAATTACTATCAAAGTATCATAATCGAGTCCAGGACAGAATAAATATTGATCGTAATTCACCCGAAATTCGTTAACTCGATCCCACCCAGTCCATTCTTAAGGCGCACAGTGAATAACAACAATTAATTAAATTAATTATATTTTGTTCTGGTCGACGATACGTTTTGCTTGTGCCGCATAGTTCATTGAATCACAATAATTGTTTCTATGTGTATTGCTCAATTTTTCGTCGGAGTACTTGAGTATTTTTTACCACTGTCATCGACGAGTTTTGTATTGATTTGTTTCGAACACCTTAAGCGGCTAACGAAAACGCAAACATGAACAGGCCGAGAAGTCAAGCTGATCACGAACTGAAAGCCAGAGCCCGTATATATGTGGCAAATATACCGGCGGCTGGTATGACTCGCAAGGAAGTAGTGTCTGTATTCCACAAATATGGTGAAATTGATAGTAAGTTGTCTGTCAATCACTATAATATGTACAGTATTTTTGTAAAGGTTATTTTTTTATATATTATATCTGATACCTATCCAGACATTTCATTATTAAAGAAATTATATTTCTTTTCAGATGTTTCACTACAGACCAGACATGTTTTTGTTCAGTTTGTGGAGGAGTCTTCTGCACTCAAAGCCTTGGCTCAAAATCCTCCAGATTATATTATGAGCAAGAAGCTTGGTATGTATGCTAATTTTATTTGGTTTTAAAATAAATTTGTGTGTATTGCAATTTGTTTAGCCAGTTGTATTAAAACTGTTTCCAATTTTTTTGTTCAGATGTGAAACCAGTGAGACCTTTCTTCTATAGAAATGGAGAATTAGTAAAAAATGAAAGAGCAGCAAATTTTGATGCCGAAAAAAGGTATATAATTTATAATTTATAGTTAGACCAAAATATTTTATAGTTTGTGGAAATGATTTGGTGTAATGTTCTCTTTTTACAACTTTTAAATACTTTCGTTAGTTGCACAGTGTATACAAAATTTGACATCTGACACTTTAAACTTTAAAGTAATGGTACTATATCTATGCAACTCAATTGTTTTCAAAAATTAGTTTTTTGGGTACTCCAAGGTTAGGTTAGTTGAGAAATTAATGAGAATGCCTACTTTAAGAAAATTTGACATAACCTGTATGACTCAGCACCTATTTTCACCACCAGAAATGAAAATACTTCACATACTACATAGTTCATAAGTACAAATCTTCATAGTTCTACAAATTTTCAGTGACCTTTTGAGATTTAAATTTTGTCTAGCATTAGAATAGATTATGTAATGCTTAACTGGAATTTAATCTACATGTAGATTTAAAAACAGTACATTCAATATTTCTATCAAATTGATTATCCTTAAAAAATTACAAAAGTAATTATCTTGAATATTATTTAAATCTTATCATCTTAAACTTATTAAATATTTTATCGTATAACATTATGATTTCAGAAATGAAAACCGAAATCAACCAAGAGATTTGTAAGTAAAACATTAATTTATTATTTTTGTTATTCACAATGTTTTATAGCACGCTTGACGAACTTTTTTTATTTTGGGCACAACCAAACTTGATTACTAAAGAATAAGAATCAAAAATGTATTTATATCTCAGAACTTAATCAGTGAGTAGTATAATTTTGTTTAGTCCACATATCTCATCTCCTCAATAATGAATTTTGGTATTAGAATTCATAATTAAAGAAAAAATGTATCGAGTATTAACTATAAAGTTCGAATACAACCTATACATGTAGGAACTACTTTATTGAGAGTTATAAACAATTAAATATAGGGAAGATATTTTAAAATGTATATTTTATTATATATATATATATATTGTCTCCTGTAAATATGTCAATGAACGCTTAAGTATTTTGCTTTAAAATTATGCATCAACTTAGCACAGTTTATAGTAAACACTTTGAGGTGATTGCAATTTTAGACTTATTGACGTTTCATAATATTAGTTTTACAATTTTAGTGATGATTTTAAACCAGCTAGACTCAATCCTAATGTGATGAATCCAAATGCTCCTAATGATTGTGAAATTGTTGTCACCAATAATTCTTTAACGTAAGTTTTAAAACATACACTTTTTATCATAGATGTAAGTAAAATAAATAATAGTAATTTAGTGATTTTGTCTATTTTTTTTTTATTTTATAGAGAATATGCAGAGTTCTTAGAAGTGAACTTAAAAAAAATGAATATAAAAGTTGATTTATTATTTCCTAATCCTGATATACCAATGAATCGTGTTCTTGGGACCTTAGCTCAAAGAGGGACGTTGTATGTTTTAGTTGTACGTGATGAAAATAAATTGTATAGAAGTGTTACTGTTGATATACTTCATGGTATACCTGAAGGTAATATATTATTATGCAATTTTTAGACTACACAAATAACATATATGTATGTATATAATATATATAAGTGTGTGTGTATGTATGTAGGACAATTCTTTTAATGCCAAACATTCATCATTCAAGTTAGTTTTAATCCTTAAAATAATGTTTAGTACAATTTAATGGTTTAAGAGTACTTTTAACACAAACCTTTTTTTTTATCATTTATTATAACAATTATTTCCAACATTTTTGTGACAATTCATAGTTTCATTCATTTTTCTGAAGCAGACTGAAACTAGTGGGTGTAAAGAGCTATTGTTTATTACTTGTAAATATTTCAACTGAAAAGGTTACGGGCATGCAAAAAAAAAAGAATTGGGAACTTCAGGAGGCTCCAACTTACAACTAAAGTTTTCTGCCGATAATTTTTTTTCGCCATTGATCAATTTTACTTAATATAGGTAGGTTCCATAAAATAATCCAAATAATAAAGTTGTCTGGTAAAGTAGTTTTGTTCCTAAAAAAATGTTAATAGTTAAAATATTTCATGTTTTTTCCTCGTAACTTAAAATGTATACTAATAACAAGAAATTTTTGTTAAAAAAAATATCATCTTAAAGATGCTTATTTTTGTGTTTTTGTAAGACAAATATATTTTTAAATGTATATTGATGTATTATTTTTATTTTTCCAGAACATAGAAACATGCCATATAAAGATGCATTGGCATTTATTGTTCATAGTTTTGATGCATATGTTAGAGGAGAAAAAATGACTCCTATACCTGGACTTTCGGGCATTCCTATATCTGAATGTGGCTTGCCTTTAGGTGATAAACATCCTGAAGGAATTAGTACATTGTTGAATTTATTACAGGATCAAAGAGATATAACAGTACTACAGTATGATATGGTAAATATTACTTTTCAAATAATAATGTAGTTCTTTAATTGCTTTATTTGTAAAAATTGAGTAATATTTTTTATACTACTTGTTTTATTCATTAATTACTTTTAATTAAATGTAATAATACATCAACTCACTAGCATTACTTGGGCAACAAAATAAACACAACAATATTTTGTTATTTTTATTAAAAATATATTATATTGGTTTTTCTATTTTTTTTTTTTAAAGATACTACAATATCTAAAAGAGAAAAAAGATGAACATATCAAAGAGGAAGTTGGAGTTTTGCCAACTTTTAAACCAAGTAAATATTTTTTTTTTCATCTTAAATAATCTTCAATATTAATAATGAAATTGTTGATGTGCATTTGTTTCTTTATTATTATTTTATTTGGCTGGACATTTTTGTAATATATGTGTGATGCTTAAATTTAGATTATAAATTAAGAAAATTATAATATGTTGTTATAATTGTAATTTTTCAATAACAAATAATTATACATTTTAGCTATAGCTGATATACCAATTCTCCCGGCAGCAACTGCTATTCAAAATCCGCAAGCTGCTCAATTACAAAATCGTATTTTGAACATTTTGAATACATCCCTTTCTTCTACTGCCCAATCTCAACAATCCATTGAATCTAATCAAACTGAAAAAGAGCCATCAAGTATTCTTCAAGAACCTAATGTACAAAAAGCATTAGAAAGTTTATTTCAGGGTGGATCGTTACTTAGAAAATAAAGATTAATGCACATGTAAAAAGAGCCCTTGTAAATAAATAATTTTTTATTTTATTGTCACATTTTAAAACTATTATCATATTTTATTTATAGCCCTTCTTGTATTAGTTTGCTTAATTATTTTCAAAATTAATATAACAAAACAAAATATAATTTTTTGTTCAATCTTGTAATATTTTATCTTATAACATAGATCTTATATTTCTATGGGTATAAATGTATAATTATATAAATATATGTATATCATTTGATCAATTACCGTTGGGATGTAAATGTTAATCCTTGCAAGTTCTTATTTAGTTAAACAAGAGAATAATATATTTATACAATATGTATTATGTACAAATACTTATAATTAATAACCTAAAAGCAAGCTATGCTGTTATAAATTATAATCCTCTGATAAAAATAAGTCTGATCAAATAAGTTTGGAGATATATATAAATTATTATTTAGCATGGGATCTTGGCATGTTCGTTTATTTGAAGTTAAAACATAATAGAATCAAAAAATTAAGAGAAAATTCAAATAGAGACATGTGCACCTCAAAAAAATAAAAGACTTAGCTATATTTTTTCTCTCATAAAATATATTTTGAAGGAAAAATGTTGCACCGTATACTTAGTCTATACCAGGGATCACCAATTAATATTTTCCGCGGGCCACATTAAGAATTCGGAAAATTCTCGCGGGCCATAAAAATTCTAAGTTCATAATAATTATTATAATAAGCCGGTTGGTCAAAAATACTTTATTTCTAAAAAAAAAATATGTACACTTATTAATTATTAATTATTATGTAACTAAAACTAATGAAAATATAATTAAATTAAATAAATATATGAAACAATTATAAATTAATATTTTTAATGAGAAAAATGCCAGATCTTGATTTCAACTAGCTGCTTTAAGTCGGGGTTATGGTTTGTGGTAGCTATCTTCATCATCATTTCAAGGTGTTCGTAGGTGAGTCGGGATCGGAATTTGTTTTTGATATAATTCATTTTTGAAAAAGCAGACTCACAGACGTATGTGGAGCCAAACATTGTACACATTTTCACTGTCAATAATTTCAACGTCGGGTATTTCTTTTCAGATACATATTTCAACCAAAATTCATCATAATATGTAGAATCAATTTCAGTTTTTGAATACTTTTCATTATACAAATTTTTTAGGACATCATCTGATTGAAATTCGTATTAAATTATTGGATTTTCCTCTCAGTCTGCGGGCCGGTTAAAATGCATTCGCGGGCCGCCATTTGGTGACCCCTAGTCTATATTGTATATTGAGGAATATAATATAAGTACATACTTCGCTATTATGTTCCCATGTAAACATAATATTACGATATAATCTTTAGCTTATTTAATGTTGTAACTTGTAGGCATATAACAGGTCACAAATAAGTAGTAACTAGTATTTGATATTGTCAAAATTTGAACTTAAAATCCGTATAAAAAAAAATTGTGCCTATGTATTTTAATATTTTTTAACTTTTATTTTAACAATATATCAAGAGTATTGTACTAAATTTTCATGCTTTTTGACCCAACATATAATATGTTACATTTATAGGGGGAAAAAAGAAAATTGAAAATGCCCGTCAACAGCTTAAAACGAGTTCAAATTTTTGAAATATTTTATCAAGTATATGAATTGATGAAATATGGTGTAAATTTCAATTCAAGTTTCTACAGTAATTCATTTTTGAAATACAACAAAATAAGAAAAACACTACATGAGAAATCTAGTGAATGTTGTAAAATTTTTTACTCAAACTCTCATAAAAATTTAATTAGACTTTCCGGTAGAAATTATTTTTTGATTAAGGTAGACAAACTTATAACTAATCTTGTATTCAATATTGTTAAATCTTAGATACAAAAATAAAATTTTTTATGAATATCCAACACAAAATAATTTGATAATTTTCTTTATTTCTACAAATTTTGACAACATTTTAAGTTTAAACGTTCATAAAAAGTTATTGTGGATTTACGCTCAACTTTTTTTTAATTTCCACTTACAACTTACGAAAAACTTTGTATTACATTTAGGTACAAGTTTTTTGACAGCGAAAATTTTTTTATGGACATTAGTTTAAAAAAACAAATAGTCATCGAAAATTTAATTTGCCTATAAATAGTTCAATACAAGTCAATATATTTTGAACATTTTATTATGGCGAATAGAAAATGTTAACAAAAATATTCATCGAAAATCTCATGTATTTTAAGGCAATTTTCTTAAAGTTACACTAAAAACCAAAATCAATTTTTTCGAAAATTGGTTTTGAGTTAAAATTTTCGTTTTTCCTTAATTTTATGTTTGCTTTTCCTTCGCTTTTGAAAACTATTGGAAGTTTTAAATTTTGACCTCCCAAATGCACCAACTAGATTCACTTTCTTACCAGAAAAGTTGCTGTTGAAGAAAATCTAACTTCCTTTTTTCTTTATCAAGTAAACAGTTAAATTGTGTTGTTCAGAAGTTTTTGTGAGTATTTTTTATAAAAATTCAATATTTCAATGTTTATGTTACTACCAAGTAGGTATCAGTATTATCTAGGTATTACCTATTTACCTACCCTACCTATATATTCTATGTTTAAATCTATAATAAATAGTATTAAAAAATAAAATAGGATCTTCCTATAATATTTTTTTTAAAAATAACAATACACTTTAAAAGAAATCGACTATATCTATTCGTCTAAATCTTTGAGTTTCAAGCTGTTGTGGAGGTGGATCAAGTCGTCTTGAAGGCTGAATTAGCACTTAAGCATTAATTTAAAATTATAATATAGGCTTATATTATTATAACGTACTGGACAGAAATTTAGTTTATTTAGTTTGGGCTGTCACTCTGTCACTTTATCATGTTATGTATCGAAAGATATATTTATTATTTATTGTTTCGTATCTCTAGAACAAGACCACCATAACACAAAATTTATTCATTTTGAATCATAACTACTTTCGAAATTTCTAATAGTAAAAAAATCAGCTCTATAGAATGGAAGAACGCCATATTCGATATAATTTTTCATCTTGTCGCCAGAATATCAAAAGATGTATTCGTAAGTATTGAATTTTTTCAATTTTTAGATAATTTTTAAAGCAACAGAAGAGCCATGCTTACTTAATATGGCAGTACCGCCAGTACCTATCCATATTTGACTATATTTTTTCAATTATTTATCCAATTGATCATCGTAGTCAAAATTCAATACCTTATTTCGATTTGTAGCGTTCTTGCACTAAATAAAAACTCAATTTCGTGTCATATATTTATGTGTTGAGTGGAAAACAGCAATATTTAATGTGAGTTGGTTTTGAATTTCATAATTATTGATATTGCAGCCTTATTGTGTAAAACGTCAATCTTGTATTATAAAATAGAACTTTTTTAATTCCAAGTCTCAAAATATGTCAGTCTTGCATTCACATAAAAATAATAAAATGCCATAAATCTAACTTTTAGGGCTTAAGATACTATTGGCTTAAGAGAGTATTCGTATTTCATAATATTATTTATGAAGTCATAATGCAACATATTATGTTTATAACTTATAAGTAAGTAAATATTTACATTTTTATAATTTCAAATACATCGTCAAAGAACTCTATAACGAGTATAACGGAATAGATTATTAAAAATAATTATTATTATAGATTCAGAAAATATTATTTAATTTATAATGAAATGTATCTCCTAAGATATACGTCGGTGATAGGGTATATTATTGTATACCTAATGTTTAATATTTATAAATTATAAGTTATAGTCCTATATGTAGTATATTGTATTATTGTGATATAATACATACCTACATGGCTTAATAATTAATGTGAATTTATCTACTAATATAATTTAATATAAGTAAGACAGTATAAATTATACACCTATGATAGTACGCCGCATTATTTTGTAATTGTTTTGACGTAGACGGCATATAGTTGATCATCTGTATGATATAGACAATAGTCATGTACAATAAACTATAATAGTCTACTCTGTCGTCCCACAGATTATATTTATATTAATAGTAACATTTTATATTATATGGTTGTACTGTAATACAGTTACAGTAAACTGTATAGTATATTACTGTTAAAAATATTTTTAATCGCCCATTTATTTGTTTACGTAGGTAATTATTATAAATTATAATGATGTAATTGTAATAGACAGACAGAACTGCAGTTGATTTAAATGTTGCTTAAATATATTTCGATTGCCACATTTTGAATAAAATAACTGTAATAGTGTTTATTACCTTTATTTTTAAATATTATTTCGTAAACAATAAATGTTTTGAGTCTTTCCATTTTATAACAGTAAATAGCTAATATAGATAGATACCTATCTATTGTTACATAGATATTACACAAATCAAAAATCAGCAGAAAAAAAGTGTTCACACTGTTCAGTAATCAGTCATACACTCATATACTAGATCACATAAATCATAATTACTAATTACTAATTAGCCAAATAAGCAATGCAGCGCACTCACGTCTCTCATTGATGATACATATCATAGATTATTTAACACTAGTGTTTATACTATGGTCTACAATAATATTATCTAGAATATTAATATTGTATTTTTAGTTAATCATAATATTATATTATCTCAAGTGGAAAGCTGTGATTTAAGATGTATGTACAGTACAGGTATAATATACGTAAAAAAGTATATTATGTAGATTGTATTTAGGTACATTATTTTAAATCGCGGTGGGTACGTAATAAGAACCTACTAAGTATTGAGTAATTAAAAAACGTACTCCGTGTTTACGTATTGCGTGGTTATCAGAACATCAGCTTACGAACCACCGGGATTCGTGTTGTTTATATTTTTGTTATTAAGCACACTGCGCATGTGCAAAATTACGTTTTGTTATTATTTTGATACTGCGCCGTTGTCAGTTCTCTCAACTCTCGAGTTTCTTGTCACTCTTTTCTTTTTTCAGTCTTTGTTCTCATTTCGTGCGGTGTAGTCGTACGGACTTGCAGTTCATTCTCAGTTTTTTCTTCTAAACGACTTTATTCCTAAATCCTAACATACAAAATATATAATAGTATTGCATTCTGATTTACACACTCGCCTGCAAAAATATAATTTGTCCATTACACAGTATTATTATAATGCCATTTATATCGAAGGATTGGCGATCTCCAGGGGAAGTATGGGTGAAAACAGAAGAAGGATGGGAAAAAAAGAAAATCCTGGAATGCTGCAATTTTTTACTAGGACAACAAGATAATTTATTGACCAGGTAAAAATGGTAGTATATTTACGAAAGCTTAAATGTGTGTGGGTAGATACGAATGAAATTTAAAAAAAATAGGTAACTAGTTAAATTTCTATAAAATAATTATGCCGTGACAATATCGGCATTATTGCATCAAATTATAGTCTAAATGAGGTACCTAGATACCTTTTTTTTCACTTTGGAACCGTCGACGCCACCGGATTAGTTGATGACATTACGTCCGCGATTTCAGAAATGACAGAATTTTCTTACACAGCTTTATAGTGTAGGTACACCACTTACATTGGTCGAATCAAGTTGTTTAATATTTTCTTTTCAACCATTTACATTTTATTTATGTCGTCTATCTAGTATAGGTACCTAATTTTATTTGGTGAAAAGTATTCTTATAATTCGACATCCAATACTTAATATAGTTATACTATTTTTCAGATATTCTGTTTCTGACCATACTGACGTAGAGAAGACTGATGATATTGATAACTGGTAAGAAAATTGATTTTACCCACAGTAAAAATATACATTATTCTCTATATTATGTTAAAATTTATTTAGTAGATATGGTATACCCATATATTATTATCTACTAGAATTACGCCCCCTCCCCACACCTCCTTCAGATTATTATTTCAATTTGTGCTTATCTCATATGATTACTAAAATTATTTAAATAAAAATAACAATATTATTAAATAGGTACAATCATTTTATCTAATTTTAGGTATCAGTATAATTTAAAATAAACACGCGACTGTTATCTATTTATTATTTTTATTGCAATTTACAGAAAATTTACAATTTTAATGTATTTTAAACGCAATTAGTAAATAGAATAATATATACATAATAATAATATTTGATAAATTAATTTTAATACTTAAACTAAATTGATCTTTTAAATTATAGCTGATCTATCAGTTTTCATCTTATATGTTCAAAAGACAAAAAGGGCCATCCAGTAGTTTCCTTTCAAAGTTTATATTAAGATCATTTTCCCAATATTTTGTGATAGAAATTTTTTGTAGGAAGGCCAGAAAGTAGAAATTTATTAGGGCTACTGCAACCTTAGCCCTCTTAATTACGCCGATGTTGACATGTATAATACATATAATACATGTAAACAAATTTATCGTTTACTTCAAGGACGCTATTTGGGGAAAGTCAGGGTGTGCACTCCCACACCCTTGCAATTTGTATCAATAATTGGTCAAGATGATAATCGATAAGCCAGAGGGCCTTGGAATTGTGAAAAATGGTGAAATTTTTTAACTCCCTGGGGCATTTGTGTACAAATGAATGATTAATGGGAATTCTGATGCAAACAGTTTTTGACAAAATGTTTTTTTGTGCACTTAACGCAAAACTGTAATATCGTAGATATTATAAATTCTCACCAAATGTTTATTTTAGCATTTTCTTTATAATATGGTATAATTTTTAAAATGTTTTGAGCGATTTGTATAGACATTTTAAATATTAGTTTTAGGATTCTATAAAGTATAAACAATATTCTGAACACCGCTATTATACCTATTACCTATCCCTGTTGTGTCCGTGCTCCGTCTGTTAGTTAGTTACCAGTACAATAAGACATAATAAGTACATTTGTATAGTTATGATTCTTGTCTTTTGATATTAAGATATTAATTTATTGTCCGTTGTTAGTATAGTTGCTAACTATATTGTATATAGCTATAAATTATGATTGTTTTGAATCTTACAAAATACGTTTAGAATCCTAGAATTTATGGTACGCTCCCTGTTTTTCTATAAATGTCGATACAAGTGTTAAGATAATAATGCTAATTCGTTAAGATCTCAACAAAATTTATAAATTGATTTGTTGTTAAAAATATATTAAATTTAAATTTTTTATATCTAAGGCTTCGTAATTCAATACAAGGTTGTTTTTTGTAAGTATATTTTTGTATATTGAAACAGAAAAATATATAGGTACAATGCATTTTCTTTAGACATTTGAAGTTCAAATTTGAATGCCATTAGATATTTAAATGAAGAGTAGAATAGTGATTTTGTTGTAAATCGTAATTTGTACCTACATATTATTTGTGAGAACTTGAAACCTCAACGTATATTATTATATTTTATACACACGATGTCATTTTCAATTATTGCCACTTATTGCCACTTATTGCCTTAAAATTATAGACAAAGGAAAAAAGAACCAATTTATTGAATCTATAATAGCTAACAGATACTTTACGAGTTAAATTACGAATAAAATATATGTTATATATAATGTATTACTCGAGGTATTACTTTATTGCAGGATTTTTTTAATAGCAAAATGTTTTACTTTCTCGTCGGTTTTTAAATAGCTTGACAACCATTATACAATATAATATGCGAAAGCGATAAGTATATAGGACCTTAGTAAATAGTTATAAATATAAATTATTCGAACACTGTTGAAAATATTGATAGAAACACTACAACGCTACTTCGTTTAAAATTCATTTCTGAAATGTCCACACATCGGCGTGTATAGTTAAGTAGTTGTTTTTTATACATTGGTAATTAAAAATTTAATTATGACTGCAATAATATTTGCATTCTAAAACTATTTTTTGCCCATCATTTGCTAGAGATTTGATAAGACCTGACAAATACCTAGGTACAATTCTTAATTGTTTTTTTTTTTCACTAACATTTTGAAAACTTATTAATTAGTAAATATAATATTATGATGTGTATTATTTAAACCATATAAATGTGGCATGATCATTTTGAGCTTCATAAATGATATTGTCATAAAAATTTTAAAAAATTTACTAACAATTAAACGTAAAATCAATTTTAAAGATAGATCTACTAGGTTGAGTTCACTATTACAGTGTGTATAAAATATTCATATATTATAATTATATACAGGGTGGTTTACTAATTGTGCTCACCCCTACCTTTTCTTTTAATAATAAATTTCAATTTGGAATTATAAAAAATTATCAATAAAGTTGATATTTTTTATACCATTTAAGGAGTATTACATTTTAGGGGTATTTACAAGCATCTATTTTTCAAATGAAAAAAAAAAACATTTTTTACTATAAGACGTAAGTCAAGTCGTTAACAAAATATATTTTTGAAAACTGTGATGTATCTATAACAAAATTCAATAGTTCAGTTTCTGAGAAATTAAAATGTATAAGAATAATAGTCATTAAAAAAAAAATATATTTTTATAAAATTATAAATGGCTTGTAATAGGTAGGTATTAAATGTATTGTATTTTTTATAGCTGTGCTCTGAAAATGTTATCAAATTATAAAATGCTGTTAGATTAATATTAATTACTAAAATGTCCACTCATAAAAGTCCCCATGTCTTCCTTAACTATTATCATGGACCTATATATTATTATCCTTAATGCAAAAAGTTGAATGGCTGAAAAACTGCTCGTTTGAATTTCGATTTGGATACATCAATATTTTCAAAAAAGTGTTCTGCACTCTATTTAACATTGTACAATGTACAGGAAAAAAGGCGATTCTCATTTGAAAAACAGAAGTTGGTACCAACAAAGAACACTACTAAATGTCATTAAAAAACTTAATTTTTAAAAATATGTTTGATACATTTAACAATTCCAAAGATAAGAATTTGAATAAATTCATCATTAAATAAAAAAATGGCTATGATCATGTTTGGTGAATCGCCATGTATCTATTGTATATAATATATTAATATTATACTATATATTGTTTAATATAATTTATTTTTATTTATTCTTAACTAAATAACAAATATTTTCTAAAGCTATTTAAATATTTAAAAATAATCGAAAATTATTGCGTAAAAAACTATAGCTAGTTGTATATCACTTATCTCTATTGTTATTGGTAGCCGGTAGGCATACCATGTATTTCTAAATTTTTTTATTCGCATTATACAATTAATAAATACGAATTTGAGTATCCGGGATGGATAAAATGAATACATTAAATTTAAAGCTTTAAAGAGTAAACAAAGGGATTGTGATGTTACGAGTAGGCTATAGGTACCTTATGTTATTTCTAACTGCTGCGAGTGTCTTATACAGGTATGGGGTTTTTACTGTATTTAAATTTCTAAACAATTTTAAATTATCACTGCATATTTTCACTGGATTTCGGATAAGTAAAAAACTAAACAGTTAAGTACATAGTATTTCTTCATAGGGGAAATGTATGTAAAATGTCCAAAAAATTATCAGTTTCAGGCTAATAAACTATTTTTGGGTAACCTAATCCTCTATACTATATTCGTAATATATTTTTTTTATGTTATAATTTATTATTGCTTTCAAAATTCGAATAATAATGGATTGTGTCGGAATGACCGAAGCGGGACGAAACTAGTGCTGCAGTATAGTGCGTGACACACACATTTCAACCAAATAACTTTTTTTGTTAAATGAAATTGAGTGAATTGGCCTGATATCAAACTTGAAGTTAAAAAAACATAATATGTGTTTGTACATTAGCTTTTTGATGATATTTCAATTTTTCTTCGATATGCAAGTGTTTATAAATTGTAATTTTTTACATACTTATATCTCGCATACAAATTGAAATGTCGTAAACAGCCAACATACAAAATATGCATATTATCACTTTCTTAACTTTAAGTTTGTTAATCTATTCACTGTAGTATTAAAGATAACAACATAAGATTCGTTTTCAAACAAATTTGCTATACCTATGTATTGGGCGTGAGTCAGACATAGACAAGTAATAGTGCACTGACATCCTTTTAATACATTTTTAAATAAAATAAAATTATATAGGTATTAGGTACTAAACATAAGATTGTAAATTCAAAAATAAAAAAGTAAAAAAAAGGTACCAAATATATGCTGTGTTACATGAACAATCACTAAACATTTAATTATTCAATAGTGAGCCAATGATCCCTTAAGAGAACGCTATACCCACATGTGTTGTCTCCGCCTTACAAGAGCGTAACGTATCACATTTTGCGTTCAGCAGATCACGTTTAGCTCAGTTAGCTTAAAAATTAGAGTGAATTGACCTCTTATTAAAATTAAAGGTAGTGCTTCTCAAGGGTTTTTTATTATATTTTAATTTTAAAAAGAGTTATGAGTATTTAAAAATTGTAAATTATTTGTACAACTTAAAATACTCATAACTCTCTTTAAAATTAAAATGTAATAAAAAGCTCATGAGAAGCCCTCCGTAACAATCCTACCTTTAATTTTAATAAGAGGTCAATTCACTCTAATTTTTAAGCTAACTGAGCTAAACGTGATCTGCTGAACGCAAAATGTGATACGTTACGCTCTTGTAAGGCGGAGATAACACATGCGGGTGTAGCGTCCTCTTAAATTTTGTTTAGTGACGATACTGAAGCATGCGTGATCGGTTCATTCAATTTCGGTGAATTATTAAAATTGAATAATTAATATTTTTTTTTCACGTAACCCCCGAAATAATATGTAATGTAACATATTTAGTTATTCCTATATTTCGCATGAAAAAATGTGTTTGGAAAAAAAAATTGTGCTCAAAAATAATTTATAAATATATAATGTACGTCATAATATTATGTTCTTATGTAACATTATGTTCTTATAATCTTATGTCTATGTTATGTATATGTTGTGTGCTCCTATTATATTCTGCATCATTTAGTGATTCGAACGGATGAATCTCTTAAATGCATTCATAAAAAGAATGGAAACATTATAGTGAAAACAAGAATAGAAATAGGTACCTATGTGTAACGAAAATGGATACACGTAACATAACTTATATATCTGCCACAGAATTATACATTTAGTATACACGCAAGTAGTTATTACACACATACGACGTACAATAATGTTACTGTTGTAGTGTTGTCTGTTTCTGTATTTCGCATGGGTACTGAAACATATCATAGGAGATTGTTAGTGTTCCAGTTATGTAACTGTTGGTTTGTAGGTAAAATAATAATTGTGTAAATTATTCATGGAATAGTTTTTTTAATTATAAAATTTTATTTTACTTTAATTTACAATAATAATATCATCTACGTTTAGATATTAGTTTTACAATATAGAAATTGAAATTTAACTTAAATAAAGTTTATAATAATTATTTACTATGTATACTAATTTATACTGTGCTATTTTTGATAACGTATTTATTATTATTTAAAATTAGAATATTTAATCTTATCAAAATGCTAATCCTTTTTTGTATATAAATACATAATTAATAATTTTTTAAGACAATTGATTTCTGACATGACAAACTACGACAGGCAACAGTATCTTTATCATTTATGCTACACTTTTTTTTAAAAATTAATGTTCTAAAATCACTCTTAAAATAGTTTGTTTTCAATATGTTAATATTCACATTTAATTAATAATAAACTATAGTGACTAACACTAATACTATAGATTTAAGTACAAACTTATGAACATCAAATTATGTAGTTCAAAGTGTTTGCAAATGTGTAACTCACTATAACTGAAAGCGTAATACCTTATTTGTATCCAAAAATAACTTCTGATACTTAGTCTTTTACCGGTTACACTTTTGATCTAAAGTATAATTGGCTGGAAGCCATTTGCTGAAGTATGGCGTTTTTTAGACGTAATAAACATATTTGGATGACCTCCAAAACTTAAAAACATGTCCAGCTATATAGTATGCAAGCATTTGTTTTTTTATAAAATTAAATTATATCATAAGAAGTTTTTGATTGTTGTTTATGCAATCTGATTTTAAATTTAGAACAAAAGATACAAATTTCCGTAAATATTTTCTATATTAAGTACAAAATGTCTCATCTGTAAGTTATATTTTTATATTAATGGGTCTGGAATTGTCTATAATTTTGAATTGAATGTATTGTAATGCTTAAACTTTGGAATTCAGATCTTTACTTAAAGTACTTCTCCTGTTATAGAACTACTCAACCACCTATTTATGTAGCTGAAACGAAACAGCTAAGAGGGGTCTTATTTATACAGCGTTTTGTGAGTGGGCGTTTTTAGTGGTTCCAATATTTGTCTGCTAAGAAATAATAATTTATGAATTTTATTTTATAAATATAATAATTATAATAATAATAATATGTATTTTATACAGTTCATTTGAAATAATAGTATAAATGGTACTGCTAGTTAAATATTTACAATGAAAATAACCTCGTCATAAATTCAATCCTTGTGTTACACTAAAGGATTTAACTTTTGAATTATGATTAAAGTATCTAGGTTTATAATTATTTATATTATTTAATACCATAATTTATGGCTATTAATATATTAAGTTATTTAAATACTAGGCTTATTTATTTAATGTGTTTATAATAAATTGTAATACCTACAATAAATGTAATATTAAATAATGTACACTGTGGACTATATTTTATATTGGCTCATCATTGTCACAGTTCATTGCTATTTGCTGTGTATTTAACCGTTATACAAGAGCACAAGGCTATTTTAATTGAAAATTTTTTACTTTTATGATGTGGAGTTTAAAAATACACATATTTTTGTTCTTAATTAAGTAAGCATATTTTTGTTGTTATGTTTGTGTATATTTTTTTTAGGAATGAAGATGAAAATTCCGAGGAAAAAGAAAACAAAGGCTCTACTAACCATTTTAAACGTCCCAGAACTAAATATTCTAGTGAAAGTCAGTGTAAGTGTTCATTATACATAAATATATAATACACATACATACATTAGAAATATATTTAGTTATATTAAGAAGTGCTGTAATTCAAAATTCTGAATACTTATTAATTATTACCTACTAACTAGTAATTAGTAATTACTCGAGTAATTTCTTATTGTGGGTATTCATATTTCATATTTCAGATGTGGAATAAAGTATTATTAAATAATAAACAAATAGATGCAAGCAATTTGACCTTAACCATGTGAGGTTATAAATCACAAAGTAGAGTACTTAACTACTAAAGTGACTCATTGGGCGAATGGCCTAATTGTGTATTCATAGAATATTGTTTGTTTTGTTTTTACAAAAACAGTGAAATAATAAGATTGGCCATATTGCCAATTGCCACAGTTCAATTATACTATGTTTAGCAAATCTAACTGCCTTTGTTAGATATTCATCATTTATGTGTAATTTTTTTAATAATTTCTTTTAGTAGTTCCTCTACTTCTCCACGATTAGATACAGACAGAAAAACCCCGCTTCTTATCCTCTTAGGGTATAAATATAAATATAGGTATGAGGAACCTATTAATGTATGTCGATATCACTATATCAGTGGGAACTAGGTTGTCCTAATGGCTATTGACATTATCTGTGGTTGGTACTTGGGTGATAAGACTTTAAGAGGAAACCTAGGGCCTTGGGCAGTCGTCTCAAAATCAAATTACCAACGGGCCATATGCCATATGCCCATATTTATAGTTTATACGTAAAGTGTTCGCGGGCAAAACACTTACTTTTTTACTCATCTTAATACTATTCCAAAATCAATAAAATAAATGAAGACAACATTTATTTCTTCTACCGATTTTAATTATTTTAATTTATGTATTACTGTATTTAATATAGGTATTACAAATATGTAGATATTAATTTTGTTGTTAAATAGTTATTTATTTTTATTTTCAAAAGTGTTGAAGAAATAAATGTGTATTGCGGGTCACACTGAAATGGTTCGCCGGCCTCATGTTTAAGACCTCTGGCCTAGGAGAACATTATAATACAGGGTAGAGTATACTGTACTCTGTAGTCTGTACACTGCCATACTGGGTATCTCTGAGGACAGTAAATTGTAATTTTTAATCAAATAGTAAATTTATGTCAAATAGTTATACATTAGCAGCTTATAGTTTATATTCAGTGATCATTTAAGTGTTCAACTCGTTATTTAAAAAGTTTGAACTTTTTTGAGCATATTTTTTTTACATAACTTGTGACTTGTGTCATTACAAAACAACATATTTGCAAAAAAATAATACATTTTATTTTTTATATTGTTACCTATCGTTTTGTAAGTTTTTACTTTTTTGAATGACACCATACATTTTTAAATTTTTTATTTAATATTCCGATACAGAATTAATTCTGAGCATTTTTATCTACAAAAGTACTAAGATACCTAAGTAAATCGTTAGTTATAATTTATAAGCATTTTAAGTTTAGATAAGCGGAGTAAAGCGGTACAGGGGAAAATTGTTATCCACTCTTCCGCTTATATAAACTTTAAATAGGTGTACGGAGTGGCCGAGTGGATAACGCGTCGGTTGCATCGCGCACCGTCGCCGGTTCGAACCTCGGTCACGGGCGCCACTTCTCTCCGGGCAGTCACTGGTGCCCACTAGAAATTCTGCCAAACAAAACACGTGTTCCGTAACCCTACAGTCCAAAAACCCTACAGTTCCAAAACCCTACAGTACCACTACCTACAGCTAATGGCATCAGTTGTCGAAGCTTAAATAAAAAAAAAAAAACTTTAAATATCATTAACTAATAAGTGATAAGTTATGATTTTCTAATGAACTACTTCTCCGAATTTGTATTTTTGTAAATTGAAAATTGAAATACTCCAAATAATATTTTGTTTCGGAATAAAAAATAAAAAATATACCTATGGTGTCATACAAAAAATTAAAAAACTTAAAAATTTGATAGTAAAAAATAGTAAAAAATATTAATGTTGTTTTAAAAAGGCAATCAAATAATATAAAGGAAAATTAAAAAAAAAGTTAGAACTGATATAATTTGTAGGTATTGACTTTTAATTTGTATTTAAATATATTTTGAGATATTCAATATAAATATATATTTTATATTATATATTTTAGTTTATATTTATGCAAAAGAAAAGGAGGAAATTCCCCTCGCAAAAATATGGTGGAGGGTGGTCGGGTGGTCAACAAAAAACATTCATCTTTACCATAGATAATGTAAATAATATAACATGTATCTCAAGCGGTGTGGAAAGGGTTGGTTCCATGTACCCCTGTGGTGACTTGGGAAAGAGGAGATCAAAACTATTTGGACAGAATATCAATATCTATGTATTATGTATTATTACTTAGTACTTACATAACATACAATCATTTTCTTTTAGATGATGGTGTTATCCAGCCTCATTGTCACATTACAATAAAATGTACAAAAGAGGTAACAATAATTTGCATTACATACCTACCGTATTATAAATAATTACCTAAGAACTTACATAATTTACTTTACATTTCTTCATTTTATTTTTTTTAAATACATACTTCAAAATTTTTCCCTTAAGTTTTTACACAAATAATTGTTCTTATATAAATCATGTGTAAAATTATTTAATATTTTAGATTGCAGGGTTTAATGGTTTAAGTGAGGCACTCAAACGATTAGACTTTCGTTCTGCTGTACACGATGTTCGTCGTTTTCACTATATTTGTAAACTTCTTGATCTCCTAGTATCTCATAGACTAAATGCATTGTCTGGTTGTGCTCAAAGGGTCCTCTTTAATATAATTGAAGAAGTTGCTCACCAAGGTGAGTGTTTTTTTAACAATTATTGTTTCTATATAATTATCTTAAATACTTAAACTGCTTTTTAGTGTCTCAAAGTCAACAAAACAAACATATGTTGGACCGTCTTTTAGGACAACTTCGTGAAGTTGTTGAATGTGCTTGTTGGGGCAGACCACTGGGATCAACTATTTTATGGGAACAACACTTGACTACTATTAATCGTATTCATGAAATAGCTGATCAAATAGAAATTCGTCAAGTAACATTCATTTTTATACTAAGTTTAAAAATAAATGCTGTTATAAATATTTGATTGTAATTTTAGCCTGGTGATAATGAAGGACCACAATTTGAACAACTTCCAGAGGAGTGTGTTCGTGAGGTTTTGTTACGATTAGCTGATCATCGGGATCTGGAGCGTTCAGCACATGCATGGGGAGTAATGGCACGTTTAGTGGATGAATTACGTATTTGGCGTGAGTTATGTCAATTTCACTTTAGTCCACGTCAAATACAGTCTGTGATTGATATCTCACCGAGTACCAGTGAAGACTGGCAGCTTATATATCACAAGTTAAGAAAGTAAGTTAATCGTATTTAAATATTCTTTCATTCATTAATAATATTTCAAGGATTCGGTTTATGTAAGTACTAAAATATAATTTTAGATGTTATGGATTACGAGAAGAATATGCTGAAATGATACAGCTATGCCGAAATTGTCGATGTTTGTTCTGGAATAGTATTGGACATCCATGTATTGCAGACACTGATCCTCATTTTATGGAAAAACTTGAAGATGTTGATAAGAATTCATTGTATGTACCTATACCACCACAAGCTTTTCTTAAATTTTTTTCACTATAAGATCTTAAATAAAAATGAAGTGGTATTCAGTCTGTTAATACTATGTAACTAGAAGTATAATTATAATTTTTCATTTGCACAATTTTATCTCTAGAAATTTCACACTTATAGAATAGGTATGTTATATTTTATTAAAAAATGTAAAAATTAAATGAAAATGTGAAATTTAATACATGATTATAATAAAAGCTGAAACTCAAATCAAAATTTATTTATGTATTCAAATTTAAAAGTTATTAAATAAAAATAAAAATTATTTTTCTAGAAAATAAATGCACATGATAGGTAACTTAGCGTAATTTAATATACTTTTGAAATGTATATATTTTTGACAATCTTAAAGCACACAGAGTTGATTATTAAACATTTAAATATTTAACATAAGGTAGGTAGGTACCTAATTACATATTAAATTTTCAGTAATAAAATGTCAAAGTGAAATTTAATTTTTCCTATACTTCCTTTTATTTTTTTCTGTGAAAAAACAACTGATATTTTCTAGTCATATTTGTTTAATATATTATTATTATGGCTCCATCCATTTAAACTAGTTAGGTCTTGAAGTCAAATACCAAATAACATACTTAAAAGTTGAATTACATATTATTTACTATAAACATATTTGGTACAAATGTACAATCATTACTTACTTATGTTGATGCACTAAATATTAGTATTCAAAATTTTTATGTATTGATTCATTAAACCTAAAGTAATATGTATAATATTAATTAATATTCATTTAATTTCTGACATTTTTACATTAAAAAAAAAATATATATATTTAAGGTTTCAATATTATTTTAACTAAGTAAACTTAAATTATAATAATAGGAATTATGTTTGAAATACTAAATTCATTTTTCAAAATGGAGAATTTTTTTTTTATCTTTTGGGGGTGAATAGTGTTAAATTATAAAATATATTATAAATAGTATTAAATAATAAATATTAATGCAAATACAAAACAAATAAATATTCATTGGTGATAATTATAGATGACCTTATTTTTAATAAAATATGTGATATATATATATATTTTTAAAAACAGACAACTGTTTTATGATTCATTTTGTATGTGTTCTGATATATATGTAAAATACATTTTTTTTCATTAAACGATCAACATACCTACAATGGTGTCTGTAGAAATTTGTCGAGAGGGGACAAAATATTTTCACTCTTCAATTTTTTGTTTCACTATCCGATTAGTAATAACATATGGTTTTTGTGACATGTTTTCTTTCACAATATAGGTAGGGAATATACAAATTATTTATGAAAAACCTTTATATTTTATATTACACAATGATTATGACAATTTGCCCCCAAAAAAAGTCTAGGGTAACTGCCCTTACTTGCCACCCAAAACCCCTTGATTAAACCCTTGTAACATTAGACCTCTAGGATCTTTAATCTTTTTAAATTACATTGTTTAACAGTATATAATGTTATTGATTGTTTCTATTTTATTAAAAATATAATTACACACCATTATAGCTATATATGACATAAATATATTTTTGTAGTATTAATATATAATAAATTATTTAGTTTCTATAAAGTATATGATAAAATATATCGATCTAAAATCACTTTAAAGATACAATTTTACATAACAATTTACAAGCTAAGAGATTATTTTTTATTAATAAAATGAAATCTTTGCCAAGTTATTTAAAATAAAATATTTGTTTATTTTTTAACTAAAAAAATCATATAGTTTATATTACCTATATATAATCAAAATGTTAAAGTTAGAGATTGGATAAAATCATATATTAGTGAATACTATATACTATAATATTTAAACAATTCATTTTATGTTACTATTGTTGTTTTTCTTAAGTCTTATGAATTTAACCATAAAGATTCAAGATTTTTAAGGTAGAAATTTTACTGTATTAATGCAAAATCAAGGGTTCTAGAAGTTATGTGTGAAATATACTGACCCGTATCAGAGTCAGGCCTTAAATTAGTGTTAGTAACTACTATGTATTGATACGTATCTAATTTTTCTTCTTAAAAATCTTGATATTATATTAATGGGATCTTAAGTTTTTTGTAAAAAAGTCATTTCAAACAAGTTAAAGTGTAGATTATTTTTAGTGCGTTTCAAATTTAATTTAAAATAGATACTTAGAAAGCCAAGATAACTAGAAACTACTGAACTAGTAGTTTAAATAAATTCCCTTTTTCCTAATTAGATTAGGTTTAGTTTATTTAAGTATACACATATTTTATGTCATACATTTATAATTTGTTAAGTGGTATAAGTTTAATTTTTGTTTTTAAATTTCTTTTGAGATTAATTTTTTGTAATGAAACATTTTTTTATTTTGTGTTGTGAAAATGCATTTGATTTGTGATTTTAATTTTAGTGATTATTGTTTGTTGTATGTGATTTTTTATATTTAATGGGTACTTAATTTAGCAGTCATATATTATTTTTATTACTTTAATACCTTATGTTTTTTTTCTCTTGTGATGTCTTTCTATTTGTTCTTTATTAATAGTTACAGCTAAATTAAATAATTTTTTATAGTTTATAGTTTGATTGGGACACGCGTAGGTGGTGTACAATAAAAATTACAAGTTCAATTGTTAATGGTATACAAATAAGCTTCTAAATATCATACAGTTTCATATTTTAGTTGTATTATATATTTATATACGCCAACAGTTTTATGCCATTGTTAAAATTGTTGTTAAGTATACTTTTGGGTTTTGCCTATGTTTAATTTGTTATTATTTTATAATTAAAAACAGATAAATGTAGCTTGTGAAATGAAATAAAATGTTAATTAATAGAATTTAATTTTGCTTATGACTTTCAATATACCTTCCCACTGATTCAATTAGTTCTTTACAGTTAGACTTATAAAGTAGGTACCTACTTAGCTTTTAATTTATTCCTAAAGGCTATAGGTAGAACAAAACAAAAATGTTAGCTTCCTTGTGCTTTATTTGAAATTGAATATTTTTCTGTGTTTTATTCAGTACTCAGCAGTATTTGTTCTGCACTGAATAACAAATCTGCTTCATAAGAAATGTTGGTCTTCTCATTTCAAGAAAAAATTTCGATTTTGAAATGACTCAGCCTCTTACATAAGTTATATCATGTGTTGACTGTTGATGACCCTATATTAATAATTGTCAACCACTAGGTTAAGGTTTGCTAAAAATTGCTTAGAAAAAGAGAATGATAGGATAGGATGTTATTAAGTTAAATTTTTTTAGCATATTTTAAATGTTTGTTTTGAAAGAATTGGTATTTTGATATTTTACTGTCCAACTGTTTTCCAAAATAATATTACAACAATAATATGTTTTTTTGTAAAAAATATATATGGATAACCATTAAATAGTGTATTATTATTTATTAGGGAAAAATAACTAAGAAAATCATAAAAAAATCAGTGATATGTTATGTAATTCTTTGAATTTTTTTTCCATTAGCCATATTTAATAATTTTTATCAAATGATTAAGCACAATATTACATGGTACTGGTCTGGATAAAATATCAAAAATCAATTTTGAAATGCATATAAAGAGTTAGGTGTGGCCTTGAGAATATAATTTTTTATATTCTCGAAATTATGACACGATAATTGATTGCTGCTTGATCGTGGCCCTGTCAGGTCGTGATGTAGGTTTGGGTTGAGGTATCTAGTGAGAAACATAAGTTTCATATGAAACAACACATTACACAAACGTCAAACACTTTATGAGGTGTGCAGGGCCGGTTTGGACGAATTCGGCCCTCCGAGTTTTCCGTACTTTACCGGTCGACTTACAAACTGGCGGTTCTCGACCTCATTTTTTTTAAATCACTTATTAGTTATTGCTATATATAACTATATAGTATACAAGGTACACTAATCTTTTCTAAACGATATCCCATACAAACATAACAAAGAGTACCTACCATACTACGGTGTTGTATTACATGAATTAACAACATTTTTTAAAGGTTGTTGAAATTTAATAGCCCAAAATCGTCGAGGCTCACCTAGTTTTACTCGGTAACTCGACGGGCCAATCCGGCCCCGGAAGTGAGTAGCTTAAGTACTTAACAAAATTATATTATATCTGAGGATCTTTTAAGATTTATTTTTACGTTTTCTGTTAGTCTCCCAGAAACACCATAATTGCATTTTTAAAAAAAGTGTTGAGTACTCGCACTTATCAATGCTAATTTTTATAATTTAATATACCAGCTACTCCGCCCAAGTTAAAGTTACCTAGTCCATCTTTCTACCGTTTTCTGTTTGGTTTCAGACGAATTATATTATACGATACTTTATTAAATACAATATTATACAATGATTACATTTATAAATTGGCACTTTTTAATTTTTGCACATATTTCTGATGTATCTAACTACAAAAAACTTGGTACCGTTCTACGAATGCTTAAAGCCGATTTAAATCCAACACCGTACAATTTAGTAGTTCATAATCACACAAGATGTAATCATTGTAATATTGTTCTCATAAGGATTTCATCTGAAAATCTGACAATACTTCTGTCCACAATAATTTCATTATTTTATTATATATTTTAACTAACCTATCTAATTGCTGGGTGTAGGTATTGATAGTATTAAACAAATATGAGTTTTTATTGAATTTTTATTATAAAGTTTGACTCGCGTTCATAAATTTTAGCATCTAAATATTATCACAAGTTAATGATTATATATAAATACTTTTTGAAAAATTCAATTTTCCGTTATTTATATGAATTTATTGTGCTTAATAATACAATAATCCTCATGGCTATTTACTTATTTATCTATTACATGTTTTGCTTGTCATTATTTTTCTTACATTAACCAATGCCGGCCATGTTAAATACATATTATATACAGACTCAACAGAGTGTAACAGAAAGATATGACTAGGGTCAGATTGGACGAATTCAGCTCACTTACAAACTGTCGTCCCTCGACTCTCTCACTCAGTTATTTCATTTGTCATATCATTTCTGTTACATCCTATATATATATATTATGTATATATAAATATTCGATTTCAATTTTTCGAAACATAATTCCTGTATGAGACTTTCTTTAAAATATGGATTTTCTAAAATCTTTAGTGCACTCCTACGTGTTATACGAAGGTACTATGAAAATAACAAATCTCTAGACATCGTATATTCAGCTGTTCGTATATTAATTAGTCAAGATTAGACTTATTTTATAATTACACAGATTTAATGATAAAATAATATAAATTAATATATTATAATGTAGAATCATTTGTAATCTAAATTATTGTGATTCGATGTAGGTAGGTACCTAATTTTGATATTTAAGATACTGTTTTATTAAAATTAAAATTAAACTACGAAACTTGCCATTAGAATCACAAATTTATCTAGATTCTGATTCTTTCGGTCTAAGATGAATCGAAATGTTCGTCAAAATCAGTGGAGCAGTTCTTGAACCAATAATCACAACCATAATGCCTATAGGCTATAATCATAATATATCCAACAAGATATGAGACATTGAGACGATAATGTGATGCAATTTATTAATGAGAACTGAGAAGAGTTGAAGAGAGACAAATCTAGAATGCATTTTACATGAATTGTCTTCCAAACAAATTTAGGTTAAGATTTGGTGATTTAATCAGGTAAAGTTCATATATATACATATATTACATAAAAATCTTGTGTCACAATATAAACAAATGTTTGTTACCGAACTCCTCCGAAACGGCTGGACCGATTTTCATGAAATTTTGTGTGTGTATGTCACGGGTAATGTTAACATTTGGATAATGTCGACATTAGTCAACTGTTATCATTACCCGCCATGAATATTATTAAATTCTGGCTAGTGGCTAATGTTAACATTAACTGGTTAATATGACATTAGCCAAGGACTTATGGATAATGTCTTAAGCTTAACAACTATAAAATTGCATCATGCATGATATGAAATCATTTTAAATTATTAGCAATATTAAATATATTTTAGATACAATTAACCATATGCAAAAAAAAGATACAATAATTACTAATTACCATAAAATACATAATACGAGTATAATTTAAATGAGTTTATACTAATAGTACAATATTAAATTTTATTTTATATTTTAAAATGTTTTATTTAAACGACGAGATTTATAGCTGCCTTTCAATTCATTAATTATATTTAAATATTTTTCATCTGATAAATAAGATGAATTATCTTCTCTTTTTTCAGACAATAATTTCTCAAATAAATTATAAAATTCCATTTTTGTTTCCATTTTATTTAAAATTAAATTTAAAACACTTAACACTGTACTGGAAACTGTCACACGTGAAAACTGAAACAGACTAACAACAGATCGAAGCTCGACGTCGCGTAGGTATAAAGATGAAATAAGATAAATATTAAGTTCATATATATTGTTTATTTTATCGGTAAGATACATAACTGACTAACTCAGTTATTACTTATAAGTTAAGATAAGATATTATTAGCTGGGGTCAGCAACCCGCGGCCTGTGTTGCGATTTTAAGCCTGCGATTACAATTTATCTAAATTTAAAAATCATATTAATTTATTAGTATTTTCATATTTTTAATTTTTTTTATTATTATTATTATGTGTTATTATTAAAGCTGTGTTAATATATACCACGTTAAATAATACCAAGCAGTGATGAAACTTAAATAAATTAAATTTGATATAACTTTTAAAATTTAGATTGTAATAATATAATGAAGTGTGATATATAGGCCCGTGAATTTTATTTTTTATTTTTTGGTCCTTGACACAAAAAAAGTTGCTCACCACCATAGAATGCTAAAAAACCTCTATATAGCCTATTTAGTACATAACTTTTAACATTATCTAAAATTGACTGGCTAAGGTTAACATTATCCGGATAATGTTGATATTTCAAGTTTATAAACGAAAAATTATACATTAGCCAACACGGATGGCTAATGTCGACATTAGCCGTTAATGTCGACATTATCCGAATGTTAACATTACCCGTAAAATGTATATTAAGTAGGTTTCAGAGAGTGATGTAAACTATTTTTCATACCCCTAGGTGAAAAGGGTGGCTCACAAAAAATATTTTTTAATATTTAAGATTTAACGTGTAAATTGTGTAATAATAATACGAACCGAGCGTACAACACGATGGTTACCAAATATTAGTATCAATATAACTTTTGAACGATTAAATACATACAATTGACATAACAAAAACACAGCATTGCAATAATATTAAGAGTTTTGGTAAGTCTTGATGGAATATTTTTGTTTTTAAAAATGCCAGCAATTAGACATACAAACTTAAGTCGCGGAACTTGGAAACTGGAATACTAGTCAAAGATACACAATATCAAGTAAATCAGGTAAAACACTTAATTTTACCAACGAAAAGGTCAGATTTCATGCTTAGATTTAAAATTGTGACAATTTACAAAACAAATAATTTAATAAAAAAATAAATAAATAGTTAATAGTATGTATATAGGTATATATATATATATATTATATGCGTGTGTGTTTTTAAATTATTTCCTATTTTCCTGTAGAGTTAAGAATAAATGTTCAAGCCTACCCCCTCCCCCGAAAACAAATTCTGGGTACGGCACTGTGCTGTGCCATAAAATAATAATAATTAATACTCATTTTCTTAAGTTTTTAGTGGACATTAGTTTTTTTTTTGTTTTTTGGTTGTATATGGTTAATTTTGCAGAACAGATTTAAGCATGCATCACATCGAATCTTCGCACATTGCCTACCTAGGAGGTTGAGTTGCACTTTAGTCGCTCATCGGAGTGTCCACAATCAAAATAAAAATAAAATAAAAATAAAACATATTATTCATATAATCTTATAGATAGTAATATATAGTATGCACCTAGCGAGGTTTGCAATCCACCGCAGGTTGCTGGCATTATAACCATCAAGTCTCTTATATAGAGATGACATTTTTAATAGGCAACGAAGTGCACGGGATCAGCTAGTATATAATATATATAAATAGATTACATCAAAATGTATACAATTGTATGTTACTATTTAGTAATTATTATGTATCGATGTCAATGTACAGTGTGTGTGTCTGCACTTCGTTGTCTGCTCGGTTATATGCAGATATCTAGCGTTCTCGAACTACGAAAAATATTGGACTCGCGGAATGGCAACCTTGTAAAACGGAGTTGATAAAGAACGTAGGACTTTGCAGAGAGACGAACTTAACAAACGGAGTCGGATGTTGCGAAGGACAAACTTTGCGAATTATTTTACTCCACGTTCACAATTCTCTGGCAGAAATATATTCTACGAGCAACATTCACCAAAGATTTTCACACGAATCTTTGGGACCTCTTCCAAACCGATCTACGTGTAGGTTTACTCGGAATTTCCTCTGACACGTGATACACTGGGGCCAGATGCCAGAAGCCTTAGCTCTGGCGACCTCTGGAAATGTCCAGCAAGTTAGTATGTGGTGGCTCGCAGACAGCTGTGATTCTCCGATCGATGGCCAAGTCCAGTGCTTCGATCAATAAATATCGGCGGTCGAGTTGCAAGAATGTTGGAGTGTCCACGTAGGCGCGGTAACTCTGCAGTCTCGCGAAAGGTCGGCACCGGTGACGGTCTCTGCAATGACGCGATACACAGCTGGTGATTCAATCCTGAGCTCGGGTGATGACTTGGTACGTCAATTGTATATTTTTGATATAATCTATTCTATTTATATATATATGAACTTTACCTGAGTGGATCACCAAATCCTAACCTAAATTTGTTTGGAAGACAACTCATGTAAAATGCATTCTAGATTTCTCTCTCTTAAACTCTTCTGAATTGCATCACATTATCGTCTCATAAATCTCGGTAGGTATATTATGATTATTGTGGCTATGATTATCGGTTCAAGAACTACTCCACTGACTTTGACGAACATTTCGGTTGGAATGAGTAATGACTGACATTGAAATGATTCAACATTTTAATATAATAATTTGTATTATTTTATCTTTAAATCTGTGTAATTATAAAATAAAAGTCTAATCTTGATTGATCAATATCTACATTCTACGGACAGCTGAATATACCTACAATAGCTAGAGATTTTGGAATAAATCTAATTTAGCACCCACTTGAATTTTGCAATTTTTTCTTCTGAAACCTATGTGTTGAAACGAGTTTAGAACGATGGTGTAAAAGTTAGTTGGATGCAAACCATTATTTTGGAAGTTATAGCCTTCCAAACTTTACGATTTTACATTTATACTCATGTGCACAACTCTCTATTTTACAGTGCTTACAACGAATTTTAAATAAAGGTTGAATTTTGGAAAAAAGCATTTTTCGGATCGACTGCTTAAAATCACATCTTACTTTTTTTTTTGGAAATCTACCACATTCTATACCGCCATACAAAACCATCAGCATAGTTGCCATTCGGATATAATACTAAAAAATGACCTTTAGTACATTTCAATGCATTGGGCCTTGCAATAAGGCCCCATGATTGTAGCAGAGATGACTGTCATCGACAACTCCCCGTTTTCTTTATGCTCGAATAAATTAAAAATCGGACATTCGGACCACACCACATATTTAATTAAAACAAAGGTACTTGCTACTTTAACTAGAGTACTGAACTTCTGAGTTATGACAATATGACAAACAGTTAATATTAATTTATAATTTTAATAGCTTTAATTTAATAACAATGCCAATGCCAAATAGTTTTATCTTTGGTATTTTAATTTCCCCAGCACGTATCGCCACACCGCCGTAACACAATCTAAAAGTATACCTTTGATATATTAATAGTTTAATTTAATTTTAGTATAATTATTATATAATAATGAAGGTTGACATTTAAGGATGGCCAGTTAAAGTAACATAATTCACCAATTATAGTATGTAATACAGTATTGTAATAGCTCCCTTCACCTACCGGCTCCGGTCACCTTACTCGAGGTCCTCCTCTACTAAAGTAGTCAACCTGGAGGGAGTGAGGGGGGAGAGCATACCTGCCCTCTGGGCAGACGGATAGCATAACACATGAACTTAACTTTGTTAATTTAAGTAACACGGCGGCTCCGGTCGCCAAACTCTAGGTACTCCGCGCCGTAGTATAAGAAATGTATATGTTACCGCCAATGATGATAATTAGGTATTGTTAAAAATGACTAGTCTATGTTAACACTGACTGTTTTACATAGGTATTGATATTATTGGCTAGTCTTTTTAGAGAATACCTAACTAAGATAGACAATCATAGAACAAATTTAATATTAATACATAATTTCTATGATTGACCAGTCATTGTCATTATTGACTAATACTATGTAGCCATTGATAATTTTAGATATAATATATTATATTTACTATTTAAGAATAAACAATGAAAAAAAAATATAAGAAAAAATTAATTTTTTCATAATAATTATTATTTTAATACTTGTATGTTGATTATTGATTATGACGTATGGGTATCACTTATTCTCGCATGATAAGCTGTTATGGCATTTCGATGTACAAAGCCGGTTATTAGATCTACAAGTACATTTATTTGTTTTGCATTTTGTTTTGCAGTGGCACCGTGCACAATGCATACAAAGACTTAAATATATCATAATAGTTTCCTTGGTAATATTAGAATATTTTGTCTTTAATTCATAAACCATGCGGTCCCTACCACCATGACCTATTGCAATGTGACTATCGTGTAAAATATCAAATAATTCGTCATTTGATACATAATAGTGTACATTTTCTGAATTATTACTTATAGATTTAATAAGTCGTTCTTGCCCATTGAGTGTTATTATATCATACTTACGAATGTATCTGTAATCCTTTGCACTTTTCTTCCCAATTTTTTCCTTAGGTAATTTAACTTCTTGCAATCTTAACATATATTCTTCTTTGTTTAAAAATGATTTATTATCTTCACGTTTATTTTTCAATAAATCAGATAATGCTTTGTAAAATTTTTGACGCATTTCATTTGAATTCATTTTTTTAATAAAACAATTCAACACTTTTCGAAATGAAAAACTATACAAAACTATAAACTATATTATACGAAAGTACAACGTAGACTGTAACAATACTTATGTTAGGTTAGTTGCCGTGAGTATTAAAACTATAAAAGATACCTATTATTATTCGTTATAAAACAGATACCTAATCTTAACGTGGGTTTTTAAAGTTAAAACGATAAAAGATAACATTGACTACACGACGATAGGATATGTTATAATAACTAGTGAATTTATCAAATTATAACATCGTCTGATTTATCAAGTCAATGTTACAAATATATGTTGATTATAGATAATGACCAAGTTACCCAGGCATTATATTAATTGGCTAGTCAATATCATCATTACCTGAATTTACGACATTGACGGTAACATATATATAAATATAGGTATATGTTTATATTTCTTGTACCATGCTCCGCTCGACATTAACGTAGTATTCCGCGAGAACGTATTAACGTAAAATCGTAAAATTTGGAAGGCATTAATGGTTTGCGCCAACTAATTTTTGCACCATCGTTCTAAACTCGTTGAAATATTTAGGTTTCCGAAGAAAAAATTGCAAAAATTCGAGTGGGCGCTAAACTAGAAAATTATGCCGAGATTTTTTATCTTCATGGCGCCTTCGTTTGACATGTAGGAGTGCATTAGAGATTTTTAGAAAATCCACATTTTAAAGATAGTCTAGAGTACACTTTTTTTCAAAACGAATTAATGTGTACGAGCAACGAGTAACGACAATGGACGTTGCAGTATACATCATAGAGTAATAAAAATTATTATCTAAGTGTTTGCACACATCGAGATGAATAATATTTATACAATGCATTATTATATATATTTATATTTAAATTGTTTATCTATCACTATAATATGTTTGTGAGATAAAATTATTGTTTATTGGCAGTGGGTAACCGTGGTTGCGGCGGACGTTCTACACAACTTCAACCGTGGTGGTAAATGTCAACGCCGCAAGCGCTCACACCGGGACGGTGTTTCGTCATCATCGTCAGATGGTCCGTGACAACATCATCGCCGCGAATCGCGATACGTCCCGAGTCGGGCTATTCCTGGAGCGTCGTCAAAAGAGATTACATATTATATTATTGTTGTTGTTATTGTTATTGTTATTACGTTTGTCTTTTACGCACGCTTGTGCGTAGAAAATCGGCAAAACATTTATTATTAATATGTAAATAGTAAATTCGTCTAAACTGCAGCCTGCAGGCGATCGAGTGACGACGACGCGGCGGCGCGCACACAATAATTCCGTAATTATTTCTGTCGTCGTCGTCGTCGTCGTCAAGTGACTCGTCGTCGTTGTCTTCTCGTCTCTCGTCGGAGTACGGCATTCCGCGAGACGCCGCGTTACGGCCGTTTTCGTAACGCGTGCGACGCATTGAGCCTGTAAACTTACCGCCGGACGCCGCCATGCCGGTCCCCGATGACGTCGAACGCGGAACGATGTGACGTCGCGTTGGACCTGTGCCAGGTAATTCAAAGCTTACACCCACAGACCGTGGGTTTGTTTCGTCTACTACCTCTGTCTACGCCCGTCTGGGTCAGGTTGACAGCCTGTGCTTTTTTCCGCATCAGCGCGGCACCGCTTGCCGCCGCATCGGCGTCTGTGTTGAATAATGTTATTGCAGTGTTATTACGCAATCCGACAAACGCCTACAGCCGAATAGTGGCGTACGTGCCGCGGTAACGAGATAAGAACGCAGTACGTTACGTCCGTACCGGTATTCGGTATTTGACGAAACATCGGAATTTCGCACTTGGTTTAAGCTAAACGACGATGTTTCGCACTGTTATATCTTGTCGTCTATTGCATTTCAGTTGTGTGACTTTCGTTGCCATGGTTACACCAATGAACACCATTGTTGATTCATTGAAAATAAACAACATTAGGAGGTACATGCCATGTTTTGTGATTTGTTGACATTCATTACTTGACTTGAGGCTTTCCTTCGTTTGTGTGTACATGATTTTCATGTCTGCATCATTCGGGTTTTGCGATTTGGAATGCACCTGTAGTAGGTATGGCTTTGATTTTACTTTTCTGTGCACATTGTACCATTACATTAACATTCTGTTTTGCAAAAATACCATGGCATATCGTCCCAAACAATAGAATTGTTTAAGTACGCACACATTACCACAAAATATGACGATATGATATTACTCAAAGCACTATCCTAACCCAGCCAAATTGTCATCCACAAATTCTATTTTTCAGTGGGTAAATGTGCTTCATGATGTTTGAATTCGACTAACTTTTCAGGTCATTTTCAATAGTTGTTTTATAGGTAAATGGCGTAAAAAAAATACTATAGTATTATGAAATCCTGTTAAATTTTTGGCAGCTGTGTATATGGGAACAAAATGTGTAAAATATATTTCTTAATTGACACTGGTTACAAGACTGTAAATATTATTTACAAAAGATTCAATATTAAATTGAACATTTTAGTATTAAACCCTAATCTATGCATAAATAAAACACAGTGTTTGTTAGTACTTAGTGAGCAATCCACAGCAAAGTCTATCGCTCCTATGGTTGGTTTAAGGATAGGATAGTCCTCATGTAAATCCATAGTTTTCGACAGATTTTCATTAAACATTAGTCAATAGATTTAGCTAGATCTGTTGTAATATCATAGAACTTAACTATTTTGTACTTTTCAGCACATAAATGTTGAATTTAGTTGATTCATGAAAACCCATCATTTTAAGTTTATTTATTGTTGCCATTGGTTATAGCTGACTATTTATTAATTTTTATAGTTGGATATCATTTTCTTTTAGACTGGCATTTAATGTTTGGCCAAAACAACCCCAATAACTGTTAAAAATCAGGCTAGCTTATTTTTAACGGAGCTTAAGAGGGGGCAAATCCACAAGCATTTAATTTGTCACAGACAACATCAAGCAGGATCAGCTAGTTTATGTATATATTTATATGTATATTGAAGCACATATTATGTTAGAAATGTTTATCTTGTAATACATTTAGATTGAGTACTTTTTGGTGCATTTGTACTGTTGTAGAAGTGTGTGTTAAGATGATGTAATAAGTTCATATTCTTTGTTAAAATTGCTATAATGTCCAATTATTGACCACTATCAAATCAAAATTTCTAAATATTTACACAAAATAAAAACGTACTCGGGTAGTAGCCCAAAACTTGTTCACTTATTTCTATTTGCCTGCTGATTGGCTTATGAACGTTACAGCTACTCACTATAAACTACTTACTGGTATCTTATTTCACAAACAGTGTTCCAATTAAAGACTTTAAATTCAACAATTTTTGATATTAAATTAATTACTTATATTTTTCAGGTCAATATGTATCAAGACTGAACAAATATTTATGAATATTGAAACAAATTTAGTCATGGCAATTAAATACAACCTTACTAGAGTTGTATTTCATGTCAAAAAACCAAGTCAATACTGTTTAATCTAGTCCATATAAATACTATACAAACAAAATATAATTTATACATCTACATAGTTATGTGATTGTAAGTTTTTAAATTAACATTATAATTTATACTGGAATTAAATAGTTTTCATATTTATACAGTATAAAAATGCCCAGAAGACCATTGACAGATGAACAACGAGAACAATCTAGAAAACGTCGCTTAGAACGTGATCGTGAACGACAACGAAAAAGACGTTTAGATCCAGAGTTAAGAGCAATTGAACGAGGAAAAAACACGATTGCTAAAAGATTATCTAGATCTAAAGGCCTCTATGGTGATAACATTAATAAATTATATTCAGAAGCTAACATTGATTGTAGTAAAATGACATCATTGTAAGATAAATAGATAAATAAATAGGTAGATTATTTTTTAACATTTTAACTTATATTATATTTTTAGATTAGACAATGAAGATATTATAGATTTGGAAGATCTCAATCGATTAAAAAAAGAAAGAGATAAAGAAAGACAACGTCAAAGAAGAATGGATCCTGAATTCCGTGCTAAAGAACGTGCAAGAAATAGAATATTGAAAAGGATTGCTCGACAAAAAAGTTACTATACTCTAAAGGTATAATATATAACATAATATATTTTGGTTTTATAATATCAGTAGTCAGAAAAGAATCGATAATCCATTATCCTAACAGGCCAATTTAGGTAGAAAATATTTATTCTTAATTTCTTTATAAGCTCATATGTGAACTCTTTAGGTCTCAATATTATTTTGTATTTTAAATTATCTTCTTAACACTTTAATGATGCTATGTGTTGTCTCAGACCAGCAAATGTAAAGTGTACCAAATTTGAGTTCAGCAGCTACAATTTTGTAGTATAATTTATATTAAAGTGAATTTACATAAGCTTAAGCACAAGTGGCAGCAATGAGCATGGCTAACACGTGATGAGTGTTGCTCTCTCTGAAGTGTCTTTATTATTCTAACAATTTCCTAACTTGCATTTTGCTAAAATTAACAAAGTTAAGTAATTTTTTGGGTGTAGCTGATCGTCAGAAATAAAAGCTGACAATGTCACAAAAACTGATTTAATTGCTAGTGATGGTCTAATTAAAAAGTTGAAGTTGATTTTATTTGAGACAGAAAAAAAATCTCCATAAAAAAATAGCATTTACAATAAAGTAAACAATAAATTAATTATACAACTTAATGCAGTAAATCCAGGTGTAAATTATTTTAATGCAGTAGTCAAAAGATTAAAACAAGATGACTAACAAATTTGTCAAATATCATAATTTAAAAATGCTCATAATATATTGTTAAAATTTAAAAAAATATAATATATAAATGAAAAAACAGTTAATGTTTTTTCCTTTAAGTTTAATAATTGGTCAATTCACTCTAATATATTCAAACTAACAATACAAAATTGGAACTGCTTTGCTATGGAGTAAGACTGTAAGATGGTGACAACACATGTAGGTATGGCATTCTCTTAACCTTTAAAGTTTAAAGAGTACAAGTATACAACATTATAAATTTATAAATTTGCATTCGGCAGGACAAATTTTGTGGATACTCGCGTGCATTATAAATCTGCCATTGTTTGAAATCAATCGTTCAAAATGTTTGTAAAACTTAGGCTTTGGAAAGCTAGTAAAGGAGCTAGGTTGAGTTGTTATATAGTTACTAAAGAAAATGTGTTTTCCTGTTATCTAGGTCATTCACTAAAATATTATAGGGAAAAAAAGTACCAATATATCTTGAATTAATCAATATATATTCGTAGGTAGTAAATTGTGAATGCTGTGGAGAACCAATAGAAAGTGACCATGTATGTTTTTCCAACATATTATCAGTTGAACTCCACGAGATTGATGTTGCCCATAGTACCATAAAAAAAGTCATGAATGGTACCATGAATGATAGCTAACATTCTTTTATTTTATCAACATTTTAAGTTTTATTTTTATTTTTCTCACAATTTTTTTCAAATTTTTTAAAAACATCTTAATTTGAAAGTTGAAACATACTAAAATTACAATTTTGTTTTTTATTTTTTGTTTTGTTTGAATAATTATTTAGTATGTGTTATACGATTATGTGTGCTTTGAGTTTAAATGAAACATTATGTGATATCACACTTAAATTTTACATACTCTTTTACAAGTATTTGAATACTGTGTGTTGTTAGAAATAGATTAACTTATAACAGTTTAAATGTTTTTGTTAACAGTACACCATTGTACTACTGCTAACAATCAATTGTAACTAGAAATTTGGACGTTAATAACTTTAAATTAAAACTATTATTATTTAAATTAAATATTCTTAAACATATAAACATGTTGATGGTATTCTGATGCATATTGTCATCCTTAGGGTGGTTCAGCGGCACAGTCAACACCATTTGATGTATAATAATTTTGTACGTGTAGCTGAAATTTATTTTATCATTGGCTAGTGCGATTAAATATATATTTAAAAATATGCATTCATAATATTACGCCGTTCAAAACTATGACCATAAATTTTAAGAGTAGTTATTATATGTACGCATTGAAGTGCGAACCACAAAGAGACATACACAGCAAACATGTTACAAATATTTTTTAATTTTGATAGATGATTAAAAGTACTTCTAAATTGAAGTATATTTAATATTTATTAAAAGTAAAATAATATCTGTAGTTATTCCTATTTTAACACATTTGCTGCGTATCATATATTCATATTTGTGTATACACTACATGTCTCGTGATGCTGACAAAATTGGGATTTTGAAAATTAAAATATCAATGTATGTCTTGAATGTGAATTATGATAAAATACTTATAGGGGACACTTACAAAATACGAGTAGTTTTATTGTAACACTGACCAAATTATAGTGTATTTAATAACAAGGTTCATGAGGCCAATTGGCGTTATTCAGCATATGTGAACAATGTTAAATGAAGCCATCTCTTGTCATCCACATTTCACATTTTAAGAAAAACACAATTTGAATTAAAAATTTTTTTTAAATGTTACATTAATATTTTTTATTTTAAATTAAATAACCTATAAAACACTTAATATTTTTTAAATTTCATTATTGCTTATAATTAAATGTCCAAATTCTAGATAACATGGCTATTTCAAAATGTTAACAAATTATATTGTTTTTTATGTATAATTAAATGTTTTATTATTATTTCACATTTTCAATCAAGACATCAATTATCACTACCATAACTAATATTTTCTCAATTTTTGTACGTTTTATTTTTGCTCAATAATTTTTTTACTTATTGTGGTTTAATTAAGATTTATTTCTAACCATTATGATCTCAATTCTATTTTTACTGTATAAATAATTTATTCATTTATTTTTGTTATGGTATGTTTACATATTATTCAATATTATACAATACACCCCATACATAAAAATGACTTTATTTTTTGTGATACAAATTTAATTAGTCTTAAACAGTGTTTTAGTTGCAAAAACCAAATTTTTGCAGAATAATTAGAAAGACAAAGATGTATATTTTACACTACAATAGACTTACCATTGCACTGTATGATTATTATTTAATGAAAAAGTTGCAAAGAAATTGTTTAGTTTATAAACATTGCTTTAGTATTGAAAATTGTAATCACAATGTGTAAAAATAATATACATTGTGATGATTCGATAAACTGTGATGAGTTGATGGAAGTTATTTATTTATAATTTCAAGTGTTGTAATTATAATTATTAACTCTTACATTGGGTAGTATTTTTCTAGAAACATGAATAATATGTTTGACTTTTTGGCTCATGTTTCAGAAAATTAAAATACAAAATTTGATCCGTTTTCAAATTTGAACAAAGATGTTAATGAAAAAGGGAGAGTGTCAATCTATCCTGTGTTAACAATTTAAGTAACACATAAAAGGAACTTAGCTCCACGAACCTTTTATATAATACAAATTCAAAATTCATATTGTTTTTTGTTTTAATAATTGTTTGGTACTTAAAAATTTAATTAAGACTTATAATTTTATAGAGTCTACTACAAAACAATAGCCAACGTTTAGTGACTAAACTAGTAAAAACAAGACATGTAAAGTCTTTCTTCATAACTCAATAGTTATTATTTAATGTTTATAAATAATTATAATTTATTAGTTTAAATCACGGTTATATACTTTTAAATAAACTCGTCCGGGGTGATTTTTTTTTACCGTGGATCAGCCTCAATTCAACTAATATTTGTTAACTTGACCACAAATTATTATTTTTGTATATCTACCCTCAGTTAGTTAAAACTGTACCAATTTATGATTTTCAAACTGCCACCTGTAATTTCAGTTTCAAATTTTGAAAACAAAAATTGTATAGACATTGATCAGTAATCGGGATGACAGTAATTAATTGTAGGTAACAAATGTTTAACGGGGCAGAGGACAAACATTTATCGTCCATTTTTAGATTAACCAATGATGGTGAAATAATTTCAATACTAATAATTAGCAATAAGTCAACACCTCTCACCAGTTTCCACCCCCCAATCACTTCTATCAATCTATTTTTGTTCTTAATTTCGCGTATAAATTACAATATCAATTATTAGGCACTGTATGAAAATCACGAATCGGTACTATTTTGTTACTAATCAGGAGAGGAGGATCAAAATATTACAAGTTATCAGTTTAAAAAATATGTTGGCTGGTCGACGTTAGGAAAATCGCCGCGTCGACAGTTGGATTTCTCGTGCCTCTTATATTCATTGGCCATTGGAGATGATTAATGATTATAATATACACACACAGGCGCACAGGTGGCCGGGAGGTCACTACTTAACAGGTAATAACCAAAATATGCATTTGTTTAACTATTTGACCGCCATTTGCAAATTTTTTAAATAGACCCTATCTAGAGTCTCATACAATTTTATGACTATTCTCTAACGTACGTTTTTTCCCTAGCCTCTACCAACCGCTTTCTGCAAATTTTCTTTTTCCGAATATTCGGTTCGTTTATTTTAATTTATTTGCCCCCACTCAGAATTTCTTTGACACCGGTTCGACGGAAATTCTATTTTTCGTACAAGTAGTTGGCTAAATGTTTCCACAGACGACACTTAGGACGCCTTTCCGTATTTTTTTATTTTAATATTGTTATGTCGTAAATCATAAATTATCACAGTGTTGCATGGTACAAACACAATACCTACATTTCAACATTGCTTATAATTTAAAATTTTTCCGAATACAAGTAACTATCATTTTTCGATTCTGAAAGGAGTCAAAAATATTGATTGAAATCATATGATCACTATGATGTTTATAGATTCTTGAAAATGTCACCAAATGTTTATATTAGCATTTTTAACGATTCTGAGCAATGATTGAAGGATTTATATTCGTTACCCCCTTAAAGAAAAAAAACAATCAATAATATCATCAATTAACCTGGGTCTAGGACTACGCGTTATTGACTATTGACATGTGCGTGCACATGGGCGTTCCTCCATTTATTTTACGCTGCAGTCACACAACTAATGATCATGATATAGTTTGCACATTATCCTTTGAAGTGTGAACAAATTTACAGTCATTCGAAGTTTTGGTATTGCCTATATTAAACTCCTTAAAAACTGGGTATCGGTAATAACCCCTGAAAGATGCCACACCTAAGTGTGTATTGTGTTGTCTTCGACTTATATAACATGGCGAGAACAAATTTTTTAAAGGTAGACATAGTTAGCTAATTTACTAATCAACTTATGAACTTAACTTGGTTTAATTGACAGTTAAAATAACTTAGCTTTTTTCAATTGGTTTAAAAATAATTCATTAAGTTTTTTGAAATTTGTTGGTTTATGGTTTTATGCATAAATATTAATATTAAAATAATAATACAAATTATCCAATTCTCTAATAATACAAACTTTTCTGTTATTTTTTTTTTGATAAAATAATTTTGTGTTTAGATAATATTATATTTTCATAGATTAGATAGGCATAATATTATATGACCTTAAATTCCTATTTGATAAAAAAAATAATATTTGTTAAATTATTAATTGAGATGTGTATAGTTTAAATATTTAATAATCATGTAAACGTGAGTAAAATAGGTGTATACGTGTACATAAGTTCGATGAAATTGTTTATAATAAATAATAATTTAGGAAATTATCAAGAACGCAGTCACTCTTAATGTGATAAAAAGTTGATAAACTTTTAACTTATCGAGTAAAATGTATGATTTTCTAATAGCTAGGTACCTGTTAACTTCTAACTATTGATCTTGTGTTCTCTTAACCTAACTTGAGTTAATTATTTTCATTAACTTCCCCATCTTTGAAATGTTGTGTGGTTATAGGCTAATTAGTGAATATAATAGTAAATTTAATTATTAACAAACTTAAAGGTACATTATCTGTGTTCTCTCATTGCTTTTTACAATTTGTGATACTTTTATTTTTTAAATGGTTCATGGGTATGTGCAATACAAAAACGTTCATAACTCGATTAAAAATTTAAGTATAGAACCAAGAGTAAACACAGATAATGTTTTTATCTTTAAGTTAGATCATAGGTATCTAAATTCATATTAAAGCTAACCTACAAAATTGGTTCTCTTAGGTAAACGAAAATTTACTACTTATGCCATACGTTAGTACTTATGTCGGAAACAACACACGCATATGTGGTGCTCTCATAAGGTTGTTTTATAATATAGGTAAAATTGGTAATTATTATTACCTATAGATTTCGAAGTACCTAACCTAAAATGGTTATATTTTTACGATCTCTTGTATAACCAATGAAATGGTGACAGTAGTTTTGATGTTAAAATTGTATTATAATTTCATAACATTTCGTTACGGCCTGGTCCGTACCATAATACCCTATAATAGTAATGCCACCCTCTAAAAGTACCCCAACAGTGTTGAGTGATGTCACAAATTGTTTTCAAACGAACTGAATCCCCCGCAAAGGCTGCTTGAAAAGAACAATTCTCAGATTTTTCAATTTTTTGGGGAACTTGAGTTTAAAAAAATTGGACAGTTTGATAATTTTGTTTACTTTGTGTGGAGGATTTAAATTCGTTTTCAGAATACTTGGTCGTTGCAGAGCCATCATCAAAACTTACTTTGGAAAATATAAATAGGTACGACTAAATTAATAGAACGTACCCTAAGAAATTTGTGAATTTTAAAAATACTGATTTAATGCCGAACCCTGTTTATACCTTTCTTATAACCGTGATTTAATCAACACAATAATTATTGTTTATGTTGATGAAAAATAAAAAATATCCCCGGTATGTAGTTAGCGGGAATAAAACGCATCGGATCAAAAATGCAGCCAATGGAAGTCACTGAAAGTGCGTAAGTCGGCTTATATTCCACACACAAGTACATAACAATAATTTATATGGAACTTTTTCTGCTAAACATTAAATACTTAGGCATTATGCATTATATTATTTATATTGCGTATTACTATTGAACCTGGTTGACTTAAAATCAAATTCACATGTATTATTGATTATTTGGTTATAAATTATGACATCATTTTGAGATCGAAGATATGAGTTAAATAAAATATAGTTAAACATAACTTTATGTATAATTTAAACTGTTTGCTCCCCCCACCCTCCTAAGACATTTCTAAAAACGCCCCTAAGGCTAACTACATTCTTTATAAGGTCTTTGCTCAAATCGTTTTTCTTATACTATTATAAAGTGATCATTAAATTCAAATTTAACACATCCGCTTCAGTCCCCACGACACCTAATGTATTACAGAGCGGTACCCACTTGCCTACCTTTTATCCATCAATTGATTTTCGATGGTGATGATGTAAGCATGTGTGTATTACTATGAATCTTTCCGTTTAAGCGTTACATATTCCGCAGGGAAAAAGCTGTCGGAATTCCCAGTTTTTGTTTTTTTAATCGCATTGACAATAATTGGTAATGTGTTATAAAAATTATTAGACTTTGCACTATTTATGGTTTCTGCAAAAAATGAAACAATAGCTAAACAAAAATCGTTGAAATTTATCATTTTAACACTTTTATTAGTATTTTATAACACTTATAACAACAATAATGGTTCAAATAGGTACCTATACTGTAAAATCTTTCTTTTTTTCTTTTGTAAATAATAATCTTTTATCGTTTCAACGATTATTTGGTCTTAACCCACTAACCCCAAAGGAGCAATATATGATTTTATATAAAATCAGAGTGATTATTTTCATTGACGTCACACTCTTAATAATCGCACCATTATTCGTAATAATCATTATAATTAAAATAGTGCCGAAAAGGGCAATTACGGATCAGTTATATCCCTCCAACCTAAATACGTTTTTTCAATCAGGAATTACTGATTATTTACTGATATTTTGATTTTTCTGTACGGTTCTATAAAATGATATTAAATATATATTGAATTTAAGATGTTTTATATTATCGTGAGTATATTATTATTCTTGGAGACTTGAAATGTTTACGTATATTTTTATAATTTACCATACACAATAAACTGTTCGAAATATTTAGATTAGTGTTAAGCTATAACCTACCTAGTTATACCATGGACTTATTTATGCCATTCTATTGCAGTAATTTGATTTTGATTCAAAAGTTAATAACAATTAATATATGATATAAATATGTACTATTATAATAATCAATAATACAATTAGTACGATGTTTTCGTCAAAATGACTAAAATAAGTAATTAGGATTTAATAATAAAATTCTGGTATATATATTAAAATATATTAATTAATATAAGCTGACATGATACGTTTACGTATGCAATAATCTATCATTGAGTACAAATTTAACAAATCCATTACACTATTACAGAGACCTACACATTGTCGATGTACACTCCACACCTACTGTAGTACTGTTCAGGTTTTAATGTTATATAATAAGGAGGTTCCTGTTTAAAAAATTAATTTTTTAACTTTAGCTTATTTAACTAATTTTTTTTGTATCTTAAAAATTGACTTTATTAAGAGTGAGTTCATGTTTTGATTTACGCATGTAGTATAGTTTATCGTAATATTTTGCATTTTTTTCCCGGTGAAACGTGATGAAATATATCTATAAAAAAAACTAAGGGCACACATTTTTTGTCACATTGTCGTCTTAATCGCTTTCAACACTACAACATGTTGCTGAAAATATAAAAAATAAAACACACAATCTTGAGGTCAAATGTTGCACTTGTTCGGATTATTAGTTTCATTCGTTTTATTAATTTATCTACAATGTTTATGCGCTGTTATTAATGTAATATATTACATGTGCTTATTTTTATGCATTTCTAACTCCCACACAATGGTTTTGAATCTACAGCAATCGTAGTTATAAGTAAAAATAAGCAAATATGTATATTACCTTTTCATTTTTTATGGCCGAGCTTTAAACTCCTAAACTATAAAAGAATCGTGTTTTGGGCATTCACGACATAACATTTTAATGCACGTACAAATTAAATGGAAATTTAAATTGTTTTCTTTCAATTAAACGAACTATATAAGTGACAATAAGAATTGTTGTAGTATTGACAAGTTTTCTTAGATTTCGAATATCTTTAATATTATTATCAGCAAAGTATTATAATTAAGTACCTATGTGATAACAATCCAATACATAGTTCTAAATTAACCGACAATTTATATTATGACTTAATTTCTATGTATTATTTGGAATACAACCACTGGTTTCCCGCTCGGAGATTTTTTTCTGGACACGTACCTCTACGTCTCCACCTTTCCAATATCATATTATTATTGTGGGGTTATCAAAAGTTCTGGCTGCATACGAAACCGCGTCTTTGCGTAGGTAATAATATTCGTAATCTTCCTGCAATAATAACAATCCGTTCGGTCGGACGTACAAAAACTTACCTTAAAAAATCTAGTAACGCACGCATTGACATACACACTAACATACGAAATACGTCATAATAATGTAATATGCATAGAGAGCTGTTTGGAAGCTATAGGGTTACGCTTAAGGTCGTCGATATTGACGCAAATTACTTGTCTATGAATCATATTATTCTACCATGCGGTATCGTATTTAAAATCAATTAATAAAATTTCGTCAACAGAGGCGGACTGGGAATCATGCGGCCCAGAATTCTATACTATGATAAACTAATAGTACCCAATAATAAGTAATATTGTTAGATGTACCGTTGTCGTCTAGCCCACAAATGTAACTGGCCCAGTTAGCTACAGCACACTCACAAACCGTCCACCCTTTCTGCAGCTACATAATATGATGGGCATGTACCAATTTCGCATAAATTGCGCCTCCATTAATATTTTAGGTCAGTATATACCAATTGCGCTGCTTATATTTTAGGTTCACTATTTGCCGTCAATATATCGATTTGTGAAAAACACAAAAATGATTAAATAATACAGCTTGATATTGGCTATGACTACATAAAATTACTAATTTTATTAAAATTGACGATCATCGTATAGTTTTAATGAAATTATGAATTTTTTTTCTTAAATCTAAAAAAAACCTATTTATTAATACACATTATTATAAAGGAGGTATACAGTAATATCAACTATAATAATTAATAAGTAATAACTAATATTATAGTCCCTGAAAATGACTGAGCGCAATATTTATTGGTCTATCAACCCAGAAAATTATCGATCGCAATATTAGTCTATACTCTATAGACCCAGAATAGACCGAGCGCAATTGATATATCGACCCAGAAAATGACAGTCGGTGTATGAAAAGGTCATTTTAAGCGCAATTGGTAAACTCCCAATATGAGTACACATAATGTGAGCGCAGTATTTGCGTACAGTAAAGTATTAGCTTATAAATAAAATAGGTTTTTATATGAAAATATGTATAATGAAAAAATTGTTTGATTTCAGTCGGTCTAAATCTAAACCGTGCACATTATTTTTATCTGGTTAGCATAAAAATATGTATTTACGATCAAATCTGTTCCCCAATAACAAAACAATATATAGGTGTCTAAATTCTCGACCGACGTGCATTCTTAATTTCTTAGTATTCTATACGCGTTACACCGTATAGACGTCAATGAGTATGATGTATACTACGCCCAATTATTACTATACTTCTATTATTGTTGTTTATATCGATCGATGACGACGATCGTGGAATTTTCAGGATCCATAATATTATTTTATTATTATTGTTAACTTTAATATTTTGGTTATCATTTAACAATAACCATCTCTATATTATTTTACTAATCTATTATCTGCGTCTATATTCTGTTATAAACAAAATATTATGATAATTATCGTAGTCACAATGAATTCCTTACAATAGGAAAATGTTATTTTTAAAATATATAGCATTTAGATGTTTGATTCTAGATTAAATGTTATAAACAATTTCTAATCATAATGGTCATGCACTGTTTGTAAGACAGTCGTATTATATTAATCGTATATTGTATAATGTATCAAACAATTCTTAAAAACAAATGTAGTTGAAAAATGTAAATAAAAAAAAAAACAGACAAAACCATTGCGATCATAGATTAATTTGAAGTACGACATACACAGACACCTGTTAATTCAAAATTACTAAGGTTATTATACAATAGTAAAATTATCTTGATTTTTCATAAATTATTGTAATGACACTGGAATTTGCACAAAAATTAAAAACCGTTCACGATGTGTTAGAGCGCTATACTCGTAAGTATCAGTTACCTACAGGCTATATGTAAAACAAAGCAAAATTTCGTTCAGTAGAACTAAATTTATGATGTTTACATTGGTATAAGTCCTATTATCAAACTTAAATATAAGAACACTATAATTGTCACGGTTCTGATACCCTGGGAAAAATAATAAAATACCCCATTTTCCTTGAGATAACTGAGTTGTCAATTAAAAATGTTATTATAATATTAACTACCCTTTAAAAAAGAAAAATTGTCCGCGGTTACATTTCATATTTACATTGGACATAAGGAATAATATTATTTATCACTTCATATTTATACAGCAAATATTTTAACAACTTCTCCACACAAATATTATATAACATAACTCATGTGGTAATTTTTTATATAATGCCCATTTGTTATATTTAAAAATATTTAACTAATTTACATTTATTTAATCTTTTAAATGTTTGCTATTTAATAATGTTTAAATAATTTGAATTTATACCTACTAAAAAAAATTCTTGGCACACTTGTTGATGCGTGTATTGTGTATGAAATCTCTATACAGCAAGTAGTCCTGGTAGGCTCACCCTGTATTTTAAACATATATTATTATGCATTTGATAATGTTACTGTTACATAATAAAGATAACATATTGGAATCGAATTGAATATTTTTTTTTTACGTTATATAGTAGGTTTAAATGAGAAGACAAGAAGTATTTCGTTGTGAAAAAAAAAATTGTGCAATTTCCAAATAACATAACTATAAATCTTTTGTAGAGGATGAATAAAAAATTACGCTATGTATGGGAAACGGTCATAGTATTATAATATACTATAATACTATATACATAATCAATTTTAACCTTCAATTGTTCACGCTGCAGTTTTTATTTAAAACATATCACGTAGATTGTGCAAGTGCAACACTCGCTATTTTGACGTTTTTCGGTCCATATACCTATATTTTTTTGTTCGCAATAAACATACGTCTTCCAGATGTCCGGAATCTTTCAATTTTTCAATGCGCAATAAACGCATATTTTGGTCGCTTTGTACGATTATGCGTCTTATGTGTGGCCGCGTGACCACTATAAAGAGAAGTATGCAACTGAGCAATATATTTATTAGTTTTTGCTTTTTTCGTGTTATACATTATGATGGCTTATTATTCTCCGTCTCATTTCTAATAGTCTATTTTATGCACCCATTTAAAGATCTGCGGTTCCATAAAATCGACTTTATAGTTCATTGGGTTTTTTTTAATTTACACGAGAACCAGAAATAAAATAATTTATATTCGTTTGTTGTGTTATTACTAATTACTGCTCTCAGAATTCCCTTTAAATATCAAATATTTTACCTAAGTCTGTTTATTAATCACGAAATAAGTATAGTAACTATTATAATAGTTTGGTACAATGTATACCACAAGAATTACTTAATGTATACCTGTATACATATTGATATGATGATACATTGATTTATGTAAAGTTATTTATTTATACCAGTTGTAGTGTTTATTATAGTTATTATATAAGTACTCTGTATGAATAAAATGTATTTTTTATTCGTTTCACATAATTTAAAGAATATTATTATCTCGATTCTTCGTAAAGTTTGAATACGTTATACATATTTATTAATTACTATGTAGTATATTATAGTGCACTTTTATATTATTTAAACATGATTATTGATTAAATGTGTATACAAATCAAATAATAAATATTTTAATTCATGGTATAAACATGTTTCATAATATAATTATTTTTTTATAACGTTTCTCTTTTATGAATGACGTATATTCGGTATAATTGATTAAAATTATTTATTCTTGTCTCTTGGAATAACGTAAATTCGTTATTAACATTAGTTATTACTTTACATTTTTATGTTGAAGTGTAAATTACTCCTAAATCGAGCCAAAAAAAAAATAAATTTTTATTAGTTTTTCGAGGTTTGTGTTTAAGTAACCTCGATAATCACAATTTATGAGTGGAAAAGTATGGCTCTTGGCCAACAAAATCAAGCGGAAAAATTAGAAATAGATACTATGAATTTTACCCACAAAGAACCCCAAATTTCAAAAAAAATAGAATTGTATCTTCTATGAAACACGAATAGGTACCTACTGGTTACTATATAAAACTTTTATACTTATTATAGATCGCTGAAAAATAATGTCTTTCTTCTTTGATATTTTAATCAAAACTAAATCGTTATGATATACGTAGACTTAATGAATCACCATGTTGATAAATCATATTATTTTGGAACTAGTACTTTGTACCTACTTATTTGTCTTTTGATGTCATTCATTGGATGGTTTTTTTATTAGTTCTACAAAATATCGTACTATTTGTACTGCACTTTATAAAATACCTGTCTATTTTTGACATTTTTTGTAAATCACATCGCGACATCACGTCAATGGTATCGGAGGTGTAATAGAGAAGTGTGGTCAAACCCATACAAATGTAGATAATTATGGTGTTTGTGGCTAGTTTAATAATTAATTACTGTACATAAATTATTTAAATAAATAATGACAGTTGACAGAACTAAATTATTAGGGATATCATAGGAAAAAATATTAAAAAAATATATCATGCTTGAATAACAATTAAATTTATTTTTAAGTTCGTTAGGTGTTTACAACTATAGAAATAAAATATAAAAATATTATTGTGTTTACGTACAGTGTGAACAATCTTTGGATAGTTTATTATTTAAAAAATGTTGAATTGAATTGTATTTTCTTATTTTGTTAATACCTTGTAGGATTATATACATACATATACATAGCACATATTATTATTATACTGTGCAAGAAATACTGCCAGAACAATGAAATGATGACAACATTTCGAACGTGAATTCTTTATGAAATTACTGTAGATTGTTGTTTATCCTTCATTCCCGATTTTCCAAATAAATATTTTTATCCAACGAATACGTTGATGAGAGGTTTCGAATGGATCGTTAGCTTAAGAAAATACTGCGTTTGCCGACAATAAGTTCATTAATTCAAGCACCTGCCATTGGATGAGTTATGAAAATAATATGGGTAGGCATACGCTATATAATAACGCGTATTGAAATATAATATACATATTATTATAGAGTATAAAATATTATGTTTATGTATACATGTATGGTCATAGATTCATGACAAAGAAATGTTCTCATGGGATATTTTCGGAGGGTAGGCCCCCTGTATACACAATAATATCCTTTCATGTTTTTACTGCGCAGTACACATTTGTATATCAGATTATACGTCAAACCACCAAATGATTTATTACAAAAATTATTAGATTTATCCCGTAGGTATATATACAGTTCCCATGAATTCTATTGGTCCCACACTCCCACATAGTATATTGTATATACTTGCCCACACAATAGGTACATAAAACCCAAAACATCTGTTAAATTGACGCACGGTTCACGTGTCCGAATTACATAAAAATGTATCCATCTGTTCCGTACAAGTAAAATATCAATACATAAATGTATTGACTATTGAATACATCGTACAAGCGTTGAAAAGATTCTCGCACGTACGCACACGGTGGTTGTGCGCTGGACACCTTGAGGTCAGCTTTAAACAAAAGAATTTCATCTTAACATTTTTCATTTCTTTTCTTTTTTTTTTTTTTTTTTTTAAACAATTATTGCTGTTCATCAAATTACATAAAATTGACATCGTTTGTTGAGAACCAACCCTATGTTTGTAGACGTTCGACTAATTACACATAGCTATAATATAGTAACTAATATTTATAATAGGTGCATTAATACGTCATAATAACGTAACAACTAATTCATGTTTTACACTGTGTACCTATTCTGTATTCATGATTCGCCCAACCTACTCTTATTCTTAATGAATAATGAGTAAATTTATGAATATTGTTACATCAGTGTGTATAATGCTTAGCATTAAAACGTAATTCGTGTAGTTTATTTCATTTAGCTTATACGCATGATATAGCACATATATATACTTATGAGTATACAATATACATATGTATTATTATTGTATAATGCAACATATTTACATATCATTATTCTCGTTAAACACCTACCATAGTATTATTGTTGAATATATAAAAAGTCTGTACTAACTATTCAGCATTTGTATTTTACATACCTAAACAATATAATATAATGTACAAGCATAGAAAATGTATCTATTTGTTAACTCGTACTAAATATAATACTTATAATAAACTACCAAATAGGTACCACATTTGTTAAATACTTAAGTTGTAGAGGCACGTACTTATTATAAAAGGCTGTAGTAAATTTGCATCAAAATTGGCCCAAATAAACTTACACCTACAAAATGAGCTTTTCCTACACCTCGAGTAGTAAGGAATGGGAATTGTGATTTACACCGAAATTTAAATCGATTATTCTTTGATAGTATCTGCCTATACGTATAGGTTTCGATAGTAGAGTACGATATTTTGAGGTATGTGAAGCTATATTAACCGAGAATATAAAATATATAATTTAATCAAAATATAATTTTAAGACACTTAATGATTTCAAATTATTTACACAATTTAGATTTTGATAAAGAGTGTCTAAAGTTTTAGCATAATTACTTTAGCATAAAAAAATCACTAGATTAAATACAAATTACGTTTCTGTTTAGACTTTAACTCTCACAACACAAGCTGAGCTTACAGATATTGCTGTAGCCATCATATATGCGCAATAATAATGTATAATGCAGGGATAATTTTGATTTCAATTTAAATTTCACATTCATATATTCATTTTTACTGACATAATTTTCTTTTTTTTTCGGTTTAAAATATGAATTTTACATTTTTACGATTTTAGTTCTAATTTCTAACGCCGAGAAACCTGTCATTGTTTCCACGACTGTTAGAAATGTATATATTTCTATAATAAAACAATATCGGTATGTACAATATATTGTGAATTAATAATTAATATGCGACGTGCCCCCGTTAAGAGAATGTTGTTCCACTCTTTTGAAAACCATATAACCATATAGCTCGTTGAAATGTAGAATATAATCATGGAAAGTAAATCAATAGATAAATTAAACAAATAAACATTCCTTTGGGAAGTTAGAAGAGTTGCCTTATCGCCCATTGGTAATATTATCGTTTTGACTCTTTCAATTTTATTGAGTTATCTAGCCCGGACTATTATTCCTAGTACATGATGTACATTTTAATGAGTACGAAATTACTCGTTCAAATTTGATTTAGATAAAAATTTCTTAAAAATATTTGATGAATAATTAAAAATAAATAAAGGTGGTTCTCATTTGAAAAGTAGATCATCCCAGGGCTCGCCGTGAGTAGAAAAAAATTATTTCATTTATTATTTCAATTATTTCATTTATCTAAGTATCTAAATTCCAAAAATCAGATTTCTTTATTACTGCATTATTTATGAAAAAAATAAGGATGAGCTTAGTGATACCGTTTGTATGTAGGTATACGTAAATCTCGAATTTTGATTTATCGATGGAGCTAAAATAAAAAGTTCTGAAAGTATGGCAATGATAAAGCTCCATGGAGTTAAAAAACCCATCGATATCATGTTTTGCTACTGTTATTATTGTCTAAAGCTAATTATTAAATTGTATTTCACTATTTTTTTAATACTTCAATATGTCTGAGCTGCAATAACTTATTGATACCAGATCTGCGATATACAATAAAAACTTCAATCTTAATTTTAATTTCTTACAAAAATGAATCACGTTAACGGAACAACAATTTATTTAGGTTGTATACATTGAATTCTACATCATATAGGTACCAGATTAGCAATTATAACTTGTAACGATTATTTGTTTCATTAATGTCTGCAGATGAGAGAAAGCCCACTGCGGGTGAAAAATGTCCGTTTTCTGTAAAGTATCGGTACACATCTAAATATCTCATAATTATCTGCTTTATACGTTGCAATCGTTCGGATAATTTATCCGACTAATGACTGACCAAACTATTTGTCTGGTCGAATACTGCATATTATCCACCGTTGTAACACCATTAAAAAAAAGATTGTGCATTCCAACACATAAAAATTAATGTATCACGGACTAAATAAATCGTAAATTATAATGTATCCTCACATGATTTCTTATATATTAGGATATACCGGGTTCGTATATTGATATATTATGTCTTGGCTAATATTACCTATTACAGCAAATTTAATGACGAATGGCGTGTATTCGCGCGTTGTTTTAATTAGACAGATACATCGTACATACACCTAAAAAAAAAAATATAATACAACTAAAGAAAAGTAATATAGTATATACCTCCTATAGTCTATACAATAATTAAATAAACTAGTCGTTGAAATCGAATAATTTATTCAAATTGCTGTACCTATTACACTGTAATTGATCTTGAATATAATGGTTAAACAAATATAGTTGTATGAATAATATAGCCATATAATATAGGTAATTCGTATCACCTATTTACCTATTTGCGTTTTATCATGATGATTCTCAAAGAATTTTAAAAGAAAAATGTGTTTTGTGGACATTATTTTTCCAGAACAATTATTTTTATCAAACATTTTCTTAAGTAGGTACACAAAAAAATACTGACAATATATTATTTTTAAACTTACTGCTTGTACATTAAAGCAATTCCGTCATAATAATCATATCATATTATGATGTTATCATTAGTTAACATATTAAATTGTTTTTCAGACCGTATGTTAAGTGTTCTGTTATAGTTATTATACGCTTATAAAGTACACAATATATTATATCATAGATAATTGAAATCAACAATTTGGCCAAATTAACTGCAGTACAGTTTATAGCTTATTGTATTTAATACATTTGTTTTATTTTGTTATAAAATGAATAAAAAAAACTATTAAATAGATTCAAGGTTTTTTGTCTGTTTCAAACCTGCGTGGCTTTGCTACTTAACTATTTACACGTGATTTTTCGAATCGTCGTAATGGCGCTGCAATAATAGAAGTGTACCTACTTGGGTACCTAAAATATTATTTTATATATTATAATCAGTATTTATGACGCAGTGACATATACCCAAATGTACAGACTACAGAGTGATTACCTTGACAGTAAACAATCATTAAACGTACGCTTCCAAACAATCTTTTTCCAATATTGTTTGAAGTTATCGTTTTTAGGTTTTTGCTTTTTGGATTTCATATTCGGCTAAAAAAAAAAAATGATTGCTTCGAAAATAATAACGAGTTCTCAAAGAATCACCCAGTAACAGGTATGATGATATGAATTGCATTGCAGCGCTGCAGTATAACGCGCACGTACGTGTGTATTATAATTATTTGGGTAAAAATTGGGTAATGTGCGGATAGGTGCGTAGGCATGTATGTAATATATCGCCAGTATATGACCGCATAATATGACGGATATCTGATATTTGCATACTCAAATGTGTACACTTGGATTTCGTGTTTGCTTAGTGCGATCAGCAGGTGCGCACGAATCCAGTAATAATATGATAACACGCGTCACGTCGTAACAGGTAATACCTATGATGATATGATGTGTACGGTTTTCGTCAACGCTCACGCAAGCCGGCGGCATCTTTTCTCGGACGGCTCGTATATTATATTATTGGCGCCCGGCGACATCCCGCGTTGGGCCGGCATGCCGACGCGGATGTAAAGAACATCAAAACACGTGCACCCGACGTGATGCGTAGTACAACGACAATGTGTCGCGTGCGACCCGTGGTCGGTCGGTCGTGTGCACCGCGACCGCAACGGTGCGCGCCGCCGCCGCCGCCGCCGCCGCGTTCGGTTCGCTGTGGCCGAGGATTGACGGACGAGAGTAGGTACTTACCTCCACATCACGCCTGCAGCTTGTGCCACGACACGCGGCCGTATTATACCGCTCGAGGCCCAATCAACGCGATCGACGGTCAACCACACCGATCGTGTGATTGAACACAATCGACGATCGATTTTCGCGACCGATGAAATTCAAACGCGTTTGCATTTTGACCGTCGATCGCGTTGATCGTCGTTCGACACTGACCGCGTGTGGGGGGGGGGGAGGGGGCTTTGGGCTGTGCAGGCCAAAGCCCAGGGCGGCGAATTCGTGTGTACCCGTGTAAATCTATTTCAGCCTGCGGGCGGCAAAAACCTCAATCCGGCCCTGGCACGACGTATCGTTATTAATGTCACACTACGCGCGCTGACGTTTCCGTTGTCGCGACGACATAATATGTCTTATGCGGCCGATGGTACCGTACAAGACGCGAACCGTCGTGACGAAAGCTTGTGTGTGTGTGTGTGTGTGTGTGTGTGTGTGTGTGTGTGTTGAAGAATTTCCTCTTCGTCGACGAATTTCGTACCTAATAATGATGACGATGATGATGTTATTCGCCGTCAATATTATTATAAAAATATGTATAACACGAGACGGACACACGCGGATATTATATACACACACAATATAATACATACTATGGGTGCATATAATATACACGCGCGCACAAGACTATGGGCTGTTAGTTCAACGACCACTAGAAGGTTATTCGATTTTGAGTCGTATAATATAATAATATATTATTATATAGGTACACAACACATCACGATATTATAACGACATAATATATCGTAAGTGATAATTACATGATTGCCGTGCATAATACGGCGCTCGTTACACGTTATTACTGCATAATAATCGTAATAATAATAATAATAATAATAATATGTGCGTACGACAATATTATCGATTAATCATTACGTACTCGGCCGATTTCGGTATTGTACCCGTGTATAGTAACTATACCCACACCGTGTGGGCCACACGTGTGCATATCATCGGGTATGTGTTACTAATGAAATATTCGCGGGGCGGGTTGGCCGGGGGAGACTTAAAAATCGTAACGTTTCGTCATCCGAAATGCATTATAATATGGCGGGTAGGTTTTTCGCGCGGGCGTGTGCATCGCAAAGTGCATCTGTGGTCGCGGTGTGTCGCGATGACGTTATGTACATGGTTTTCGGGTCGCGCTGCATTGCGCACACCGTCGCCGGGCTGACATATTCGTGCACGGCCGATGCACGTAATATTATCGTTATGCCATCTCGCGGATTCATTGCAACTGCAACTGCAACGGTGGTCCGACACGTGGGCGGGATTGTTGTTTATTCAGACGATTGCATTCGGAGCGCACCGCGGTGGTTGCGCGGCACGTCCGTGCTACGACGATGACTGTTTAGGACGGACAATAATTATTATCGGCAATTGCGCACAATCGATTCGTAAAAAAGCACTCGTGACGTATATTGATATATTGTATTATTATCGTAGTATGCGTATCGTATTGGTGGCCGTCGTCGTCTTTATCCACGTGGTTTTTGTTTTTTTTTTATCCACCGCACACCCACCACGGGCTAACCCCATGACCTATAATTGACACTTGTTGCGTTGAATGTAGTAACACAGTTTTTGCGTACCTGCTTAAAATATGAGCTGACTATACACTTGAAAGTATTATTATACTCAAACTCGGACACTCGATACTATTTTTGTTTTTTTTTTTTCCGATCGGCAGAACACGACTTTTCGAAATGGCACAACATCATAAATCCGTTTCCAAGACCTTGAGTTTTTAAACGCATGATGACATTATATTAAATGGTTTTAAAGCATTCCACTACTCCAGCCTCTGGGCGATTGAAATATCGATTTCCGGCATATTCCTATTACCTATAACAATTATTATTATTACACATATTCAACTGTAGATGTGTCCACGTGATTAAAACATAATGTGGCCAGTCAACTTGTATATAGGCATGATTTAAAACCTTGAAAACATTCTGCTTGAACGTACTATGATAGTAAGATGTGAATAAACTTGCATATTTAAATTTGTATTTTAATGCTCACTGCCTTACCGATTGCCTATTATAATTACAATAGTAAATAAAAATGTTACCAAATATTTGCATAATAGTAAGTAATGCGTATATTATCATGATTCCAACAATATTTAAAATTGAATCATTTTAGAAAGTTGAAAAAACTATAAATCTTTTTGCATAAATGACTCATTACTTTAAACAGCTAATTATAATGTGTTCAACTCGGTACATTGAAATATCGAATCAATCACAGATATAGGTGTATAATATACTTCGTGGTTTGTAGTCGTATTATACCGTATAATATTATATGTAGTACAGTTAAGTAATCTAAAAAATAATTAAACTCAGCAGTTTCCAGTAATGTTTGACCTTAAGACCTTCTTAGTAGTACGATGAAATTAATAATTATCGATAAAACGAGAATAGTTCCAATTTAAACTCCTAAATTGGGCCCCTTATTTAAATTGATCTGGTCGCGCATGGTTATATTATTTGGTTTTGACATGCTTGCGCCTACTTAACAGCAAGGAAATTGAAATTATGCCAAAACCAATACGCATAGTAGTAGCCGGTACATCCGAGTAGATACATTTACAAAACCTGTTAACGGAAAATCAAAATCGAAAATGTCTTGATAATTTCGATTTTCTAAAAAAACAACTATATTATTACTCTTGTCGTTAGGTTAAAACCGTTGAGTCGAAAGTTATTTATGTTGTCCGACAATAGATTCAATTCCAAGAGTTTAAAATTAACATTATTAAGACGAATATCATCGAGTTGTTTCGATTATAAATAGTTAATTATTATTTTAGATTAATCGTCATCTGCAGGGTTATATTAGTGTCTGCTAAATTATGAAATCAACAAATATTTATTGGTTTATTTTTATTTAAAATCCTTGTATTCAATGCGCGTGGTCAGACAACATCAGGCACTGTTTTTGGTTTTTTAACTCAACTGTTACTCGGTTAACTCAACTATATATATATATATATATATATATGTATAAACGAGATGAATTAACTGAAAACAGCTTGCAATAGTTACTACGATTCACGGTGGACAATGAAATTTGTATTGATTTATGGAGTTAATCAAAAGAACGGAGCTGCCCGACGAGTTAAGTTTAAAGAAAGACGACGACAGTCTGAAAATACGCACATCGTTGTAAAATCACTATATATATACATCCATCGCAGAATCTACAATAACTTTTTAACTATATAGCCAATGTCCGCGACTTCTCGTATATAATATACCTATTATACATATTAAGCTATACATTAGAAAAATTAGAAACTCGTGCCCATTATATGTCTATAGTGCATGTATGTAATACACTTGTTGTGTACTAGCAGGTTAGAGGTATGTACCTATTAATTAGGCATAGGTTATATATTTCCGTTCGAATACCTTGTATCAGTCACTATAATTAGGTACCTACTTACCACAAACTCTGTGCAACGTAACACCATCGAGCCGAATGATAAGCGTAATATTGAACGTTACGCATTCGATATTATAAGATATTATTATTATTATATTAAAATTATATATTCTTCGAGTATTGTGTGTATTGTGTAATGAAATATTTGAGTTGACGCTGCGTGTTTAATGAGTCGAATAAAATAAGATATAATACCTATACGGCTATATATAATATGATCTCGAGAACCACGTTTATATAGTATATAGTAGGTAGTAATGTCGTAATTATTCACGAACGAATATTTGTCAGTCTTGTGGTTTTAAATTCGTATTATATTTTGTATTCGGTTATGTAATAATGTATTCGGTATACTCGTTAAATGCACGATGAAAATTAATGGATTAAATGGAAATTGTATTTTTATTATAAATTGGCCGTGTCGGCTTAGGCCCGTCATTATAATATCAGATTGTAATCATGAATACTAATTTATTATTATTATTTTTTTTTTTTTTTGTATATTATACCTACTACATGAAATATAGGCATATAAAAAATGAAACTGAAAACACATTTCATTTCCTTATTATTATACATTTTTATGATCTCCAGCTGCATTAATGGTTCTGAATTCATTACGAGGGCTTATGTTCCATTCTTGTTGCATGGCTGCTGCACCAATGGAAACACACGAGTAGTTTGAATATATTAAATACAAGAAAGAATACATTATTGACCGCTAGGTTTTTTCCATTGAGCGAGCAGGCAGCAGACATTATTTTCTTAGAAAACCATATTAAGAAAAAAAAAAAATGTCTTATGGATGTATACGGTTTATATAACGTGCCTATATTATAGTATATAATTATAATTTATACGTATGTATAATGAGTAGACCCAAGATCCTATTAAAGAAACATGGGGAAATAAGGTCTTTACCCGGGGCAACGTTTCTTCCAAAAGGAGACCCACCCATATACGATAAAAGATAAAAGATATTTCGAATGAAAGTATGCACACAATTTATAGTTGTCGGTAAAGCAAAAAGAAAGATTTATCGTTTTTGATAAACTATTTACTATTCTGTGCCTAATGAAAACGTGTTTTTTGAATTTTCATTATTGAAACTATTTTTTTTTTTTTAGATATGATGTAACCTGTATACAAGAGTAGGTAATATTTTAATTTAAATATAAATGATACATGGATCATGTTACAATAAAGTTTATCAGCCTTATTTTTTTTTTAAATATAATTTATTATAGTTGGTTTAATTAAACATATACATTAGAGGCAATACTGAACGTAATACAATATTTCCACTTTCGAACCTACAATATAATATAAGCCCATGGCTACAGAGTGCTATTATTTTGAACTAGGATGGGGTTTATAATATATTTTCCGAAATAATTAGGATGATAACAATAACGATTTTTCATTCTGTGAATTATGTCTTTTTTTGTATACACACAATGTCACCATCACACACTCGCTTATTGATCTATATAATTGCAAATATATTGTGATATGAAAATTAAAAATAAATGCATGTTCAATGTGTATTAATGACGTGCAGGGTAATTATAAAAATCAAGAGTTAATTAAATCGTTAATCATTATCACGATCGATAATTTCAGAATTAATCGGTCCATATTCTTACCACATAATATGTAATACATTATCTATGAATTCGTTGAGTTTGTACATCGAATAGTTTAGACTAAATGACCAAATGCAAACCGTCTTAAAGGTTTTCCGATACCCACGTACGGCGATATAGTGAATAGTACGCGATATGCTGTGCGACGCATACTCGCTTTTCAAATGTACGATGATTAGGAGACTGCACCCCTGGCACCCACCTGTATTCGTCAATATGACGGTATATATGTCACCAGTAAATTGAGTACGAAAATACGCAATGATTGCAGTATCGTCCACACGATCGATGAGCAGAATACGAGTAAAGTATTATGTAGTTAATTTGCTGTGCCTACAACGACCGAGCAAGCGTAATAAAATTAGATTCAAGAACAATTTAGTGTGTGGCTGTATAGAAACAGTATAGGTGGTTGTATTTCGGACAGGTACGCGTTAGAGTACCTATACGTATAATAATCGCGAACGGAGATAATATAACATGGATTCAAACGAAATATGAAATTATAACTCTAGACCAACTCGTGTAATCCAGTAAAACGCGTCGGAGGAGAAGTATAGGTACGTGTTGTATTTGCTAAACATTTATACAATACTCAAGGATTGCACAAATATTAGATATACCCTGCAACTGCTCAAGTCGTATCCCAAGACTGAAACAACGATAATATGAAACGTATCGCATGTGGTTCGTGGTCATTGGTCTCGGGGCCCCGGTACTGCAGGGACTATATATCGTCCGAGCGAGCGCAATAAATGGAAAATCTGTACCTAAAAAAAACTGTACACACCCACTATACACGCGTATAGACACCTCGACACGAGTGCTTATAAGCTCGTACGTGTACGAATCAAAATATCTAATGTAAATATTATCGCGGTAATATATATTGCGGGTAACTCGAACCTCGATGACTTATAACTTATAACTCTTGATATAGATCACAATGGAAATAATCTCCTACGCGCTGAACACTATGTTGTGTTAATGTTTTTCGTTACTCCGCTCGAATTTCTAGATTATTTGTATTTTCCTTATCGTTCCCATTGAACTTTTATAGTTTATCGAAAGTCAACTGTGCTCCTCCTAATGAGTAGAAGATAGGAATGCCATAAATTATAATTGGTTCTGGGTATGTATACATATATATATATATATATATATATGAGATGGATAAAAACAAATATTCAACGGAAAAAAAACGTGTTGCACTTAGATTATACTTGTACAAACAGTCACACGCAACGATGCCTACACGCAGCCACGTAGGCACCCGTGTTTATTGGAATGAATCGTTGTCATATTATATGCTCGTTGATGTGTTTATTATACGTATACATTCGCATGTTTATTAGTTGGTGCTGTTTTACTACAAGTTGATTATTGGAAGGCTACAAATATATATTTTGGTGACTCATACAGTTATCGTACACGCCGAATCGTAACGAGAACGAATATTAATTAAACACGGCTTTAATACCTATATATTAGGTACCTATTGTATAGTAATATAATATAAAATAATATAATTTTTAAAATATTTTTTCTCTTTCCGAGCTATATATATATACTATTTAAACCGTCTACTGTTTTAGTTTTTATTTTCAATTTGCGTGGATAAAAAATTGTTCTCAATTAAAAATCTGAAAATTGAATACTAGGTTCCTTATCATTGCCTTATGATACATCAAGTTCTTTATACAGCAAGACAAAGCATAGTCACAATTTTTTTCATAAGTATTTACTTATTTTATTAATTAGAAGTATTCCACATTTTGACCAAATTCTACAAATTTTCGGTAATGTGTAAATTATTATGAATTTTGGTACCTATACATTGCAACTTAATACACAATATTTCTCATAAATTGTTATTAATGCAATTTTAAAAATATCGAAAATACATTAATGCAACTTTTTTTTTATTGTAGACTTTGAACGAAATTGAATAATTAAACAAAAAGTAACGATTTTTCCTTTAATAACCTTAGATATAGTTTGTTTTAGTTAAAAAAATATTAAACTTAAGGCCTTGACACTTTTCTCCAATTCGTCGATTTGCCTATAGGATATAATTATAATCTGATAATATTAATGCTTTTATCATTTATCTAACTATAATATTAAAAAAAAAAATTTAATGTATCTATTTGAAGGTACAGACATACAAAGGTCTCTTAACTTCGCCTCCATAAGTTTACGTGCATCGTCTGTACTTGCTGTTAAGCTGGGCCTGGCAACTTTGGCTGCGTACGAGTTAATTCACAGGTACTTGTGTTTCATTATAGGAGACCGTTGAATTATTGATTCCGGAGGAAGTTAAAGGTATGTATTAGTTGATTACCTTTTTGTTGCACAGTGGAAAACGAGGGAAAAAAGTATGATGGCCAAATTGAATAACTAAAAAAAAAAAAGTTGGGAAACGTTTAACCAACCTTCTCGTGGTGTCTCCATGGGTAACGCTAATAGGCCGAGTTATGCTAAAGGCTAATAAGTCCGAGAATCAACTATATATACACATGTGATAGAAATCAATTCATACGTGTCCTATAGATTAACTCAGAACTCAGCTCACCCACACCAGTGACTTCCGCAGTCCTTCAATATTCACTCCCACCCCTAGCTGAAATCTTTGTATTGTAATGATATATAATATTGTACCTACTGTTACCTATGTATATCTGTATATATATTGAAAATTCGACTCCTAGTACGCATCGTGTATTCGTGTGCGGTCACGTTTCCCGAGTACCTGGTGACAAAAAAAAAAAATAATGTAATCATTAACGCAATGTCATAATATTATATATTTACATATTGGGTGACATAATATGTATTAATTATTATATTATCAGACACAGTGTACAGTATAAGTACACCATAAAGTATAAACACTCGTATAATATTATAACACTCACATAATCGTATGTGGCATGCTCTATCAATACATTTTACATGAATGAATGAGATCAAGTTCAATGAAGTCGGTAAACTATTAATGAAATCGATGATCTAAATATTCACGTGTACGGTGTACGTGCACGTGTGTTTAAGTGCCTTGTTCTTAGATACATACAACTGTATGTATACATATTTTATCGTTTCAAACATCATTATCGGGTTTCGTAATGTTAAACAAGCCAATTTAACCGTTTTTTTTTTTCAAATGTTTATCCGTTAAAGAAATTAACATTTTTTCTAAGGAATTCATACGTTATAATATATTCTTGCACGAAAAATAATTTCTACAAAATGTAATTTACCGCTCATAAATATATGTTTTAATATTTTCACCCGAATTCTTCAAAATAACTAATAGTGTAAAAAATATAAAATAAAGCGGCCCATTTATTGGTGTACTAGAAAACCTTGTATGTACTGGTGTTGATTATTGTATTGGATATAAAGTAATAAAAAAGTAATAAAAAATCGTTTCAGCGTTAAAATGAATTTAAATTGAATTATTAATTTTATTGAATTTAGACTTAGTATAAAACAAGTTATGTACCTATAAATTACGCATTCGAGTAGGTACCTACGTGTCTAATAAACATTTTATACTTATAAAAAAGTATATGACACATAAATTAATTATTTGAACACACATTCATGTGTACTTACATATTTAACATTATTCGAATGAATTTATTAGGACGTGTGATAATATGACAATGTGATACATTTCAGTAATGAATAAATTGATCACACATACCTTTAAGGTATAGTAAATTAGACGTCGGCGAAATCTAAATATTTATGTGTATTTATTTAATAGGTATAGTTAAATTATATTGTACGCAAGCATAGACAGAAATAGCTTAATTCGTTGATGCAGCTTACAGAATAAAGTAGCCAATTTTTTTACAATCAGACTAGTACGTTTTGAACAGTCTAAGTTATAAATTTTATGATAAACGGGTATTGGCTGTGTTATATTGTTACTACAGAGGTCAGAAGCTATAATAACATTCGTAATTTCGACAAGGCACCTCTTTGTCGTAAAAAGGTATACTTGAACAAATTATCTGATAAAAAAATTGGTTCGGTTACATTTTATCTGCCTAAGTAGAAGATTAAATAAAATATCTTACATATTAAATAATACATTTTCCTAGCCGATCGCCGACTATGGCCCAGCGACACTAACTTGCTCCTCCGCAACCCACAGACCTATCGAAATAGAGGAAAAAAGCCCTGAAATAAAAATATGGAAAAATAGAGAGGCCCGGCTGTAAGAAAAAAAGCCCCTTACCAACAAGCAATAAACATTCAATGATTATGCTCTAAATATTCTGAATTTCCAATTGTTTTATAAGTTACCAGAGTCCAGAATTATTGATACTATATTTTATTATTCAATAATTATGTAACACTGTTTTCAACAAAGTGTATAGTCGTGTTTTAAGTAAGTTGAATGTAATAAATTATTACATTTTGTACTTTTTTATCATATTATTTAATAATATAGTAGGTAAGTACACACAATTAATCATATATAAAATATTTATATTACATTATATATAATATTATAAAAACATTTGTAAACCGTCTTATGAAATAGAAATAGAAATAGAAAGTAAGAAAATTGACTATAGTATATTAAAAATATAATAGTACCTACCAAAGTTAGGTTGGTAAGTATAATTGCACCTAATTTATTACACTTGGTACTTACTAGATTTAGGTATTTTATTAATTAATTATAAAGCAAAAAAATTACATATAATATGATATGAAACTAAAAAAAAACTGATAAGTTAATAATAATAAACCAATTAAAGGTAATTTTTCTTGAGCCTTATTTTTCTATAGCCGGGGCTTTTTTTTCCTAATATCGACCAATCATGTCGGTCCAAAAAATGTTGCTGATGCAGCACATTAGTAAGCAAATAGCAAGTAAGCAATAAGTTGGCAACAATATATAATCGCAGTATTTTATGATTGAGTTCACTTCGATTTAAGAAATATGTGTACCACCACCGTAGTAAAGGTGATTTAGTCAATGTTTATGACCAGAGCGTTGATTTTTATTCACAAAAAAATATCCTAATAATATGCCATAATATAATATCCAGTAAACATGGTGAAGATATGCAAAAAATGTTCACAATTAGGTAAATCGTTTATTTCATAATTATTTACGTAGGTATAATTGGGTATTAAAATAATTTAAAAAAAACTTAACAACTTAATGAAATGCTTAATTCGAAAGAAATACGTTTTTTCAGTGAAATTGCTTGACAAACTATGAACAAAAAATTTCACTTTCTGTTGAATACGATAAAATCGATAGAGTTTAATTTGAAATTTGAAAAATGAATTAAAAGAAAAAAATGCTTGAAAATGTAAGTGAAGAAAATCTATGTTTTACAATAAGTTAAAATTAATGCATTTTTCCACAGACTAGCAGTACTAATGATGCAAATTAAAGTCCTCATTCATTGATAGCATTAAAATCTTATCTTATGGCTATTTAAGTATATAATTATTTTTATAAACAACTGTAATATAATATAGCAACTAATATGGCTATAATTGCATTATAAAAGTGTATAGTCTATACTCTATATAATATTCTGTATATAGATGTAAGTACTGAATATTATTATTTATTTTATAAGTAGATTAATTTGATTTGTTGTATGATATTTATGAATTGCGATTTATGATTTAGGTATTTTACGAGTAGTATAAAATGTATATTTTGTATTGATTTATACGCGCAAAATGACTGATTATTGAAATCCGTAAAAAACCATCGCACAGTAACAGTAACATATAATGCAGTTAAGTACGGTCGGTTTATTTTTTAGAGTACGTAAAGATAAATAAAAATAACTACAATTTAAAAAATATTTCGATATATATAATTATTTTATGTCTATATGCTACTGATATAATATTAACTTTATGTTTGACAGTAATTATTCAAAATAGTCAGGTAATTCAAACGTAAACATGGCAAATAGAGTCGACACGCAGGTAAGACGTTATCTTAGCTAACTACAGAATATCGGTCTTGCTAAACTCAAATTTGCCATGCAGTGTAGATACGTTTGTATTTATTATTAAGTATTTTGTTAGATGGATATATACTTTCGGTCGTACTCAAGACATTTATAAATTGAACAAATTTTTATTTTCGGGACTCATCGGAGTGTGCAATGGCTTTCCGTTCAGTAATATACTAATATTGAACTATTTTAGTGACTTCGAACTAAACCGATAGTAGACTACCTATGTAAAAGCATTTCGATGACCATAGAATTCTTAACTAACATAAATTTCGTTATACTTTTCGGTTTGATAACCTATATACTTATACTGAGCTCATAATAAATTACATTCAAATTATAAATATTTTTTTTTAATTTTCCGATACTAAATATTTATGTAAAACAATATATCGAGACTCGAGAGTATTAAACAATTTAAATTTTAGTTAAAAGTCTGTGAGCTTATGAGTAGGTTTAAATTACTAATGACCTAGCAGTGAGGCGTTTTTTAAATACTCTTCCTGGTATTTTTGTACGAAATTTTTGGTTTCTCGTTTTGACATTTGGCATTATCTATTTGGTATGTCGAGGGTTATGTCTGCTGTAATTCTATTTGTGTCTTCATTTTAATTTTCTTACTCATTTCTATTATAATATATTATGTGCATGTTAAATAAATTGGCAATAAACCGTGCTACGGATAAACGAATTTAGATACCTATAGCGGAAGACAAGAAGTATTCGAATCACGGAAAAAAAGCACAAAAAAATAATAATTATAAATGTGAACACATGTACCTATATAACATCTACTCCTAATTAGTAATTAATAATTCACAAATTATTGTTGTATATAATAGGTATATAATTCTTTATGATTTTATGTATAGTAAATAGTTAAGGATAATCCATACTCAGAAATAAAATTATTTATATTTGAAATCGAGTGCCCGCATATAAAATTACATGCATTGGCCATAGGAATTTGTGAATTATTAATTACTAATATTAGGAGTGGAGTATAGGTACATGTGTTCACATTTATATTTGTATTTTTTTCCGGGCTGTTTTCCTTGGTGTGTTTATTTTTTTTCCGTTCTATTTTTTCTGCGCTTTTTTTCGTGGACTTTTTTTCCGCCTACCGAAGTAGTCACCACTTACTATACCGGCACTTGTATAATTCCGAATAATTTTAGTATGTAAGAATGGAGTTAAATCTTTAGACCTATAAGCTTAACGGCGACGGAGGTAGTGGTGTACTTAATATTTCAATAATACAATATTATCGACGTCGATTTCTCAAAGCATTCGTTATGACATCGAAGCGCAAGCTTCGTATAAATGCGCGATGGACACGATGAGCTATAATACGCACACATCGCGGTTATAACAATAATTATAATAAGTCATAATAAAAGTGAACCCTGCGGGCCGCATTGTGGTATGATATAGTACACATTGTACTATTATTTGGGGAGGGGGGGGGGGTGTGTTTGAATCTAGGAAAAAATATTTCAAAACACTCAACAATTATGACATGACTACGTATATAATATACATAGGAGTAGAGCATTATACATAATATTATTACAGTCTAGACCGTTCGCTCGCACTCGGTCGAGGACCCCGGCGGCGGCGGCGGCGGCGCGGACGACTCATCGTCGTCGTCGGTTGCCAGCAACACGAAAAGCCGGCGGTCGGTCGGCGGGGGGGTACTCGTCGGGCCCTTTGAGCGACGACGACGACGACGACGACGACGACGACGACGACTGTATAGTCGACTACAACGCGGTGACTGTACGCGCGGTGCACGTGATTCACACGTACCGGCCACGAGTTGCGTGCATGTGACGTGTGACTAACACCGTGCGGAATGCGTGCCGGGGAAAAAAAAAGAAATAATAATAAAATAAAATTAGAGATTATCGGCCCCGTCCGCTGTCACCGGAGCGGAAGACCTGAGCGGCGGCGTCCCGCGTTTTCTCGGAACGCGGGTCTCCCCCTTTCCGCGACGAGGACCACCGCGGCCGCCGTCACGCCGACGCCACATGTGTGCCCCGTTGTGCTGCTGCTGCTGCTGCTGCGCTATGACTCGTCGCGTACGATAATAAAACGACGACGCATTTAACAATCGTAATAATAATAATAATAATAATAATAATATGATGTATTATAATATGACGGTCGCGACGACGCGTCGATGTGCGCTTGTGCGTGTGACCGTCGACCGCCCGGCGACAGATGTGCAGCGATGCATTTCGAGTTGTGCGCGCACGTCCCGCGCGCAGCTCCTCTTGATCGGCGACCGCGGTCGATTTCGGCGGGCCGAATTCGTCCGGGTGACCCGACGGCTCTGACTCGACTTTTCCCGCCAAAAACGGGAGAAGAAAAACCTCCGCGTCGCGTGTGGACGACGGGCGATGACGCGACGCGCGCCGCACACGGCGATCGGACCACTTTTTTTACTCCGCACGAAATCACTACATTGGTGATAATATGTATGGTCACTTTCGATTCGTTGTTTTTCCGGTGCCCGTGGACACGGCGGTGATCGGAAAAAGAGTCCCGGAGAAATGTCCGCAGATGAAGCGAAATCAGCTCTCGGCGCTGTAGGAGATCCGAGAAATATTGAAAAAACTATAGGACTGCACACTATAGGGCCGTAGAAAAACGTCAATATTCGCATTATAATGCATTATTATAACGAAATGTATAGGTGTACTATTGTGCGTTTATTATTTTCATTATTTTCGACTTTTTCCTATTGAGCATCTTTTTCGTCGGCACTTTATTATTTCCTTAATGTTCCGAAGTGGGACTTCTTTGACCGGGAATTTTTCCAACATCTGTTTTTTTACCGGGACTTTTTGTTCTCTTGTTCGAACTTTTTCGACTTTTGCCAAAAATCATCAAACACGCACAATGGCATTAAATGCTATCACATAATGTACGTAATATCAATTTATTGTATAGCTTTATTCGAGATTTCAACAGACCGCGTGGGAGGGATGAGGGGTGCGTCGCGTGCGTTCTCTTCAGATCGTCGAGCTCATGGTATTGTTGCAGAACGGTTACCCATCGCGTCTTTGAGGTATATACGCGAGCAAAGGAAAACTTACACGCGCCGGGATCGAGTTCAAGACATTTCTCGCAGTTTTTCGAACATTTGTTGAATATGAAATTGGCGAAGTGAAGTTTTTGAGCCGTCAGCATAATGGCGAATATATAACCGATCTGATGAACTTGTGAAGTCTGCAAGATCAACACTGTCCGTCTAGTAGACTCATGACCCTAGACACCCTGAAATGGTCTAGTAGACAACGAAAATTGCCACGACGGCTTTATGCGAATGACTTTCAAAGTAAAATATTAATTATTATAGTTGAATAGTTAATACATTATATTGCCGCAAGAAGGTAGGCTTATTAGACTCGGTCATTCGATCGCTTGATTTGGGCAATTGCAGAGCATCATAAATCGCAGTAAAAAAGTTCGATGTAACAAAGTCCTACGATAAAAAGTCCGCAGTAGATAAGTCCCATAAGTCTGAAAAGTCTGGTGTATATTTATACCTAATAAAAACATTTAAAATAATTTAAATAAAAAAAAAAATCAATAATTATAATAACTAAGTAATTACCTATATAAAAAAATCGATATTATTATTCATACAAAAACGATGTACACAACATTATACTGTAATGGTTGAATTCCAACAGTGAAGACAGTATTCCCGGGCAATTATACTTAATTTTCATACTACATTTCCACCGTTTTGTTTTTGCCAACGTATATCGAAGGGTATGTGAATAACAAATCTTCGACTATTTTGGTGCTTTTATGTTTACTTTTTCGATGTCTGCCGTTTTTCAAGAGAAACTAATAAACTTACAAAGTGTGTAGAACCACACTGAAAAAAATGACAACTGTTCAGTTGCAAATACGGTTTATGACATATACACCACCTAAAGATATCTTCACTAACTATACCGGATGTATAAGCTATATGTGTGAAACTCGACAAACCAGATAAATTAGGTAAAAGTAATAGTAATTGATTATTGCATGCTCCCAAAAGTCGAGCAGTGTGTTCAAAGTACAAACTAAGTAGTTAAAATACTCATTACTCGTGGACCATGGTATAATTATCAGTAGTTTTTTGATGTTGTGATATCGGTACTCACAAGACTCATCATTAATTTCGCCTGGTAAATCATTTAGCCACTATTTGAACTACAAAAAAACGTTGATTGTGCGTCACATTGCATTTTTCCCATTTACCTATAATTATTTCACGTAGCCATACTATGTAGGTGCCCGATTTTTTCGCCACAAACTTTTTTACTCGGACTTTTTTTCCTGCGACTTTTTTACCTCGGACATTTTGGTAGTCTGCCGAGCGTCATACTATTTGCACCTGGGTACACACCACCACGTGGGTGCACTGGAGTTACGGCGATGACGTCACGACCGAAAGAAACGTCGCATGCACGTAGGCATGGTACACAGATTAAAGGTGATGGGCGGTCACCCGCTTTAAAAAACGACCTGGGTAGCTTTCATACGCGAGGTGAAAACGGAACAAACGTCAGTTGTCAAAACATCGAGTAGGTATACAAGCAGGTACCCCCCTCGTGTAGCATTACGCACACGTCTCATTTGGTCGACTCTACGGTTTTTTTTTCTTCCATCAATTACTTACGAAACAACCTGTTCGCCGCCACAGCCGTTGTATTATACCTGTTCCGACCGGTCGTTTACGAGAAAAAACCGGCACAGACGTGCTACGTTATTGTAATAATTATTATATTACACGGCAGCGTCGACGAGAGTTCTTTTTCCACGTGATTCACCAAATTGATTATCCCCGCCGCCGCCGCAGTGGCGTCCGGAATCCGGATTTTTATTTTATTATATTTTATTTTTTTATCCATGTTCACGTGTGGATTTATCGCCGCATACCGTGACCATTAAACCGTAGTGTATATATATAGGTGCACCGACACGAGGTACACGTCGGTTCGAGGGATCGAAACGGTTTTTTTTGAAAACGAAGGGCATCGTATACAATATATATGTATGCGCGACACACACACAGGCTACACACGCGTAGCACAATATTTTATAATATATATTATAATGTAATTATGTACGATGAGGTGGTCCCTCGACTCCTTCCTAGTCGTATTTAATCGTTTGTAATATTGTTGGGTTAATACATAATACTCGAACAAGCCCGTAAAAGTATATTATTACGTTCTATTTTTTTTTTTTTTTTTGACGCTCTATCCACTCAGGACGAACAGGACGAAACATGTTATATTATTAATGGCAGGGTAACCTTATACAACCCAATTCCTGATAACTTGTCCTATTAAACTCATAAATTCCTTTTCCTCAACAAAAGATTATTATCGAACAAAGACTCGACAACTGCGGTTTGGTTTGCTGGCCCCCGTTCCTGGAAACCGTCAAAAAGATTCCATATCGTTGTGATGAATCATAAATTATTTTCCTACGAAAGTATTGTGAATAAACTTAAAATACTTTTCGAATAGAAAAAATAATAATAATGATAGGTATCTTACTAAAGTTAGTAATTAGTAATTACTAATTCAGTATGTATAGGTACTGAACACAATCTACGTATAAAGCAAGTAGGCACAATTAATTAAAATTCAATCAAATAGATGATTAAAATTTAATTAAGAATGCATTACAAATTATATATTATAGAAATCGTTTTACCATATTGTTAATTATAAAACACTATTAAAAATAAACGAAAAATGGTAACAGAATGCACAAAATTCTAAATATTTTATAGATTGCAAACGTCATGATTTGATTCCTTACAGGTTTGTCTACCTTTATCAAAAAAAAAAAATGTCCTCCGGAAAATCAAATTAAATTTTTTTGAGCGTTTGAAGTTGAAATTCTTACAATATTGGATATTCACTCGATTTGTCTTGTAGCGATTTTCTTATTTTGTTTTCATTCAAAAACGAATTACTGTTGACACTTGAAATTTACACCAAATGTTAATTTCATCAATTTATGATACTTGATAAAATGTTCAAAATATTTTGACTTGTTTTAAGCTGTTAACGGACATTTTCAATTTTAATTTTGTTTAATTTTTTTTTCTTTAAATGTCAATAAAATGTTATTGGTTGAGTCAAAAAGCATGAATATTTAATACAAGACTCTCGATAACTTGTTACAATAATAATAGTTGAAAAATATTAAAAATACATATTCAGGATTTTTTTTATAAGGATTTAAAGTTCAAATGTTGACAATATTTATCAAATTGAACATTGAAATGATTTTCTAGAAAAAAATTTATAATATCTTCAATTTTTATAAGTAAGGATTGAAAAAGTATAACAAGGTTTCACTTAAGCAGATTTTTCCGTGATTAAGAAATCTAAAAAATACAGTTATTTTTTACAGACATTTTAAGTTAAAATTTGAACAAAATTGTATATCAACACACAGAATAACGTTAATTATTTTATTGTAATTCGGTTCCAAAACAGCGCAATTTTACATAGGTATATTTAATATTTTTCCAGCATCACTGATGATTTGAGAATAATATTAATTCAACATACCGTCTACCATATTAAAAATAATTAACAACAATATAAAATGTCCTTAACTCAGAATCGTTTTTCGTGTAAAATGATTTTATGTCATTGAATTCAAATTTATTACCGTCTATTACAGCGACCTAATGTACAGCAGAGCGATATCCACTTACCCACTTTTTTTAAAATTGTTTTGACGCATTTTTTTTTGTTTCAAATAGCAATATTACTATTAACCCTCAAAAATATTATTATTATTATTTATTTAAAAAAGTGATTTTTCATTAAAATAACTCAAAATTATGATTTTACGGGAATGGATTTTATCAATGTGCCCTCTGCCCTGGGTCAGAGAAAGAAAACAGTGCGCCAACATCATAAAGGGTTAAACGTACACATCCGTAAATCAAGTACACGAGCTAAAATGTCTAAAATATAATATAATACAAGAAATACTCTAGTATTATACAAATAGTAATATCATCTGATAATCTTTGTAACAATTAGTAATAATATAATATACAATAATATAATTTTTTTTTTTTTTTTAATTGATCCTGAGCCCGGCAACTGTGGCCATTAGCTATTAGTAGGTACTGTAGGTTTTTGTATTGATGGTTTGTATGTTTTTGGTACGGTAGGGGGGAACACGTGTGTGTTTGTTTTTGGCAGAATTTCGAAATAATATAATTATTAGTTATTATGTAGCGTATACATATTTATGTAATATATACCTAACTATATATATACCCTTATATATATGTGTGTGCAACTTCAAAAATAAAATTAAAATTCTTAAAATTATTTGTCATTAGTTATTACTTTTATGACCTGCAATCATTAGATTTGTATAATTGTATTTTACTAGACTGTAAAACTTGAAATTCCTGACCTGACCTAACACCTCGGGTAATGAAATATCAGGCATGTACCGTTTCTGCAAACATTTAAAATAATCGTTTCAACCATTACTATTTTCCGCCAATTTAAAAAAAAAATGGTTTCATTTCCGTTTCCTCTAATATACCTGCTTTGGTAAAATTATTTTACTTTTATTCCATGATTTGGAAAGAAATTTTGCATTTTCAAAAGATTAAAATACTTGTGTAGTATGTTATAATAAGGCAGTACTAGAATTTGTATTTTAATTTGTGGAATTTTACATTATGGTTTTGTATGACAATGTCTAATATCTAAAAAAAAATCGGAGAAGTCGCTCATCTGCTGAATTGTAGTCTGTTGGTGTCAAGTATACCTTGACAAGTGATTATCTCTTTGCTGTACTGACATTGGACGTCGAGTGGATCACCATAATGACTACGTTAAATCTGAATTTATTGATATGAAATCATTCTATACAATTAACGATTTTCAGTGATTTTGGTCTGTCAGCTTTTATTACTAAGTAGGTATACTTAATGACATTATTGTTATTAGAGTAATTTATTTGACTATTTGTGAGAATACAGTTAAATTTACAAGTCAACATTTGAACTTTAAATGCGTATAAAACAAAATCGTGCATATGAATTTTTAATATTTTAAACTGCTATTGTTATACAATTTACGAAAAACGTTGTATTATATTTTCAAGCTTTTTGACGCAATAGCAAATTATTGGACATATGTAGAAAAAAAACTTATTTTCAAAATATTTTGAAAATTGTACTACGTTAATAGACCAGAAAAGCTTCTAAAATTTCAAATCGAAACATTTTTTTGACTTCTTACCGTGTACACACACACAAAATAATATTCCTCTGTTTGTTCGACATAGTTTCTATACGAGTAATAAAAACTAAACAGACTAAACAGTCATATCAAACAATTTAATATGTGAACTAAATGTCAAATAAAAGGAAAAATAAATTTTCTTTGATTTTTAATATTTTGCAGGTACATACATTGACGGGAACGAGTAATTCCCGAAATGTCATGTCTAGGGCAGAGGACTTATAGTATTTGCATATTTGTTTTGCATGATCCCAAAAATAGCTGAGGAAGGAACAAATATATGTTTCATGTTGAAACAAAGTTATTTTCGACATTTTATTTTGCATATAAATGCATATTTCGAGTTGTTTTTGGTTTTAAGGCACATTTCTTCGATTCTATACGTTAAGATGCATATTTTTAATAATTTATCATGTTATCAATATTTTTACCGTCGACGTTTTTATTTAATTTAAATATTTAATATACAACTAAAATAATGTTGAATTTTAAATTATTTTAAATTTTGATCATATTAATATAATGGTTGACTGTTCCCACACTCATGTTTTTCCTAGAGACACGTCTCGAGGATTGCCGATTAGATTTATTTTCCGGTTATTGATTTTATTTATGAACAGATATTGTTCACTGCATAAGATATTATCAATACGGATTACGGAGACGTCGGTCGCAGACATCAAAATCTAAATTAAATATAATCTTACAAATAATTTTATTTTTTAATGCTAATTTTTAGTGCATTATAATAATACATAATATTTTTTAAATGCATATCTTGCACATTTTAGTGCATATTTGGTGATTTTTTAGAGTAGGTACCCTATAATCATGTCTGACTCCGACATTTCTATATCAACTGAACTTATTATAGAGTATTCGAGTGTATGCAGAACGAAAAATATTTAAAGTTTTAATTTACGTTGCGAAGTTTAAATATTGACTACTTAAATTCAAGTTTTTAAAACAAAAAATATATTCAATTTATGGAATAATGATCTAATTTAAAATTGCAAAGAACTAAATCGAAATTGAAATAAAATTAGTTAAAATTTCATAGCTAACGTGTATAATAATCTTGCCAGTAAATTTATTACTGTATATACTTCCAAAAAATATTCTGTGTTAATGTATATATAGGTACAAATTATTAGAATATTATGAAATTTGATTTTGAGATATTCTTTCAATTTAAGAGTTTAATCGTGAGGGTTTGCAAGTAATAATAATTATTATTGTACAACCATTTGTATGCACTTTCCTAATCGTATATGAAGTCATAAATCAAAAAATAATAGCTACTTAAGTATAGTATTTATACGATAAATACTACGTGAATTTGTATTTGGTTAAAAAACAAAATTAACATATTTTTCAAATCAAGAACATGCATAATATGGTACTTGAATTTGAAACATGTGTTTTCCTTAATAAACTACTTAATTTTGATTATTTAATAATATAGATGGTCTACCACATTCCGTACTGTAACAAATTTTAGAGGAATTTAATATGTGCTTTGAATAAATATAATATATACCTTATATACCTATACTACACTAGGAGTTATTATAAAGTTTCTATTTCATTGAAAAAATTGAATTTAGAAGGCCATACATTAAGTTGTAATTGTATAGGTGATAATAGTGGAATATCGAATGGTCGGAATACAGTTAAAACTTTTACAGTGCTATTTTTTTACACAGTTAGTAATTTAGTGCTATTGAAAAATAAAAACCCACGTGTAATGTTCATGTCTATTTGAAAATGTTTGTACAACTTCAACTGCTAACTTTTCTAGTTGAAATAATGTTCTGATTATAAGCTTTGAACGAGGTTTTCGGGAGCGAATTAAACTTAGTTGATACCTTTGGGAGGTTGAAATTGGAAATACCAATACCCAATACCTTCTAAAACAATCGGAAAAAATTAAATAAATGAAAATTTGTTAAAATTGTTTGGTTATCTTGGTGAGACGGTCTTCGGTTGGATTGTATTTGATTAATTTGAGTTTTTTTTTTAAATGCCAATAAAAAATTGTTCATTCGGTCAAAAAGCTTAGAAGTGTAATACGCTAAGTTCGTATTTAAAAATATTAAAGATACATAGGCAAAGTTATTTTTTACAAGCATTTAATGTTCAAATTGTGACAAAACCCCAAATATTAAATATGTGTGGCTGAGGCTTTACAATTTAATACAAGATCTTTCATAAAGTATAGTTCATACTTTTACAAAAAAATTACTGATCATTTTAGGAAAACTGTTATGTAAATATAATGTTCTTGCAAAAATGAATTCAGTCTACCTAGCCACCTAGGAATTAAGGTATACATTATTAGTTATTTGCCATAGTTAATCCGGTATGACGTACATATAATTCCTCTCTTACTAGTTTTCGATTGTTGAAACTTGATAAATATTTTGTTGCGAGTAATAATAATATGGCGATGTATTTTTTTAAAACGTGGAGTAGAAACAAAAAAAAAAAACAGTGAATTTAAATTAATGAAATATTCTTTAATGGTAAGTTATTTTTTTGTGTAACTATTAAATAATAAGTCGAGCGTAAATCCACAATCATTTTTTAAGACCTCAGATTTGGAAGTTAAAATACCGAAGAGATATATATAATCGGGGAAATGTGCAAAATTATTTTTTAGTTAGAAATTTATAAAACAATTATGAATAAAAAATAAATATAAATAAATATCTTAGATTTGAAAATTTGATACCATATTTAAAAAACGTTTTTATGCGTTAAACGAAATAAAAAGTTTTCCGGAAAGTCACATTAATTTTTCACGAACGAATTATGTTCAAATGTAATGACATTTAGGTATCCGATTTCTCATCTAACGATTTTATGATTTTATTGTAATTCAAAAACAAATATCCGCACCTATACGTATGTTCGAAATTTTCACAAAATGTTAATTTAATCATTTTCTATAAATAATAACATTTTTAAAATATTTTGACTTTCTGAGCTATGTATAGACATTTTGAAACTAAATTTTTTTTTATGAATATGGGTAAATAATATCATAAAACATACTTTGGTAGTAATATAGGGTGACAGACTTGTTTTCGCTTAAAATCGTTTTTCGTATACAAACATTTTTTATTGTTGAACTAAAATTTAACACATCCATTACATCCTATTTTAATTATTATTAATCGTTTTATCACTTGTAAGGACAAAAAATAGTAGGTATGTGCTATATTTTCAGAGATATTTTTGTAAATTTCTAATTATTAAATATAATTTGCGAAATTTCCCATTATTTCTGTAGGTGTAGTTATTAAGTTACCTACGCTTAATATGAAAACTTTCAGGTAAATAGCCGAGTATTGGTTTTTTATACTACTTCACTACTTCAGTATACGTATAATATGAATGATTAAAGTTATAACGTTTGAACGCTATTATGTTATATAGGTATATGATATCTATACGAATATAATATTATAATATTATTATCTTAGCCGGAAACTACAAATAACGTATGTTATATATTGTGATATAAAAGCCGATGGTAAAGGTCTTCAGCATTTATTTTGGCTAATACTCAGAATTTTAGAAGTAGATATTTATTTTAATCAATTGTTGTGTTCATAAACCGTTTTCTTCTTTTTAATTGGAATAATTAAGTTAATTGCGTAGTTCTTATAGAACTATACGCAAGTGTATAGAATCGTAATTTCGATATCGAGAGAATATAATATAATGTTATTTTTGATATTATTTTATTAAATTAAAAGAATTATTTGTTCAACATTAACCTGATATCATAATAATATATCGTGTATTTATAAATTAATAAGTTTTATCACTTCTTAGAAGGATACATTTACTACGTGAGTAATGTTGTATACGATTATTACTTATTTACATATCATGTCTCAATAAAATCATTATTAACTATTTATGTATAGGAACCCACCACTCCTCGTATTATAATAATATGAACTGCCAAAGTTTGAAAAGTATACCCACTGCGTCTGTATAACAGAGAGCTTATACGTTTCTGCGTATCGCTTGTGTCTTATTCACTTTATTAGTTCAATGGCAATATGTATTTATACAAAACTAGCTGATGCCGTGCACTTCGTTGGCCGTTAAAAATGCCAACTCTATATGAGACTCGATGGTGATGATGCGATCAGAATATATTTCATGCTGCCTGCTGTGTATTATTGAAATAATATGTCTATTAATCTATGATATTTATTTTGATTGCGGACATGCCGATGAGCGGCTATAAGCGCAACTCAGTCACCTCGGCAGGCAATTCAATTGTCAAAATCAACAAATTCAATTGTATGCATGCTTATACCTGATCTGCGCGACGAACCACCGCGGCGGGCAACCAATAAACAAAAAACAGTAACCATTTCTACTGAATATATTTATATTTCTCCTATAACCAATAGCGACCGTATGTAAACAAAATATTTTCTTCGTAAATCTTAAAATCTCTGTTTGAGCAACTCCCCGGGTCTGACCTATCGGGTCCAATTGTGAATTTAAACTGAAATTGTTTTTCTGGTAACGCCAACAGCGGAAATGGAAAACGAAGTCGTAATAATCGAAATTCGAATAATCATATTTGATATAGATAAAACAAAAATGTTATATCTACTATCGACTACTGCGTTCTATGTAAAGATAATATTGCGGCCATAAATAAAATCGAACGGAATAAAAACGATACGAAAATTATCGCTTACAAAATTTAAACTTTACTTTATATGTATAGTGAAACATAATTTAAAATATAATATATAATACCTAATATTCAATACACGACATATTTCTCCATGTCTTTTTGGTGTTGGCTGGGGTTTTAACGATTAATTATGTCATATGAAATTATGAAAAACTTTATAAGCTAAAGCTTGCTGTAGCTTTTTCAATTCGAAAAAACATTCCGGAACTCAAAACATAAATCATCAAAAAAAAATTTAAAAAAAGGGTTTTTCCAACATTTTTTTTCTTAAAAACCTTCTGTCAATAAACGAACGATTAAAAAAAAATTCGAGCCAAATCGGCCCAGCCGTTCTCAATTGATGAATTGTCATACATTTTTGGCTCCATTTTAGATATAATTAAGTATGATGTATACCATATGCGTTAATAACCATAATAAGCCATATGAGTAGGTATATTATACAAGTGTAGCTTTTGTTATTTCTTCGGCTAATCCGTGTCACTCGAGTCCAGGCTTTTCCAATGTGAAACGCCTACTCGTCGTTATTTATTCAACGCCTCATACGTTATAGGTTCCACTCATTATTATATATTTTGTCGTAAGCGACGCACGAATTGTAATTTCTTATGTAAATACACAATTAATAAAAAGTAAATAAAAACCGAGCCATCGGTGCGTGACATTTGCAATAGCAGAAAGAAATGTCGCGAGTATCGTTGTAGGCATATTATATAAGTACCTATACTATTATACTCTGCCGCAGTTATTAAAGTGTCAATCATTGACGTGTATATCATGCATTTGACGGTGTTCATTTATTACACACTCGTATAATTGTGTCTAAAATTATTAATTACTGCAATTTACGTGCACCCGAACGCGTTTCCACGTTATTATACAGCGACGTAGTTCCGAAACCCAACGACCGAATCTCCCGTGTCTATATATATGCCTATATATACGCGCATGACGCAACCGGAAAAGGAAAACGCTCTGTCGCTGCCCCGAAATATAATATAATATTATGTAGCGCGGTATATGCCGTCGTGTACACGCATCGTATTTAGATTACAAAAGGGCGGGTGTTTCGTGAGAACGACTGCAGTGCGCCGTCGTTCGTACAGTATAATATTATGTAAAAAATAATTTCGAATTAACGCGATGTATTCGCCGCGCCTACATAGGTGTATTATATGTGCATCCGATAAAATATAATAACATGACGGACGCGCGTATCCCGACGTAAAAAAAATGGTCGGCGAAACGAACCCGTCTCTGTACGACGACGTCTCGTGTACACCCATACATATATATTATAACACGTAGAGGTATATATTGTTGTACGCGGCATATCGTATACACGTAATAATACGCCGTTTGCGTTGGGCATGTACCGTAAAACCCGCGGGAAGGTTATTATGGCGTTCTGTTGTATGCGACTGTATACAATAACGTGCGCACGGGGTGAGCCGCGTCGGGGGGCCCGCAAACGCGGCCGCGCGGCACCGCCTCCGAGACGCGGTCGCCGCCAAGTGAATGAATGCACCGGGATTGCATCTCGTGCAACGTTCCGAAGGTGTTTCGTCAGCCACTTTTTTTTTTTACTCTCTCTCTCTCTCTCTCTCTCTCCGTCTCTCGCTCGCTCGCTCTCCGTCCCTCCCCCTTTCGCTCGCACGCACCGTCATCTCCCCGTCGGTCCGTCGTCTCCGTCTCTCCCTGCTTTAAACGTAATATAGGCTACCTGGCGACGACGGACAAATCCCGATGTGTGGCACTAGCTCGCCCGACGACGGGTCACAATTTTTTTTTTTTTTTTCTATGTCTGTGTATGTCTGAGCGTATTATTTTTAGACGCCACATTCTCGCAGGTCGCACCACCGGCCGTGTGCGCCGTCTACAACACACATATCATACCCTCTGGGCGGCGCAGTCGCGTAATATAGGTATATATATATATTTGTGTATTTCGTTCACACACACGCTACGCGCGTGATTTATTATTTTAAGCTAACGACGATCACGTCTCTATGTACGACGTGCCCGTGTGTACAGGCTGTACACGTATATGTATATATATACCTGATAAATACGCGTTGCGCGCACCCCTCGTCGAAGGATCACGACCGTAGAGAGCGGTTCGCTTCTTCTCGGCGCGCACTCCCTCGCTCCAACACGCGCGCCTTGCCCACTCCCCTTCGCGGTAGATCGTAATAATGCGAAGCCCGTACGCGCGGCTGAGGTCGTGGAGACCATGTGCGCATCGTATAATGGTGTCGGGTCTGTACCGTATACACACACACACACACATATATATATATATATATATATATATATATATATGTGCGTTGTGCATACATTGTGTATATACGCGCGTATGTATATATATACAATACATAGTTGTATGTAAACGAAATATACGTGTAAACCGTGTGCATATATATATGTATGAAACGAGTAACGACTTCCGGCCGGAGCATGATGAAATTTTTCCTTTTTTTGTATCACACGCGTTTAGCGTGAACGAATATTATTATCCTTGTGTCGTATATCGTACACGTTTTACTGTTACGATTTCAAAGTCAAACGACATCGCATATAATATGTACGTATAATACAGTGTATACAATACCGGCTGGTGCGGCTCGACTTAAACGCATTATATTATTATGTACATAGGACGTGCGGTATTCAGCTATATAACGGCCGGAAAATGTTTACCGACAGTATGTTGTGTGCTGCACTCGAAAATGACTTGCGTGTTGATGAACTGTACCGCAGGTGCTCATAAATCATAATAAAGAGAGTAAGAGACCAAGCGGTTTCTTGAATATATCATAACATACAATATTCTAACGCTGATGACCGACGGTTTTTTCTTCGGGAAATCTTTTAAACGAACGAAGCCACATTGGTGTAATGTTGGTTTTGAGTATATAGGTATAATATGTCTCGAGACTATATTTGACACGTCGAGTCGCCAGTAACGTGTACTAACTGTTGACTGATAAATCATTTGATGCTAATTTTATTTATAATCAATCGTTTATTATTTGCACACTTCGATTGTATGATTAAATGCAGTATAATACTGTGCGCGTAATATATGCATATGTATTGCGCGCAGTATACACTATTACTGCTACCAACGTAGCTTTGGTATTACCCTATGACGCTGTACTTCATAATTATTGTGATATTAATTATAGTTACATTAGTTTACTTGACTAACTTGCATAGTGTTGTGCGTCAAAATAGAATAATGACAATAGTTGTGTAATCAGTATCCAGCAATAACCCAAACAATTTCAATGAAAAAAATGTATTGGTATTATAGCGATATAACTATCGAATAGTCCAGTCAAATAACTTAAATTGTAATTTATTTATGCGAACAGAACATTCGACCATATATTATAGTTGGAACATGTCGTGGCGTGAAATCTGTTAGAATGAGTATTGCAAATTGATTAATACAAACCATGGACGAAAAAAAAATATGTAAAGATACACAAATCAAACTAGAATTTCGTCGTTAAACTAAAAGTGCATCTGTTTAAAAACTCACAGGATGTAACTAACGCGATTGCGGTATGTTGCAATTGCAGTATGCGAAAAACTATTTATCATATTTTTAGCATTGCTTATGCGGTGCAACAATATGTTCATGACATCGTCACGATCTCTTTTTATTCGGTAGTAATAATAATAGTAATTACCTGGATTTGGAATTATTCCAATACAGCCAGGTAGGTATTACACTGTAGTTGCACTCGTAGCAATGCACACAGTGTATGAGCCCTATATAACGTAGGTACGAGGTTCCTACAAATTATATAATTGTACGTAGTTGACAATTAATATTTGGAACTGTATGGCAAAGAATCATAAGACGTATGATGGTCGTTTATTTTTAAACACGTGTTAGGAGGACTTCTGCATCCTTGAGAAAAACGTCAAATGGTTTTCAAAAGATTTGAAATATCTATTACGTAAAAAAAAAAAAATAGTGATAATAATGTGATGAATACGCATGGCCCATATATTATTGCATTATACTGCAAGGCATAATAACCAATATAATATAATGGCTCGAAGCCTCGAATATATTATAATGGGTAACGAATGAAATGACGCTTAAACGCTGTATATATATATATTTTGGAATAGGGAGTTTATCTACTGTCAAGGTCCAAAGCAAGCACAACTGCTGCCGAAGACACTTATATTATCGCCATTATTCAATCATCGCACACACACACACACACACACACACACACACACGCACATTAATACGCGCAGATATATATATTATTATATTCTGGCGGGCAATCAACGCACATCACCGTGAGTTTTCATGCCGGTGTATATTATGTATTTATGATTATGACGTAGAGAGAGGAAAAAAATGATTTCTTAAAGTCCAATGTATACGGACGTTACTGTCTAGTTTTAAGTCGTTATACGGACCAGGCGTGAAAAGTACCACCAACCGCGTTAATTATACGATGGCGACTGATAATAATACCTGCTAAAAAATAAATTACATCATTTTATGCAAAATTCTTAAAGTTTCAATAACCATTAGGGTGCACACCGCGCATGGCATTATCGATGTAGATAATTGAATATATTTCTAGTTGCAATCGCGCGTACATCACGAGTAACTATTTTGCACCCTCTAAATAATGAATCGCAGTAAAAAAAAAAGAGTCGTAGGAAAAGAGTCCTGAGCGTGAAAAGTCCGGTACATAATATATATATGATTAATGTTATTATATTAATAATAAAACGTATATGAATACTAATCGGAACATTTCCTTTTACCTAATATCATGCGTATACTGGACTTTTTATATGTTGGACTCCACAGGCGTGTCCAGACCTCATTCGCAGTTCATGCACAACTGTGGAATATCCAGGGGAGGGAAAAACTATACCCCCTCCCCCGCCAATAAAAAATTCTGCTAGGGTATTGGAATATAACCTGCACCGAATTTAAAGATTTTAAATTAATTTTTTTAATTTAGATCAAATTTTGCAGGTCATGCCTGTGCATGACAGGCAAGACCCGTGGACACGCCTATGTTGGACTCTTTAACCACGGACTTTTTTGGTAGTCTACACTAAATAATTAACACATAAATACACTTTTTTATGTGCTTTCGGTGGTTTACCGTTAAAATTCAGTTCAAGAAATCTGCGTTTGTATATACTGCAGGCGATAACACAGTGCGGCAGACTTACACAGATTTATGTGACGTTTATATATATATATATCATGTGGAAATCAAAGTAATACGGCCTTTGCCGTACGGTTTTCTGGCGAATCGAAACATCGTTGAAAACGTGTATACAATTTAATTATATTAGACGTAAATCATCATTATAATATAACGTCTGGTTTTCAAATAATAACGTAACAATAATAATGCCCCACGACGACTTGGCGATGAAATAATAATTATTTTTATACGTAGGTATTGCGCTCTAGTTTTACATAAAATAACAGTGGCCATGTCGCGTAAACGACGACGTGCGTACAGTTTTATCACTGCAATATTATAATAATAGCAGTATTCGTTTTCGCCGTCGATTTGCCAGGTTACACACACACACATTTCGGCGTGCTCATTAATATCGCGCGGTCGGGGATCTAATTAATGTTGCGTCGTATTGTGTACAGCATTATGGTGGGTCGGTGTTTATAATGTCGGGCGCGACACGATTGTTGGCATGCGACTCGAGCGTGCGCGCACAGCGTAATTTACGGTCATATTTTTTTCGTCGGCTTCCTGCCCGCCGCGCCGGCGACTGACCGACGACACCGCGCGCGGGCCAGACCGGCGTGCGGCGGTCGGGAAAACAAAAAAATTATATCACACTATTATTAATATATAATAATAATAATAATAATAATAATAACGACGACGATAGACGTCTTGTGTGCGCCTTGCCAGCGATATTTACTACAACGTAGTTGGTAAAAATATTTCCGAGCGGTCAATGAATGGATAGTGCAGACTGCGGCGGCGGAGAGAGTGCGAGAGGCGCCGATGAACCAGCACTGTGCGCGCTGCATGCGACTGGCGTTCAGCGAATCCAAACAAATAGCGCATGAGTCATGTGTGTGAGTGTGTGTGTGCGTGTGTGCGTGTGTGTGTGTGTGTGTGTGCGTGTGTGTGTGTAATGCGTTTTTGCGTGCGCAAGTGCGTTTGAACGACGAGTAGCCAAGTAGGTATCTACCTACGCCTTTCGCGGAAGAAGACGTTCCGCGTTCGAATCTGTTCTACACTTTTATTTGTATAGTTTCAGAGCGATGAGTTGCCACGTGGGTTTTCGGTGATGTGTCGACTTTGGAACGATAGTAGTCGTGATGATGAGCGTTTCAAAATTCACCGAAAACAGACGATTTGAAAAACGTCCGTGACTCTCGTCGAAATCAATTCACGATCACATCACGAAACGCCCCCCCCCCCCCCGGGGCCCAATATCCTCGCATTTCAGTTTTCCCATCGGTCCGCATTCGCTGTGGCTCGAGTTATATGACGGCGTAAAACGCACCGTTCTGCACGTATAGGGTCTGCCGCGCGTGTTAATGTACGACGACGTGTAGGACACGTTACGCGCGCCGCCGTGGTCACCATCACGTATTCCACCGTGCAGGTCCTTAATACATGTATATATAGAATTTGCACCTGAATGACCGCACGTGGCGTCTTGATATATACTTACGCTCAGGTATTACAGGCGTGTGTGTTATACATTACACTCGAGTACGTGTGTGTGTGTGTGCGTGCGTGTGTGTGTGTGTGTAGTTTATATATTGCATTGTGCCCTACACGTGGTGTGTGTGTATGTGCGCGCGCACGCGAGCGTATTGTGCACATAATTCGTGCACACGCAGTTCTCCTAAATCGCGTCGCCGACCGTCGGCACTGGGCTGCGTTTCGCATAATCGGACCGAGCCAGTGTAATCCTCGTTCATTATTATCCTTTTTTCCCCGGCCGAGATTCGTCACGCTCCTTATGCGAAATAGCGGAAATCGCATTACCCATAAAAATCAGTTAATATCTACTGTTGAAAAAACGTTTTCTGTTTCCCCCGATAATTTTGAAAACTATTGGGAATTTTTTACTCCTTTAATATTAATTATTTTAAATTGCACACAATAGGATTATACAAAATCAAATAATGACTTAACGCCGTATAGGTGCTACGCTCGTATTATATGAAACAAATTTATTTTCCGTTACATACTTACATAATATAATATATGTGTAATCTCATTTGATGTACTTAAATAAATACTATCTTTTATCTACCTTATTAATAATTATTGTTTTTGATTAGATACAAACAAAGTCATTCAAAATGTCTGAAAGACATTTTTAATCATCTATTTAATACATAATATACCATTAATCATTATATTATTTAAGTGAAATTTTAATCAGATTAAGTTTAACAATATCATCGTTGTGCCAATTATTTTATATACATAATTCTACGTGTATCAATCTCTAATCAATAACCAAATATTTTATGTTAAATTAATTTAAAAGTATGTAACCAGTTATTATTTAGTTATAAAATAAATCATTATCTTAAAATTATACTATACATTCAAATGCAAGTATACAATTCATAAGGTTACACATTATAGGCGAATAGTTCGCGCGCGGACGCGATTTTAAATTATAACCGATAGAAATTGTTTTTATGATCTATAATAGTTTTACCTCGTACAATAATGAAATTAACATTTTATCGATGTAAATTTTGTTCAAAGATAACACTTCACACTTCACACAATAATGATCGTGCCCTTTAGGATAATAGGACCAACAAAATTGAATGATTTCATTTTAAATTTAACATAATATTCAAAGTTCCTTTAGAGTGACAATTCTTCATTCCAGACATGTATTTTTTTTCATTGATATCACACTCATTTATTGTTTATTATATTATTGCAACAGATTGTGAAATAAAAATTTAAGTATTAAAAAAAATAATTAATTAATTAATTTACATAATATAACATCTTACAGCTGGCATTAAAAATACACATTTTGTGACAACAGCCACTGAGTTCGATACGATCATCAGTGGAAGTTATTGTTTTATAATATGAATTTAAAAAAAAAATAAAATGGCAATGAACTATTCCCATACAGGAATTTTCTACCATATTCAAACTTATACAGTGGTTGAAAATAGAAACATTCAAGTATAAAATAAAAAAATAGCATGCTCGTCATTCGGCCTATATTAATTAACTTGTGTGGTTATGTATAAGAACATTAAGGACCATTGTACACTGTGTTTAGGCTCTTTGCCATTTCACCGTTTTATGTTATAAAACATAATATTTTACTTCCGATTCATTCATTAGATATTTATTGAATGAGTTACATTATGAACGTTTGATGTAATTTGTAATACTTTTACTTTTTTTTTTGTACCGGACCTTGACACTGGTTACCACAGAACCGGTTTATATTTTTAACGGTTAAAAATCTGTGTTTTTTTTTCATCTTAATAATCTTGACTTATTTTAAATTACTTACAGTATGTTTGTTGAATAGAATAATTGAACACTGGTTATTAACTGAATAACTTTTAACTACGTACCTAATCAATGAAAGTATTATAGACACCATATCAAATATCATCCTATACAGTATACGTACTCAATGGGCAATGATGCATGTGTAATGTTTATTGCTCATATAATAAAACTACCTATATATGAGTTCATATTTTTAATGTAATAATTTATTAATGGTACTCACATAGGTTCATACGATGATAAAACTATGATGAATTACCATTATCAAATGCGTATTTTATTTTATACAATTATAATTTTTGAAAATCGGGCTTTGCACCGACCTGTAAAATATTCTTTTCTTTAAAATGAAAAAAAAATTTAACGAAAACCGACTATTCTTCAGGGCATTCAAGTTTTTCCTGTAAGACATGTTTTTGTACTTAAAACGCACGGTGCTGCTCCAACTCATTCTTAAATGTTTTAATATTCGTTGTATTACTATAGTATTATTTTCCATACGAATAAATAATTAGTAAATTATTAATAAATAATTTCAAGAAGACAAAGTCAATATACAGATATGTAAATATATATTTAATAAAAAAAACGTCTACAAACAGATGATTTATCGTTAGAGGTATATCGTAATACTATTCAGTAAATACAATTTAAAAAATGTCTGTATATCAACAGCATTTTATAGAATTATTGTGGGTAGTCAAATTGTATGGAAAGTAATTGTATAATGTTACACCTAACTATTATTTAATAATATACATATAACAGGTGTGTTATTTTCTTCTATATATGCCACAGCTACTTGACCATGGTTAAAATGAAATGTACTCGATGTCCAACATCTATACAAGTACTCTTAGAGTGTTTTACCGGAAGTGGACCATAAGTTCACAAATATTTTTGCGGGTTTATTGGCTATCATCCAAACCCGTGGTTAGATGACACTCGTTTCCTAAATACCCTACAACCACATCTATCCAAAAGCTGACACATTTGGGTACAAATAGACACAACGTTTGGGTACATAGAACAAAAAGTATTCTTTATAATTTTACCTGGTAAATTAGACAACGTTGGGGTACAATGGTACACATCATACACGCATTATTTACAATTTTGACTTGTATACTTATTTTCAATTTTATACTAGCCAACCATATTGTTTTAGTATAATCAATACCCGTTTAAAGATAATATGCAGCATTAATCGAAATGTTAAAAATATTATAAGAAATGAGAATTCAGATAATGTTAAATATACGTATGTGAGAAACACGCAATGAGGTACAGAGTAGTAACATATGTTAATGAGTTAAAGTTGACAATGGTATAAGAAAATAGTTATATGACATCGGTTCGCGTTATGTCGGAAATACAAATATAAAGAAAAATAAATAAAACAAGATTTTTTTATAGATTTAATACTTTTGTAATGAATGGCCTAATTATTGAATATAATATTATCATATGCAATAATAAAAATATTTTTCAAGTTGCAAAAACAATTAAGAGCCGACCTCCTGGTGTTGTTTCCTGGGTAACGCTATAATAGGCTCTAAAAGTAAAATAGTGTAATATGTGTTCCTAAACGTTGGTACCCAAACGTGGTATATTATATTTTAAAAATATGATGTGCCTAAACGTATGCATTTTCGAAGTCTGAAGAAATGTGCACCAAAAGGTGTGTTCCCAATCGTTCTCCCAAATCCCAGGTAAAAAGATCGTTTTGTGCCAAACGGTGTTCGGCCATTATTATGATGTCGACGTTGACAACAGAATGTTCCTATACGGTCCATATTTTTAATCTAAGCGACTCATTATAGGTATACAATACACATAACCCAAGATGGCCGCTGATCTCGGACCGAATTCAGTTAGCCCTATAATTGCAACGTCCCAAATACCACGAGATACTGATGGTTGCGTCCTAACGGCTAACATACACCGGTTCAAAAAATAACGTATAATTAATATAATATAATTGTTAATAATATTATTGAATTGTTTTACGTGATGTGTTCGTTACACATAATATCAATTTATTAATATTAAAAACTATAAACCGTTAAACAAAATAGTATTAATATTGTAGTCAACTCGTAATAGTGAGTATATATAATAACAATAACATAATGCGCAATAGCTTAAACAAATAATAAAATTTAAATGAGAAAAGTAAAATAAAGTTACAATTAAAAACCCATATATTATCATGATAAGGTCCGTAATCATTTATTTTGGTCTATGGCCGACAAACGCCCATCTGTCCCATTCTTTTGCGCCCGGGGCGGTTCGAGCGGCAGTAGGGTCGAAGTTACTGCTATTGTGCAGCACGAAAGGCATTCGGCCCGTCACGACAATTGTTGCTTGCCTTCGCGTCCCGAACCGGTGCATTCTATTGTTAACAAATAACACGAACGAATGTGGTGCGATCTCATCTCTACCGAATTCGTCCGGGACCCGCAGCACTCTGTACCATCCGAATCGCACCCTTATAATATATTGTTTCATGTATATTTACTCAAATAAGACGTACTACAAATCCTAAAATAATTGAAATACCCACTAACAACAGTAAAAAATATTTTAGTAAAAAAGTCCTCTCATCACTACAAAAATTACTGGAATTTAAAAGGTATTTTTAAATTCAATGATATGCCAATAATCTACAATGTTGATGCATTCTCATTTTTAAATTACAAAAAAAAAAAGACGTAAAAGACATAAATTGTATTCTAAATAGATGATCAATAATTGTATGATGTTTTATCAATAGATTGATTTTTATGAATTCAAAGTGAGAGCGATATATTTATATTTTTAACATTTCCAGTTTGAATTTGGAAAACATTTTGTTTAGTTTTTCGCTTAATAGTACGGACGGTGGTATATATTACGTGTATTTAATATTTATATATTAATGCATAAGACGCAATCGGGCGGGACGTTTGCTTCGATTCTAAGAACTACTCATGCAATATATATACCCATAATCACGAAGCATTTTTAAATGTCTACAGACAGTATTTTCTGCCTACCCTTGTACAGACCTACTTTGTATCTAGAATTATCGGGATATGAAAATGGAAAAAAGGTCACTTTGGACCGAGATCGGTGATCCCCGACATAGCATAGACATATTATATTTTTCTCAAGACGTAACCATTAGACCCTTAACCTTGGACCGTTGGACGTTAAGTGTTAGTGTGATCAAATAGGTCTTACTACCCATTGGCGATTTACATATCACAAGGTATGGTGTGTTTACACATATAATTATTATTTATAAACCATAACTATAAGGGCCATTACACGGAATAAAGTACCTATAATATTGGTGATTATTAAATTGTATATTTGAGTTAATCCGTGTAAATAATAATTGGAATACCTATGCACTATTGCAGTATAGCCTTATAGATACTGACGTACCTACGACTGTATAAACGAACTTACTGTAATTACTTGCGCATTTCTGATTCTGAGTGCAACGAAAAATGGATTTATTTTACAACGATGCATATATTTTTGTTTATCTGGCTACGCCTTTTTGAAGCGGTTAATATAGTTATTCCTAATATAATTATAGCTGTAAGGCACTCAATTTTATATTTATATAGAACAACTATCAACCTTAATGATAAAATATTATAGAGCTAATTCGCATTATATCAATGGCAGGCTAGTATATGAACAAAAAATATTCGGTTATTGTGAGCTGAAACAATATCACTGTGGATTAAAGAACTCGTCTTAAAAAATCCATTTTTAGTGAAACACACCTAAATTGCCTACATTGTAGTACGAATAAGATGACATTTCTCGTAAGTAACAAACCATCACATTTTTTGCTGTGTTGATTGGTTAGTCAGGATCAGCCCCCCGTCCCAAGAAGCTATATTGGACCTGATATTCAGGAGCCCGTTGAAGTGAATTTGTAATTTTTAAAATTTTAAAATTCTTATAGGAATACTTATTTCATTTTAACTAATAATTTATAAGGCCTACAAAACCATTTTGTAAAAGATCCTAACATTTGATATGGGGGCCTGGTCAGGTTAAGTATATTCTTAAATAAACCTATACTATATACCTATGCGATTTATTTTTGACAACAATTAGCTTAACCTACTTTATTACTTACAGAAAAATAAATAATTACCAGCTTTTTAATATGCAATAAAATATAAGGTGATTTACTGTTTCCGTTTCGTACTATTTCGTTTACAAGGATTTATGACTGAATTCAAACTTAACACATCTTCTATAGACTTACAGTGATATACGCAATGACAAAGTACACTCTACACGGTTCTATTACCCCCCCCCCCCAACGGAGCATTCCCGCGGGCAAAAAATTAAAAGTAAACATTATACACAATAATATACAATGCAAATCAATAAATATTGACATGATTAAACTAATATGTAAATATAATTCGATAATACGTCATAATAACACCTTAACATTAAAAATATTTATAGTTTCCAAATTTGAAATTACAAGTGCAAATTAATAAAAGTACTGTTTCATTGTAACGTCACAATAATCTCTCTATCGATATTAAAATACAAAATGATATAATATACTTAATACAAATAAAAGAAAAACCTAACAAATATTTTTATTCTGGTAAGATAGGTCACGGAATTTAAAAAAAACCTAAAGTCAATATGTTGTTAATAGTTTAGATTATTGAGTTTGGCTTATCAATTATTATCCATTAATTTGGGTAGTAACATAACGTGAATTATGATCGTCAATAGATTACTTTATATTACAGGTAATACCAATGGACCTATTTTCCAAGCTTTTATTATGTGTAAAAAAAATATATTGAGTCAGGGGGGGGAGAAATGTCTCAGTTCAGAGGGGAAACGTCCAGTAACACGCGATACCCCATTTCTTACGATAGAGCGAGTTTCCCGATTTTATAACTTTAATTTACATATACATAATATATCTAATGATTGTAAATTTATATTTATGGCAATTAATTATAATATATATTAATAAAAACAAATTTAACATTTTTTTTTTGCTGTGGAGGAAACATGTGAGAAAAATAATTAACAGTAAGTAATAGTAATTATTAAAATTTCAATAAGTTCGTATTTTTAATACACCGTTCGACTACATTTTCGACAACGTGTAGGTATTAATTTTAATTTATTGCTTCCGTTTATTTAAATTTGATAAAAAGGTCCTTAATTAAGACATTATGATGTATATCCTACTTTTACTAATAATTTGATATTAGATACGTTCATGAATTAATTATAAAAAAAAATAGATAGCATCAATATGTAATTTCTAAATCATTATCCCGTTAATTAGATCTGGCACTTCTTAAAAAAAAAACAAAAATTAGATAATATTAGCTCTATCTTTTTAATTGTATAGAAAGGTGAGATCGAGAAGTGTTTACTGATAAACAACAATTATCTGACAAGAAGTAAATGAAAGACCGCTTCAAAAAACTATGAATAGCCAAATAATCTTAATAAGCAATAATTAATAATTATGCAAACATTATATTATATATTATTACTTACGTATATTATATGTACAATATTGTGTTTAATACTTGTGTGAATGCACACTAGATTTAATACCATTAATAAATGAACAATAAAAATACATACATTTTATTTATAACTATCAAGTTATGAAATTGTGATGTACTAGATTCAAAGAAAAAATGTATGTATTCATACAAATTTACAAAATAAATAATTATGTTGTAAAATAATATGCAAAGTTTGTTAGATAATGTGTTCATTTATTATAGTTAAGACCCGTGGCCGACGCGACGTTGAAAAATATTTGGCCCGGAAAAACTATTTTACCGACCATCAAATTTGTTTTGTCCTGAATATATTTAATGATTTTTGTTGGGTGTAAAACTACAAATGCTAAGTTTTATAGCTATTGTTGCCTCCGAGTTAATAATTTCTGTACAAAAATACTCATTCATTACGTTTAATAAAAAATTAATATAATATTAAATTAGTTTTTTTATCTAATAAATCACTTTTATTTTTAACAACGTCTGTCATGATATCTTCAACATCAATATTATTGAGTATATTTTTTTCGGCAGTCATAAACGGGAATGTCTCTAATTATTATTTTTATCAAAAAGTCCCGATATCCAGCCGGACACAGGCATAGTCTGCTACCCGCTGAAAATTTAAAAATAAAGTCGTTTATATTATAATATACTTGAAAATTATACAAAGAACATATTATTGTATTCATATATTACAATAATTATTAAACATAATAATATAATACAACAAACGTTTTCTTTGACAACATAGATGAGATTTATCAGAAAATCATTTTTTTCCAAATATAAATAATAACAATCATACACAAACATAAGTATTGTTCTGTCGTTTTGCTGTACCCTTAAAAATGTTTACAAATGTATTGTCGAATGCTGTAGCACAGGCTTTAGATTATTTTCAAATTTACATTAAAATTGAACACAACACTGTTATATTTGGTTTTCGATATAACAACATCCTACGCTTATGTACCAATGAATTGTGACAAATAGATAAGCTTATAATATTTAGTTTTTTATATATTATATTATGTATGCAATCACTGAAAATCCGTAGCCTGTTCTTTGAAGAATATTACCAGTGGCAAACGAACATTAAATAAATATTATTTTATTGTACCTAGTGTGTATATTATATATTTATATGGTATAGATTATTGAACATTGAATTTACATTAATGAATTGATTATGTTAATGACATGTTTAAAACTTCTAATTTCAAAATAATCACTTATACACGTTAATGGCAACTCTAACTCAAGTTTCAAGGTCTGTTTGTCAAAGAAAATTATTTTTAAGGTTGTGCAGTTTAAGTGATTACTAACAACAATTTTGAATTCGATGCCTCCGTGTTTTATCATAATGTTTTTCGTTTAGTAAGACACTACGTAAGACTGCATATTTTACTGATTTGAGGATATAAAAATAATGTGTTAGCTGCAGTTACCCATAGTACGGAAAAAAATACTTCAGAAAACACATACTCACGTTTAATCGTATTTTTGTCCCCTCCGATGAAACTAAACTAATGATGTCCTCAACCATTTTTTAATGAATAATCTACACCATTAACGGAAATAAAAAATAAATAATTGTCCCGGGAAGTGTAGTCGGCGCATGTAGTTAATCATCCAAAAACGTTAATAGTGCTTATTATACACGTACCATTATATTTTTCAAAATTAAAATAATAACAAAAAAAAATGTAAAAGCTGCATTTGACCGCTACTAGCTCTCCTATACTGTAGCAGGTGTTGACTGTACACCGTGATAGATGTGTTAAATTTGAATTAAAATGAAAACTAATTGCGTGCGAAAAATGATTCTGAGCCGTGGTGGTCTAACATTATTTCTAAGCAAGGCTTTTGCAGGGGGGTGCACGCCCCAGCTATTGTAGTTGATATTAATTGTTTCATTAATTCTAAAAAAAAGGTTTATTTTTATACGGGCACTCTTGTTTCTAAGAATATTTTTCTATAGGTGTATTTAAATTGCAACTATATAGATGTAGGTAATTCATTTCACTCTTAATAATATGGTAAGTCGAATTCTTTTTTTCTCAATCATTACATTTATTTTATAATTAATAACTATAATAGTTTATATTATTTATATAATATAAAATTATTATTAACCTTTTGGTCCGACTTAACGTAAAATTATATGATTAGGTACGTTGTATAAAATAGAAAATAGCCTAACATTTTTTGAAAATGTCATTGTTGTATATTATAAAATATTTTACTAGGTGTAGGTAAAAGTTTCAAATTCCAATAAATAATATTTTTAAATTATAAGAAAACAAATTAAATCGTTATTCTTCGTAATTTATTTGTTTATATATTTGATTATATTAATTTATTCATATGATTAAATGTATTGCCATTGTCACACGATAAATCATAGTTTAAAAAAATGGGTTTATATATTGTTTACATTTTTAGAATTCAAAATTAACTTCTTGTGAGATTCCTTGTGTTAAACTTGCAATCTTTATTTTTTGGCATTAAACATTTTTCTCTACAATTAAGAAAACTCGAAAATTTCATATGCTTATCAATAGCTTTAAACTTATCTAAATGCTTTGAAAATCTTGTTGATATGTTAATAGATAATTTATATGGAAGTTGAATGTTTTAAGTTTCTATGATTAATACTTTTTGAATTACAACAAAAATACTAAAATATTTTGATCATAAATTTATAAGTATTTGATATGAACCTCGAATTTCGTTAAAATTCCAAAATCAAACTCTCATAACAATTGTTGTGGATTTAAGATAAAATATTACATTTCAAACTTGATGATTGGTATACTTTTTATGTAGGAAAAAAACATTTTTCAGTCTATAAATAGCTCACAAATTAAGACAATACCTTGAATAAACCTTCTATAAAAAATTTTAATATGAAAATTTGAATTATCTACGACGATTATTTGTTTTTGAATTTCAACATTATATAAAATCAATTTTTCTAAAAACGAGTCTTTTGCAAAAATAACCGTTTCTTGGGTCATAGATAGAAGACCCCGCGGGGGTCGGTGCGTACCGATGGGTGGTCTTGGCTCCCAGGGGGTTGGTGAGCGAGACAAACAAGGGTCAGAAAAAAATAAATTATGAGTAGAAATAATAATATAAATAAAATACCTATAGAAATAGAAGCTGACACGTTTTCAGATTCGGCTTTCTTGAGAAGTGATTCATATTATGTTACTCACACTTTAAACCTACATCAGAGCGACTCTTCGTAGTATTATTGTGCATTGTGAATTATGGCCCCATACAATATAAACAGAATGTAATAATTGAAAAACTTTCAATCTCATACTCTTTACATTTTACACATTGAAATCGTGTTAACTCTGCCGCAAGTACCTTTTTTTTGTGTAAGCTCCACCAAAGAAAAACACCAGGTAAAATTGAGTTCATGTAGCTCCGTTAGTGGAGAAAATGAAGTAACAGTATAAAAAATAAAGGTAACATATGATTATAAAAAAAAAATCATATTTTTTATAATAATACTCGTCCTCATAAAATAAACAGTTACGCGTACTATGCCAAAAATTATACAAAACTTAAAAATAAAAACAATAACTGTCTATCATCAATTTATCAATTGTAATGTGTTCTTTTTTTGTAATAAATAAATGTAATAATTATAAAAACTGTATGTACCTAAGTTATGTTATGTTATAAATTATAACATATAACATAACATACCTATTATAACTTATAATTTTAGAACTGTGAACTAAATTGATGTGTCACAATTTGTAGATATTCCAACTTTATCATTTATTTTTCATTTTGAATTTTTAAGCTTATTTAGTTACATTATTACTAAGTTTTACATAAGCAAGCCTTTCACGTCAGAGTTTTCATAAACCCATTACAGGCAAAAAAAATAAAAGAGTTTACAATCACCCGTACACATTGGTATCGTAATATTAGATTATAGATTAAACAGTGGAAAGCTTTAGTAGGTACGTCTTATCCTCGACACTCAACAAATTACAAGCCAATGAGGAACCAAGTCCATTCACACAGAGATGTTCGTATACCAACCGATTAATTAGGAAATCAAGAATATCAATGTAAAGATTTAAACTATCTTATAGTATCTGTGTTCAGTAAATTGTGAACTATGTATAAATAGATAAGCAATAACTGATACAATATGTCTTTTATCAACAGGTATGATGACATCAAGTCAGGAAATACATTTTTTTTCTTCATAATATTTTGAAGTCTGTAAAAAATTTAAAAAAAGACATGCTGATATTTTTGACAGCCTTAAACATTATTTTTATTTGGCCAACCTTAATTTTGAATGGTTGTGAGAAACCAATTAATTGAAATTAACAATACAAAATTTACTAAGACCTAGCTAGGACCTCAAGATGAAACTATAAGGTATAGATTATAGGTCTATGCATTTAACTAGCCCCGAGCACACTACGTTCTTGATCAAATGCATTTGGTCATTATTTTACGATGATTTCAATTGGCTCATTACTACCTATGAATAAGGCTGAAAGAATATCTAGGTATTTTAACTATTGACATTTGCGGGAAGAAAATATACCGGGCGGTTCGCTGTCTCCAGGTTCAAATCTATAAAAGAATAAACGAAAAATATACAATACCAAAACTATTTTATGTACATCTTACGTTTATATGCCTTTTGAAAATTGAAACCCTACGTCATAAACCCATAAAGCTTTACGGATTGTAAAGATGGACGATGATGATGATTTCAGGCGTTTCATTGTGCCCACTCTTCTGAAGTCTGCGTGAACAAAAATGAAGTATTTTCGTTAATAGAACATTTTATATTATTTCATATTTTAATATTTTCCAATAAGAACATGGTTTTGGGTTGTTGTTTTTTAAAAAATAATAATTTAAAAGCATAACATAGCTTGCATTTATTCATTATTGCTGCTACCTTTCTGAATATACACGATTATTCGAACTGCGATGTATTTAATGTTTATGTACAAAAATCGCAAACCATTGCAGAAAAAATATTCACTCAATGACCTGAAATGTCGAATAGTGAATAATAAATATAACTATTTGCGGATTCGGTTATTTGATATCTTCAACATATAACTGCTGCAGACGGGACAGTAACCCAGGTTATTTAATACAGCATATATTAGCATAGGTACATGAACCTACTCAAATGTACACGTCAGTTTGTTGTACCGATTAAAATGTGAATTGAAAAATATAAGTCATCAATTTCACTTTATTTGTATTTATACTATGTACAAGATGAATGATGACGACCGACTTATAACAATTGATACAAATAATATAAGCTTACTATTTTCTAATCGGCTAAAATATATATATTTTTTTTTTTTGCACGTATAGGTTATCATAATTTATCGGTGATGGTCATACACTATGCATGTATATATATAAAACATAGTGACGTATTCTGTTGGTAAATATTTTTCGAAGGAAAAAAACAAAAACACATAATATTATAAAACAAAAGCGTACATTATATTATACAACCGTCGTTGGATAATGTTGAATACTCTTTGTAGAATAAGAAAACACAAAGTACCGACGATGAATGAATTTTATCAGTAGGTCGGTTGACGGGCCGGGGAAGGATGGTCCGAAGTCCAAGTGCGTCTATATATACACTTGTACGCATTTGTGTTAATTAATTATAACTGTGCACAATATATTGTAAATGTTTTCAAGAATGTAAATTGTACCTACGTGTAGAGAAGTAAGTACTTCCAAACGTAAATTATTTACAAATTAAATTATGTAAGTCAGTGGAATCGGACTCTGACCATAGTGTTGAGACGATACCGCCTATACCTATTCCGGTCAACGGCAAGTTAATGACTCGAGAACACGTCTTCTTACGGCCATAACTTTTAATCGGACGAACAGCAGTGTTTGACTCCCACGCCGAAGAGCACGTACATTAGATTTCGATACAGTTCTGCACCGTACACATTGTATCATATCTATACTTTGACTTTGACCCAATTATCGTGCATCATTAATTACAATGTAAGTACACACATACGCACACGCCTATATATATATATATATGTTGAGAGAGAGAGAGAGAGAGAGAGATATTATACAATGCTAATAATACATAATAAAAAGTGTGCTGGTGTACATTAATAATTATTCTTTGATTGGTCTTCTTTCATAATAATTATATACGCGTACGAGCACATATATACACACAGGTCGTATGCAAACAATACAATAGACGATTGCAATAATAATGATTAGGTAGTAATTATAACACTCGTATTACAGGGGTAATAACTGTACATGTTAACCCACTTCATTAAATATATACAAATATATTACATCATACTGTTTAGTGTGCTGAACGTTGAACTCAAAAGAAAACACCGTAAGTGAATTTGGGAGCATGCGGATTCTACCAATTTTCAGGTAGGTAGTCTTCGATTTCAAGGTCCGATTTATAACAAGTAAATTCCAACCGTACACGTACCTGCGTTTGTTGGGTTTCACCTGCGAAAATAAACGCGTATAATAACCAACTCGGGACAATGGTTTTATTTTCTCATGAAAGATCTTATATATTTTTCGAAAACGTTCCAGTTATAGAGTAACAAAAGATAAAATTCGGTCACCAGATGCATGGGATTATGGCTCTTAGTACCTACCTACCCTCCCCCCCCCCCAGGCACGTCCGGGATCCACGCCATTGTGACTGCACCCGTCATTGTGTTTTGTAAAAGAAATATTCGTCGTCGGGAATCGTTCGAATGCGTCCCAAAGTGACCTTTTTTCCTTTGTAAAATACCGACGCGACCCGTACAGAGTAGGTATGTAATTCTGTTTTCAGTGGTTATTAAAATTAAACAAATATCCCGATAACGGCCCGTACAAACTGCAGAGTGAGTAGGAATTTCCGGTTTCAGTGGTTATTAAAACAAAATAAATATCCCGATAGCCCATTGACACGAACTTACAATACTTAGTTCGAACGGGGCTTTCTAGTCTATTACAGATAAGAAAGAAGATGAACCGCAAGATTGCAGTTTCTAAGCGGCTGAGGGGTCGTGCGGTGTATCTCGTACACCTTAGTAGAATTCTACTACTAGCCTACGAATAATCGTTTGTTCCGCAACGGCGACTGATACAGTTATATTATGGTACATTCAGATTAGATATTTATGTTTTGTTAGTACCATTTGAAAAAATGTATAATTAAATCAGTGGGGCGCAGCCAGGATTTTTCCTTGGGGCCGATTATGTGTTCACGCAGAGTCGGTGTAACTATAGGTAGGGACTCACATAAGTTTAGTATATACTAACGCCGAGTTTTTATTTCAGGTCGTGGTTCCTGTACGGTTATACAAATTTCTATTTTCAGTAACTCGCTTTATTATAGACCATGGGAATAATTTTTTTAATTTTCTTAAAAATTCTGAGTTAATGGCTTCGCCCCCCCCCCTCCAAACACCTCCAGGCTATGTCACTGATTTATCCACATATAGATATATAATAGTTACCTGTAATACCTAATTATTGTAGTGTGTCTATAGAACTTATAGTTAAGTAGTTAAACATTGTCAATGTAAATGCTAAAATATTTACAATTAAATTAAAATTAAACTAATTAATACAAATACAAAACATAATAATATGAACAATTTTAAAATAAAACAAATTAATTACTAAAAAAATAATTATGTGAGAATTACCTACCTTCTTAGTTACAAATGAAGGTAATAGGTACATTTTAAATTTAGAGCGTTAGAAAAGTTACAATTCAATGTATCATAAATTGATGTGTTATATGCCTACTAGAATAATTTTAATTAGGTATATTTAATTCACAATTCTAGGAAAGGGAGTATAATTGTGCTAAACAGTTTCCATCTGTTTCCGGCTTTTCGAAAAAAACTGTGCTTGGTTTAAACTACACAATTTTGATTTTTGAATTATTTATAAAATGAATAATTTTAAGTGTGTATAATCACACTGTTTAAGCGTTTGCTCATTATTTAATGTATTATTTGTACAACAAATACAAATATGCATTTTTATAATTATTCATATTTATGAAGTCCAAGTCCCTACGCAATAGTACCGGTGAATGAACTAGTTAGGTACAACAAACATCAAGGTACGACTATGACTACCAATGAGTTTTTAAACTAAATATGATTTTATTCATTAAATAGGTAGGTTTATGTAACTATTCCAATACAGAATTAATGTAAATATTGTTTTGGGTAGATATTTAGGAATCATAAGACATAAATTAATTTTATTGAAATTAACACAAGTGTCGTTACTTATTTTCTTAAATATGTATAATGGAATTTTAATTTAGGTACGTATTATTTATTTTATTTCAGATATTTTCTTAACATCTTATTTTAAAATGTCTATTTGTTTCATCGATATTTTGATTTAATTTATAATAATATAAACTTGAAATATTAACTATCAGTTATTACTTTTCACCATTCGTGCCATTGTTTCAGTGGTCCACGGATATACCGTTTCCAAGTTCTCCACATTCTTCGCTCGTTTGTTTGGACATGGTCTCGGTGAAATGTATGGACAACTTGTCTTTCATAAGATTTTAGTGGTTTCCCCTAAAGTCACTTTAAACGTCACACTTCTTGTTGTGTGACAGTGACGTAATAAAAGTTTTCTTCGCCATCATACGAAATTCAATCTAAGAGACAAAGGGACTAAAAGAACACGGAAAAAAATACTTATTTTAATTTGAACTGTCCTTACTATGTACCCACCGTAAAAATACGACCATATAAGAGCAGCATATTATCGTAATTATTTTGAATTTTACAACAATTTTACGTAATATTAAAAATTTCGGCCCATGAACGGTTAGCAACGTTAGCTGTTTCGCGCCATTCGAATCATTAGAACGGTCGCATACAAATATCGTACGACTACTTCAAGAATAGGCAACAGACTGCGAAATTAACAAACAATGAATAAGTCATAAAATCAACATATTACTGATAGCTAATAGAACATAATAATTGGGTTGTTTATTGTTTTTTTAATTGTATATAATTTATGCCTTTTTATTTGACTATAGGTGTCTATAACCTACACCATAAGATGTTTGTATATTATTAATTTGTTTATAAAAAAATGCATTTTAAACTTTCGAAAATTCTAGATCATTATAGCATTATTGTTATACTAATAAACTATACATTTTATGACTTCAGACTTCAGAGTTGACTGTATTAATATTATTGTTATGTTAATTTGTAATTTTCTTATCTCAATAATATTTAAAAGTTGTTATTTTGTGTGTTATAATGTATAGGAAAATGTAAATAATAATAAACGTTATGTTATGAATTATTAGTGTGTTAAGAATTTAGGACGCTTACAATTTCCAGGTTTTATAAATCACAATTTACCCTGCTTAAAATATTTTCGTATCTAAACGTAATTTCAGCATATTTTGATATTTTTTTTGTACATATATTTTAAAATGATAAGCTCGTATGTATAAAGTATCGAGTCCGGTAATAACTATCTGGCAGATACATTAATCAGTGGCATATGTTGGGGGGGGGGGAGGTCCAGGGCCCATAATGAAATTACAGGTGAAATCCAAACATTGTATGCATAGTTTTGATTTTCGGTATAAACAACGAATAATAAACTTTGAGTCATGACAACATTTTCGTAGTCTTCGATGAACACCCACATTTATAATTTTATCAGATTATGGTAATTACCGAACAATAATATACCTACAACAATTGTGAAAAAATCGACTATATTAACGTCAATTAATGAATAAGATGTTCCATTGATAATAATTAATCAGGTCTTTCGGTAAATATTTAATTTAACACACGAAAACGGCGTGATGAAATTGGTGTAACTGCGCAGTTGTTTAATTGGAAAGCAATTGAAGACTATGTATATATTATATACAACGTGCATCCTAAAATGTGATTAAAAACCGAATTTATTATTCATGTTTCATATGTTTATTAAATTATTTGAGATTGACTACCGTACGTCACTGTCGGTTAATTACATTTCATACCATTGTCAGACACTCGGATAAAACCATAATATGTATTTGAACAATTTAATGAATTATTTATCGGAACCCACACGGTTTATAAGTCGGTACCTACATGATTAGATTTTGTAAGAAACAATACAACTATCTGAAAAATTGTAATTTTGTATTCAACGTATAAATAATGATATTAAATAATGGATTATGCATAAAATGTTGTACAGATTTGTTTGAAATATTTTTAAAATTGTTGCCGAATCTACAAAATGGACTATACACCTAAATTGTGTAGGTACTAATCTTAACAATCGGCCATCGGCCATTGTTTTTCAATGTGATTTTTTTAATCGATTGAGTCGATTTTTGTGTAATGTCTCTATTATTTTCTATTAACTGTAGTGTAATAACTATTAAAGTCTGAACTCATATGTGATATGTGTTCAGAGTTAAATCAAATATTAAAAACAAATTAGTTGTACGCGGAAACGTTCAACTCTCCGTGTAAATGGAAATTTAGACAACATTGATGTGTTTCTTTTCTATTGATTAATTTACAAGGCAACGGCATAATTAAAACACCGAGAAGGAGCCATTAGAAAGATCTAAACACCTATTAAGTTGTTTTTTTATGTAGCGTAATAATATATTGTGTATACACACGAGTATAAAGGCCGTCGGGCGCGCAATAGAGGCCTACCCGAGTCGTCGAAGGGTATTGTAACGAAATATCTTCGTTTTACGTGGTTTTAAAACGGTAATAATAAGTGCCAACGGCCAATGTACATCGTGAACGAAATATGTAAGCTCGACCATGTATATACCAGCCGATGCCAGTATAATCAGAATAAAAATATGACCGGTAAACACTGGTGCACCGATCACACGTATCAGCGGTGTGCTATCTCCGTTTGTGACAATATTGTTCTAGCCGCACATAGGTATAAGTAATAATAATGAAAACAATTATAATATAGTAACAGTAATAATACGCTGCACTGTTATTATATTGTACTGGCACTGCATAAGTGGCGTACAAATATAATAATATGTACGAGAACAAAAATCTTTTATCGGCTCGCTGCAATGGCCGTTCGCTGGTTTGCACACGATGGGGTACCGTATGGTTGTAATATAATATATTACACAAAATATAATACGAAAATAAATCAAACAGACCGCAGCGCCCAAATACCATAGGTTTAGACATTAAGTATAATATATCTAACATTTTTTTTTTTCTCCACGGTCGACCGGCCCTCTTGGAAATGGAAGAGGAGGCTGCATTATTATAATGTGCAGCTGCAGCTGCTATACTCTGCCTTGGTCCCGCCTCTATTTTGCAGGTGACGGATAAAAATCGGGGTTCGGTGTGGTTCTATTCAGACACAAAAATAATATATTATTATATACGTTGCACACGAATTTATTACTGCGCATTAATGTTGCCATCGTGTCAAATACGTTTCGTTTACAACCGATCGATCGTTAACGCAACTAAAATGTACATTTCAGATATTGTATTTAGACATGCGACTGACAACTGTAGTGCATGCGTATAAAGTTGTGCGAGGTACATAATATTGATTTATAAGCAATACCGGCCATCGCGATTAGAACGGTTTGAAAAATATAATCTACTAGAATACATTTACATTTTTGTTATTAAAGATCTGGTAACGCGCCACAGTGCAATATTATCGCATTTTCCAATTCGCCATATTATGTTATTACATTAATATTATTTAAAGATGCCCCGTAAAAAAATGTTTTAGACTTCTTTAACGGTAGGTATATTATGTAAACATATATTTATGACAATTATATACCTAATTAAACTCGATTTAACTAGTATACTGTTACTGTATTGCATTTGTTTTCATATTTTGTTCTATTAACAGAAAATATGTTTTTTAAACAATATTTGTATAGTTAACCAACTAGAGACGCAATGATTTGGTGTCCTCAATAGTCAAAATCTCTATAGATACCTATCAAGTTAAAAAAAACAACATTTAAAGCCATAGGAATTAACGCATAATATATAATACATTATAATTTATTATATAGTCACCGTGATGTATAATATACTGCTCCTTATGTTGTAATTGTATACAAATATTGGTTATTGATTTTTAAGTACGCATCTAGCTTTCGTAATTTAGTTATAAGTTTATTCAAAATGAATACTGTTTTGTGGCCTGTGCCTTGCAATGAGTTCACCTAATGGCTGTTGGTATTTATATAATATTATTATTATAGCTGCGCTCCTCCCTTTGAAACAAAAGAAAAACCGATAAGCACATATATTATCACCACGATGTCATAAAAATAAAGTACCTGCCTATAGCTGCTTATTCCCCGCTATTATTATTATTATTATTATTTATTTGTATTCGAGCATAATATTAGCTTCGATATTTTATACGAAAGTATGAATTTAATATGGCCTATTTTTACAGTCGTATAAAAACACATATAATGAAGGTGAGAATATAATAGGTAGGTACTTAGAGCTACAAAAAAAAGTCATATGTTATTGATACAATGATTTCCTTGAAAAGTGAGCTAAGGGAATAAATCCGTTGTTTCAACTTTATATCAAGTATTTTCGGTCACGTTGTGTTTGGTAGGTACGTTATACTTACGCGTCTTTATGCAAAGCGTGTTTACGTGCCGATGGTATTAATTGTACTTTAGAATGGTGCACGAGCTAATTAAGATATTATATGCAAACATGGACATAGAACAATGAATTTAATTGCCCTTAATGTAAGTACCTACAACCTAGAACAATATTTGTGTATTTACCTTTAAAGAGGCGAATACATGTCACAATGTCACATGTGCTGTCTCCGTACTATTTGCGTTCGGCAGAATTAATTTTATGTTGTTATAGTTTTAAGATAACCCAGTTATCAAATTTCAAGATCTATGACGTTCCCCGGCCGGTTTTTTCGTTATTTTAATTTTAAAACGAGTCATGAGCATTTTTACATTTTAGCATACTCACCTATGAGGCTATAAAATTTTAAAAAAATCAACAACAAAATCGAGATAATATTCTTACCTTTAAAGTTGATAATACTGATCAATTTATTGTACCTATAGGTAATATTAAAATTAACAATAACAAATGGAGCCTAGCCGTATAGATGGATTAAAGTTACTCCTTAACTTTAAATATACCTAGTACTAATGCTAAATGCTAATGGAACAATATAATTTTTCATTTCTGAATTCATTAGCACTCAAATGATGATAGAATATATCAAACGTAAGTTTACGTTTTTGGAAATAATTTCTCACGTCTAGATGAATATAGGTACATATCGAATAGACATAATATCTATATACGGCTACAGCTAACTAAAATGTACATGTATGACAGTTTAAAAATTAAATATTAATAATTTACAAAACAATAAACCAAATACCATACCTACATTTAAATGTTAAAATAAAAATAAAAGTGAAATAAACAATTTAATATTATAAAACAAGGCCAATTTACACTTTCATAAAAACATCGGGGGCAGCCAAAATAAAAAAATTATACTATTAATGATATTTTATGTTATCAAGAGAAATAGAGAATGCTTGGTATTTACGCCGTTCAGGAAAACCTCGCAGTTATCAGATCTTATCTCGAAATTTTTTTTCTAGATGGGGCCAAAAAAGGCACGAGAACCGCGGACCCTGTTATAAGACATAAATAATACGTCATGTAAATGTTGTATAAATTATTTTTTCAAAATGTAAAATAATTGTGCATATACCAATTTACCATCAATACTGTAGCATCTATGACAATATAAAAAGGACTGATGACAATTACTACTTTTACCTTTTTTTTTTCGCGAAGTTAATAAATTTAAAATATTAATAAACCGGTACTGGCGAAATTTGTGATAAAAAAATGTGTCTGTTTGAGAAGATGAATCCCCTGAAATAGTCAATTAATATTGTACAATGTACATGAACAAAAGCCGTAACTCGTTATGAGTCTTTAAAAGACAAAGACTATACAATTATGGCTTGGCGTTTTTATTCTACTGATAACCATTATAATGTTGTACAGTAAATCGTTTTCGTCCTAAATATTTTTGTATTTGTTTTGAACAAATTTACATATCCATGAGCCTTATATTGTTTGCATTTATCGTACCTCCATGACTCACGGTATATTGAGATATGAAAATCCGACCCGGCGACCTCATCGCGGAGTACCTATATAATATACTGTAGCCTGATTGAATAAACACAAATTGCCGTTTGGCAAAAAATCAACGGTCAACTTACGATCGTCGATACTTATATGCATATCATAATATGTTATGATGCCATAATTAATGACACGAATAATAAACGAGAAAGATCAATCACTGCAGCAGTCGTTTAACAAAATAATTGGTGGGTACATATACTTTTCTTTACGACATAACGATTATAATTACTGATTCTGAACTAATAAGTCATAACGATTATCCATAAAATATAATAAAGGTAATACAATATCTCCCTGAGTCATGTTCGCGTATTATAATATATACAAGGCTGGGCAAGTTAATTAATTTTTTTAACTCGTTAGTTAAGTTAATATAGACAAATTGAATTTGAGCTTAAAGTTAAAAGTTACTCTTATTTTTACATAACTCGCTAAAAGTGAATGTAAAAAAAAGTATCTTAACTTAGTTAAAAATAGGTTACATTTTTCCATGTAAGACTAATTATCATAGCTTTTCAGTAAAGCTTAACAAATAACATAATATAGGAGGTCTTACTATTTTTTTTAAATGTATGTAATTGTATTAATTACAATAGGTACATACTTCAATCAATAAAAAAATTCAACAAAACAAATTAATTATTCTAATGAATTGTCGTTACTTACGAGTTATTTACTCGTAAATCGTTTCAAAAATTGTATATAGGTATAGATAGTTGTACTTATTAGTTGTTACGTTATTTTAATATACCTATTAAAATCAATAAAATCTCAGATACAGAAATAATGCAAAACACTTGTGACGGTTTACAATTTGGAACTCATTTAGAATACAGAATAAAATAAGTAATAACATATAGATAGTATTTGACTTTCCAGGCAATTATTTTATTTTTTTTCAAAATATAATTTTGAATCCGTGGAATTTATATTAGGAAAAATAAATCAACTCGTTAGAAGTTAGAAGTTACTTGTGAGAATAAAAGTAACCAAACGTTTTAGTTCAACTTTAACTTTTTAACTCGTTAAGGCTCAGCCTTGATTATATAATATAATATATTATGCAATGTATATTATAATTACGCGTGTAATACCTATAATCCGTCGTTTATGATTCACGGACGACAATATCGGTTAAATTAACAATATATTATTCCGGTGTGGGAGATCACCGTATAGCCAATAATTAGAGTGTACCTCCGCACATATTATATAACGTGTATATATATATATTTTTTTATTCCAAATATTTCACGGGCGAAAACGTATACAGAACGAACGACACGAAAAAGAAATCAAGTCAAACGAAACATTATCGCAGTGTGTGTACCATCTATTATGTATGTATAAAATATATATGATATTATACAATTATATGTACGACACAGTTTACCTATGTGACTATTATTATATACGTGCAGTGACGATAAAATATACCTTTCAACCTATTATTCGCCTTGACATTCGCCAAACGCCGTGAAAAAAATCATTCCGATCGAACCAGCGGTCTTCGACTTTAAGGCGAATATACGAACGCGATTATTCACGGAATTTATTGCATTAACACCCGACACACCGATTTCGCGTATAGTTATTTCATGCGAGAAAAAAAATTATCCATTCAATTCGTCATGACCTATATATATATACATAGGTATCGTGTAATAATGTCCGCGATACGGTTTGGACACGACTTCCACGCGGAAGACACGTGTGTCAGATGACCATCGTTTAAGTTTTAACGGCCGATAATGTAATATTTTATTGCTTACAACGTCAGTGCCCACGGTGTCTATATTCATAAATGGTCGATATAGCTGTTTTTTTTCCAGCAACCGAACGAGCCACAATATCTATACACCTGTAGTTTTTTAAATCTGTTTTATTATGTCACCGAACAATATAATACAGGTACCCAGGTTTTTTATACATTTTTTTATTATCTGTTATTAAGGCTTCGCGGGCGACGTTATGATGACTATTATTGCCCTGTTTTTAGACCACTGCAGCCGGTTAAGTAAAACAAAATACAATCATTTACCATTTTTTTCGACTCGAGTTTAAGGCACGGAAAAATAAATAAGTAAATGGCTTCCGCGTTTCCTTCGTGCCGCGAGTTGAAATGAAGCCGCGGGGTTAACGCAGATATAATTCGTGCTTCGATGTGTTTTCAGAGCATTTGGTCACAGTGTGATGCCTAAACGTTTTCGTTCGTCGTAATAATATTATAATATCAGATGTACAATAATATTAGAATTACTCATTAGAATTAATTCATAAAACGTGTCTAATAGTGCCTGTAGAATATAATCCGAATTTAAATTTAAAAAAAAAATAAATCACTCGCCATTATTTTTAATACCTACGAATTAAAATGACTAATGTGTATGCGTATTCAAATCATGACGCCCGTCCCTAGGATTTTACGCAATATATATATTATAATCTGTTCTAATATACGTCGACGTTTATTGCAGCCGATTAATAGCATATTAATAATATAATTATAACTATATAATACACGCATTACAGATGACACGATACTATAATAAACATACATTATATTATTATTTTATCGTAACGTATATTATAATATAGCGACTGTAATTATTACTGTTGCGTAGGTACATAATGTACAAAGCATTACCGCTCAACGCGCTTTGTACATAGGTAGGTACCTATTATATACGTACCTACGCACTGTATAATATTATTATTGTTGCCAATTCATGTCTGCAGTGGTGCGGTTGTATTATATTAAAATGGCTGTCGATGCAGTATGATATGACGTGTTAATTATTTATCAATTAAATAATAATAATAATAATAATAATAATACGACGGCGGTGTAGCGCTCTATATATATCAAGTGCAGTTGCACACGACTATAGGAATCAAAACTGTGCGACGACGATACTTTATTACCGAGTGCGGCCCAATATAATGCCTGTATAATATGGTAATATAGTATTGCGGGTAAAATATTTTATACATATACGAAACTCAATACCGTTAAAGTTTGTAATGTTACCGATAACCCTGTGTATTATACCGTTGTTTCCTGTTCAGCCGCAACCCGTCGAATGCATGTTCAACAGATGCACGTGAAACCTGCAGGGCCTAGGAATGTAGTAATAATGTAGCACACGGGCAGCTTATTAATAGACGTATTACGACATTGTTGGTGTCTTTTTCTCTCCATTTTTCGGGTAGGTACCACGCGAGGGGAGACCGCGTTATCATCACTTCCCCGTATACCAGTGTAGAGTATCGCGCTCACGTCGTGTACGGCGGACATAAAATATCAAACCGATATAGGTATTACGCGTGTATTATAGTTGTGCGTTTTTCGACTTGTGGTTCTGAAATCTCCATCAAACATCGCCTACTCTAATGTCGTCATTTCAATGAAAAAATATGAAAATGCGACGTATAGGAAATAGCCTCTCCGAATGCCTCGACTCTACGACTCGCTAAAATCGTTCAAATTTATACGAAACCGTACAATCAGAACTGAGGCAGAGGTGTGTACATATAATAATATATAGTCTATTTGTTTTTGATTTTTGATTGTTACTCGTTTTTTCTTATTTAATACGATGTTGAACAAAAATTTAAAAAAACCAGTGTCCATATGATGTACTAAAAAGTAAAAACCAACGTAATGTTACACACTATAATGGCGGCCAATGACCAATGCAGTCCTAGGCCTTGTACTTAAAATAAAATAAAAATCATATACAATATATTTTAAATCAGAAGTACCTATCGCATATAGGACTAGCCGCTACTTATATATACAGTGAAACCTCTAAATACCCGACACTCTCGGTCGCTGTAATTTTGTCCGTTATTTAGAGGTGTCCGCCATTCAGAGGGGAAAAAAATCGAAATTAATTCGGAGAAATAATAACTACATAATATAATGTAATATGTACATAAGTATATAATTATGATATAGGTATATGTATTGTGTTTGTATTATTTTAATAATGAATAAATATTAGTTGGACGTATCATCGTTTAAAATTATGACATTCTTATGTGTGTAAAAATTAATGAAAATGTAAATAAAAATAATTTTAAAACATCATATAGTATAAAAGTTAACATTTATTGAAGTAATCAGTGACTCATCTAGCTTATTTAAGACTTTGGTGCACAGCAATTTCGTGTATTTTGTAATTTAACTGCGTCGGAGAATAACGGAGTATTCTGCGTATATCGATAGAAGAAATGTATTCACATTTCACACCTTTCGCTGCTGCCGACGCCTCCTGCAGTAGACTTCCTATCTGTGGAGTTAGATCCTCTTCTTGATCTATCGGGTCTCGGTCTTTTTCTTCGTCACTTTCTACGTCATTCAGCGCGGGCATACTCGTATACTGTCGGCGTATGACTGTCAAAATCAAAAATTAAATTGCCACAAAAGTGTCCGGTATTTAGGGGTTTTTCTGTACTAATGTCCCCGTTCCCATAAAAACGTCCGGTATGTTCGGTGGTGTCCGTCAACGGAGGTTTCAATGACTCAATGTACAATGATTTATATCTATATATGTATAATCGGTCGTTTTCCGATATATAGGTGCTTTATATGCAGCCAATATAAGAAACCTATACCGAATCGACCGCTTACACAAACGCTAGAGCACAGATCTCTCGACGACACACATATATATATATATATATATAAACCTGTAACGAGTCTATTATAAAATGTGTGTTTGCATTACATCAGCCAACTTGTTATAGACACCGCGCAATATAATTCCGATGACCGAGCACAAACTCGCGACATTATAATAATAATAATAATAATAATAATAATAATACATATAGGTGGTAGGTTATGTTGCACCGCCGCGCACGTAATATTTTAATTTCTATCGTTTCCCGTCGACGTTTCCGATAGTGTCTGTCGCACTAATCACGCGCGTGGCTTAAAATTAAATAATCCGACCAAAAAACGTAATGTCTCGATGTGCGGAATCTATTGATCTATCGATCGTTGCGGTATTGAAAAAATACACCCACATTATATTTGTTACCCGCGTGGCCACAATATAATATTATGTAGGCTCCGATATTATTGTAGTCTATATTATATATATAGTGTTATTAGTTTGTAATCAAGTTGCTGTACGCGATAATTGCAGAATATCAACGGTTATTTTTCGGCGTGTTCCTCGCCCATGTATATATTATACTGCAGGGATATGAATATATAACGATATTAACAATTAATAATTAACAATTTGCTTGACCGTAGTATTGCAGTACACGATGCGGTATTCGACGTGATATTATTACTATTGTTTAGTATTTTACTACCATTTTTTTTTTTTGCCCCTCTTTTAAACCGACAGCAGAGAGGGCTCTCCGCAAGAATGGTGTTTTACTGCCTAGCTGGGCTTTTTATACCCGCACTGATTTTTTTTACAGACGATCTAAATAATGGCTCCCAATATCGCGTCATAATCGTACGCATATTACAACACGCAGTGGCGTGTGCACGGGATTTGATTTCTCCGCAGAGTTTAATATTAATATGTACTTTTATTATATATTTTGTCGACCTGCACGTGCCTTAATCATATTATTGTTGTTGCTGCAGGGACCTTATTCCAGCATTCGCGACGGTTCCGGCGTTTACGTCTAAATATAATTACATTATATATTGTAGGTACAACCGACCAAGACGTACGAACCGCCTTACATTCCGAGCATATTCTAGTGACAAAAACTCGCAATACTCATCGAGTGCATTCTTAGAAACAATAATTCCGTTTCGCTTTCCATACTTAGTCCTTCCGTTATTACCCAGTCATCGCCATTTATAAAACGCCTATTCAAACATATTTTTTTTTTTTTTATCAAGTAGATGTATAGGTAATTGATCCAGTTTTATCATTTTTTTTTTTTTTTTATATATACATTTCTCGGAACACCTACCTATTATAAATGTGCAGACTTCGCGCAAATCCATCTAAGGTAGTTTAAAGAATATTCGTTGGGTTACCGCTCGTGGACAAAAATTGTTGACAGGTTTTTTTCGCCGTTCGTCCAGAGCCGGAGAAAATATTTCACCGGCTGTCTCGTGAAATATTCTACCACTGCAGCGACGGCGGAAGGCGGACAACAGCGTTTGTCCGAAAAGTAAAAAAATGCAATTTTTATATATTTTTTTTCTCATATTGAAATGTCGATTCACAACTGCGGCGGCAGATTTACTACGCACCTTGGATAGGCCGCAAGACCCAAACGGATGCTGCACTGCAGTTGCAGTCGAACAGGTCGAGGGTTATAATTAAATTTTAATGCATTCGTGTCTCGAATGTTAAATTGCGCGTTTCATTGATGTCTTGCAATTTATATTATATACGTATGGAGTTTAATACCACTATATAATAATACGCGTGTTTGTGTGTCTCTACTGCAATCACTGCTGCAGTACTACAGGAACAACGCGATAATGGTGTACACGTATCTGCATTTAATAATTATTATTTTATAGACATTGGTACAGTATTCTAATTATTGCGAACGGAAGATTTCAATTCTCAAGGACTCGCGCTTCGCTTGTGTAATAATACATTTATTTACGAACAGGGAAAGAACCGGAAGACCTTTTTTCAATGCACATTACTAATATTTAACACACATCACAATATTTTAACGCCCGCCGACGGAGATAACGCGCGTTTAATCCCAGACCAGAGCAATCGGAACGGACGCATGCGTTTGATAAATATCAAGTTCCGAGAAAAATTATTATTGGGGCATTTATAATAATAATATACATTACACTATACATACTGAGATATGATAGATGGTTGAGATTCTGTGCATGTTGTGATGGGACCGCCGGCTATATCCCGAAAATCACGTGACGTATAGAGATCAGTTATAAAAACTATGACCTCAAAGTAATAATAATTGTATTATCGATTGTTGCAGCACCCGATGATGTAACTCAAACAGTGAGATTCTCATTGCGCACACACACACACACACACACACACACACACACACACATAAACACTCACTTAAACACACCAAACATGACATGTAGACACGATTTCAATATCGGAAAATTAGAATAAAATATTGTTAAATCTGTTCGACCCCATTCGAATACGCAACACGCATCCGAATTGTCAGACAAACGTTGATTGCGCACAATACATTTTGGGTATAATACGTGGTAAAATGCGTCCAGCAGAGATTGGTTACAAGTAATATTATTTGTATGATATAGCCATTTAGCATTATCTAGAGAACACCACGAGGAAGCTGCTATAGCTGACAGCCAAGGCCGGATATTGTCAGCTATTGTCACTGTTCTCCAAAAAAATGTTTTTTTTAAGTTGGATAAAAAATAAATTTAAAAAAAAAATACGGGTAGGTATATATTAAGTTGCTAACGATTTTTTTCGTTAATTAATCATAGTTTAAAATAAAATATAAAAAATTAAATAAACTGACACTAATAAAATATGTACAACAATGTTTAACTTAGATATATCGATGCATTAGATGCTATATGGACTCGATTTATCATGCTCATTTTACAAACCGTAAAATTCCAAGCCCAACTTAATATTTAGTATTTTTACTATTACCTGTTCGCTATGAGAACGATTTGCAATCACCCGAATTGTCGATATATCGTATACACTTCACACACGTGAATAGTCGAAAAACATACATAATTATATTATACAATATTCAAGTGAATATTGCAATTTATAACTAGGTATTAAAAAAACAGCTGTTTTTTCCGATACAGTAAAATTAGAAGTTTGAGTCTTAACTGCTTTATTTTTTAAAAATGATATCATTATCCAGAGAAAACGATCCTAAAATGATTCGTTTATTTTCATAATTGTTGAAATGTAATATAAAAAATTACTCACTTTTAAAGAATAAACTCGCCATGTAGATATAAAAAGTAATTTATTTTATACCTATGGATACCGGTGGTAATGCTGTGAACCTGTAGTAATATATATATTCGTTACTTTATATTTCACTATTTTTGTACTTTTAAGTGTGGTTTCCCGAAACATTCAATTTTGAATGCAATAAGAAACAATTTTTCGTCGCATGCACTTTAAATAAGATCATGTTTGTACGATACGCGATTTTATCGACGAAATTTAACACAGTAAATTTACAACGGACCTTTTGATTACTTGATATATGTTTTATATTAACGGGCCGAGTTTACATTGGCCCGTTCCAATATTTACTAAATTCTTACAAGATATTCTAACCGTGCAAACAATACTGTAAACAAAAATAAATGTAATATATTTTTCCTTAATATGGGTGCTCAAATATTGATATGTAGTCATGCAAGTAGGTACATACATAGTAGACTGTTTAGGTACTTTATACCACACGATTCGTTAAGACTTGAGGATCAGCAATCAGTATGCCATAACTTATATACCTAATACATTTCCGTGATTCTAAAAGAACGTTATCCTCACATCGTTGGACAGTGGATCAGAACGACGCCGTCCGTGTCCCGGACCGATGTTGTATACGTTTTACTGCACACATAATATATACCACGATCAATTTACGCTCAGATGTCACAATTTCACGTCATGAGCTTAAATATTAGAATGAATTTATCGAGGTAAAATAAAAAATAATATAATTTTTTTCAAATTTAAAGGTATAAGAACACGTCTATACGTTAAGCCAGTCGTGAGTATGTGAGGTAAGACGGACGACACACGCGCGGATGTGCAGCATGGTATTATAAGGTGAGAAATTTCGAAATTCAAATTAAACATAATTATTTTCAGTCATATGGTAAAAACTAAATAATTAAAAATCTAGAAATTGACTAAACACTCTCAAGAACAACAATAAAGCCGACAAGAATATTATAACCAATGTTTTATTCGTTATAATTCATATAACTTTATACCTACTATCTGACTCGGCAATGCTTCGCTATTGCTAGATTTTGGTTTATATATAATATATAGATTAAATAAAAAATAAAAAATACATATATAATATATATATATATTATATACATCTAATGAACACCATTGAAAGATCGATATCAATTATTGTACTTCATTAAAATTAGATATTTGTATGTACATATAATTATTATCATCATCATTATTATTAGCTGTACACCTGCACTATAATACGCTTCCATCCAAAATGTAATATATAGGACTATTCATAACAATGTTTCATTTGTTCTCGATAATTTTCTTATGTGTGTAGAAAAAAATGTTGACAATTAATATTTATAGTTTCGATTGTGTTTATTGAAGTGCTTTTACATATCTACACAATATATTTATGTTTTTCCATCTGGTACATATACGCGAATAAATCAGACATTTTTCTGATGCGTGAGCTGGCCTCATTTTGGCAACTGATTGTGTGGGAAACGAGGATTTTTTAAATGTTATCTACAGACTTGTAGCGATGCCGCGATGGGGTTCCTGTGTTTTGTTGATTATTGTCATTGCAAAGGTGAGTCACATCACAGGAAACCGTAAACGTTTGAATTCTAATGGCATATCTGTCTGGCGCATACCTATCTGATTTCATAAGCATTTACAAAGAATAAATAAAAATATTATACTACACTTCCACATTATGAACTACAATTTTTGTTGTCTATCATTATTTATTTAATAGACTCGTTATATCATTAACATAATTTAAATATACTACGCCTATATATTATGGATTTTCACGGTATTTCAGGTTATTATTGCTGTATCGAGCGTTGCCCGGGGATAAACGAATTCGAGATGGCCATTGGAGGGCATCCACGTGCGGCGAATAGCAATAACTAATATAAGTGACTTTTTTCTCTCGCGTGAACCAATTCACGAACATATTACAACCAGAAATACACGAATACCCGCGGTTATGATTTTAATTTAGATCAATATTATTAATTGCAGGTAAGCCACTCTAAAATAACAGGACCTATCTACTGTCTAAACCTTCACTGAATCCTATAAATCAGTCGAGTATTTTTTGATTCTATTTAGGCAATACACCTTTCCTTCTATATACGACGGCTGTGTTGCCCGTGAATACTATTCCAGTACGATTAAAATAATAAGTGTGCAAAATTCGGTGACAATTGGTGAAACACTGTGGGTCTGCATAATATATGCGTCATTTCGATAATATATAGACCCAACTCATGATATCTGTATTCACCGAATGTTCTTAAGAATCGATTTAACAATCGTTTCCGTTTTGCTTCAGCTGAAATGTATTAATAATTGTTTTTTGTTAAAAAATAAGTCGATTATTTTTTTCAGTATATAAACGTCAACCATATAATATACTTCGTCTGTAATATTTAATAGCTGTTATTCAATTTTACATTTATGTATGGAATAGCTTTACAGTACTTGGGCTAATGCCTAAATGACAAAATTTAATGAGTACGATACATACAATTATATTCAATCATAATAACTATTTTACTATCGGCAGGTGTGTAACTAATGGCAACGCCTATAATATGTAAAAAAAAATATTCGATTTTCACGAGCCGAAACAAAATTTATCTGTGATCCACCCTATAGCGACCTAGGTAGGTATATGGGTTTAAAAACGAAGTTACAAACGCTCCCCGAGTCTCAAGGAATCAATTGATATAGCTTTTATGTTTTATTTAAAACGGTCCAGTATAGTATTTAAGTCTCATAGGACAAACTCATTTTTAGATATTAGAATAAATGGTAATTATTACTTTTAAGCATGAAAATGATGTGTGTTTTTTATTTGCTACCATAAATATATATAGAATAATATTACTGGACAGAAAATACGTACTATATACACCAGCGATTCTGAACCGGGGGGTCGCCAACAATTATTTTAGGGTCGTCATCCATGTGGGAAAAAAATTGTTTCACTTAGAATCTTATAATTAGTAGTAAGTGTTATAATATATATATACATATTTTTGGATAGACCGATTAGTCGATAAAAACGTTCATTGAAGTGTACATAATATACCTTTTTTTTGTAAAATATATACACAAATAAATACAATAATAACAGTTGGTTCAATTTTTTAATGCTTACATTATAAAAGGGTCAACGGGACATCTTGGTGACATTATGGGGGGTCGCGAATTCAAAAAGGTTGAGAACTACTGCTATACACAACATCGACAAATGGGTACGCACAAAAAATTGGAAACTCAAATTAAACTTTAATTGCTTTTGTCCGGTACCCACACAATCCTAATAACATTACATTTTAATACGTATAAGGTACTGTGTTTTATTTGACCATAAAATTATTATTTATTAGTTCTTTACACTCTTACACACATTATTATTATCCATATTTTGCCCCTCTGTTGATTGACATAATTTCATAAATAAAATTAACACTGCGATGTTCACTATTGTTTAATTGACAACATACCTATACCACATAAGTAGGAAAAAACATAAAATATTTTACAAAATGTTTTTTTCAACATTCATTCTTAAAATTGATATCATACAAAAATAAAAATTACTAAATAGAAAAACAAGGAAACGAACTAGATCAACCCTGTCACTACGACTATTGAGTAGGGTTCTAAAAATGTCATAACAATAAACAATTTTGTTTTTGAAATATTTCTAAAAGATAACATTTTAATTCAAAATGATAGTAGGAAGTACATTTAACACCTCTAATTAGTTAAATGTTAAGCGGGAGAAGTTATAGAAATATTGCTTACATCGTATATTGTACAAATAACATAATAGTTATCTATCTTATATTTGTCTTCTCTACACGGTGATCGGAGATTTAATATTGATAATCACTTATTAGGTATGAAATCAGTCTGCTATTTATAGTGATGATTTTATGAAATATACTAAAAATCACGACATTTAAAGAACAATTTTAAAAGTATATTACATATAGCAGATATGACGATCAAAAAAATGGTTTACCTATATTATCTTATTTATTACGATTTACGACAGAGTATGAATATGTTTTCAGCAGAAAAATGATTAGTTTTAATATGCCTGTGAATATAAATATTTACCTATACAGGCAAAAATAAAAATACGAATCTACCTATTGACGTAAAATATTTACGAAAATACATTTACCTACTTCAAAATATGCGAGTAATATATTATAATTTATACTGAATACATTTTATTTTATTTAAGGTGCTAGAAACGTGCTAATTTTTAATCAGAATTGAGAAATCTTCATTCAATCAAATTATATACTTGCATAAAAATCCGTTCCCTAATTATTCAATTTAAAGAGCATAATTATTGTATTTAGACATCTTATCTTAACTAAATACCATTTAATAGCCACGATATTCATAAATTCGTATGTGTTGTAATTTATGACAATGTATATGCACACATTACACAATGAGTTCTATCATAGAAGTTCTATGAACTAAAGTTATAATTATTTAATTATATGACGTAGGTATATAATACAAAAAAAAATTGAAGGATAAATTATACGGCAGAAAAAAATATAGTATAGTTAAAAATGATATATTATACATACTGCGTACATATTATATTATATGGTTGAACACGGATAAGGTATATATTTATTAAATATTGATAAAATAAAATTAATGATTTTATTTTACTTTAATGTAGATATATGTTTTACAATATCAACAAGTAACCGCATATACTTTCCTCTGATGTAGAACATTATAAAGTCGTGACTCGTGGTACAGTTTATTTCTAAATGGTGCCGTATGTACACTTTCAATGCATCGTAGTTTGACCAAACTTAGACGACGTAAATTCGGTAGTTATGGCATGTAAGACCGACCGAAACATATTGCACTGTGGTTTTTTCGGCAAGCGTGTATAGTTATGGTATATTATACCTATTACCAACGACCAGTATTGTACAGTTTATTTATTGTCGACGCGTCTATTTGAAATAAAATCATAATTGTGTGTCGTTTGTCGCTTAAAGCACGCGGACTTCAGCGAGAATCGTTATTACCCGTCACTCCGCGGTGTCCCTTACACGACTTACATTATACATATAGGTATTTATATTCGTGATACCTGCGCGACGAGAGATTTATAATATGTTGTTGCGAGTGTCATTCGACATTATGTGTAGCAATAATAATGACGATTATAGTATAGTATAGATAATGTACATAATATTATATTCGTCTCCTCTTATTATTCGGAACACACTGCAGTATTGTTCGCCCGGTGGTTCAGAGAGGCGGTCGTATACCGATCTATTATTGTTTGGAAATATATATTATTATAATATATTATATCTGGTAGGATAAAAGACGTCCGTTGAAATGACGCGCGCCCGGCAGGGTGCAGCAGTATACGACGCGGCTGACCTTTTCAAAAACGTCTGACAATGCAGCCTGCGTCGTCGTATTATATTATGCGTTGTATATAATATGTATACGTCGGAGTGATGTAGTAGTAGTAGAAGTAGTAGTGGTAGTAACTAGTAGTAGTAATATGGAGAGTGATACAACTTGCAAAGCCAATGCGCATTTGAGCACGTCGTATACTCGTATAATAGTATAATAATAAACACAATATTTCAAACCGTCGGGCGGCGGCGAGGAGAAAGCGAGTGGGAAAAAAAAAAAAACAAAACCGAATACCCGAAAAAAAAAAGGGGGATGAATAAAATATGATCATTGGCCGCGCGGTAACAATAATGACACGTTGCACGCGGCGGAACCAGGTGTGGCCATGGTCCTGGAGAATGGGGTTGTTAAGGACTCGGGTGCGGTGGGCGGCGGGGGGGCGAGCAAGTCGGCGGCGGACGCAGTATCGTCCGGGAGAGGCAGTTGATGGGATCTTCGATACGCCTGCGGGCTCCGGTTGGTGCCCCGCCTCCGTTTGGACGAACAGCACTTTACCGCCTGTCGCCGGTGAGAGGCACCTGTGTGTGCATGTGTGCGTTCACGTGGAAGAAGAACGATTTACCTATAACTACCATCGTGCCTACGTAAAAAATTATGCAGCTGCAACAGGTACAAAGAAAGCCTATACGCGGAGAGTGAGAGAGAGAGAGGACGAGGGAGACGCGCACCGCGATGGAGACGGTGAGACTTAATGATGTATATTATTATTATTATTATTATTATTATTATTATTATTATTATTATGTGCCTGCCTATAATATATTACGGCGAAGGGGAGCGACCGAGGAAGAGGGAGAAATGAAATGGGAAAAAAAAATAATACATTTTCGTAGGCGCGGGTAGATGATTCGACGCGCCGGGGCACGGCACATGGAGTGACTACGACGCAATACCTTAATGGCTTTCCAGATTTTTCATTTCGAATCCATTATATTTACCCACTTGCATTATCATATTCTACGGCCAGAACGACTTGCGTGCGGCATGAACCTTTCCTCTGTGTGAGTGTGTATTATTTTATTTAATCTTATGCCCGACACGTGGTCTTATCTGTCGGCTTATTATACTGCTACGTAAAACACATTTCAGAGTCAAATATTTTCCCAAACTCAATAACGTAAGATTATTTAACGTCTGCGTCTGAATTCCGTGTGTGGGAAGCGGGAACAAACATTCTAGTATAATATATTACGTACATAATATTATACGTTCTGTAATAACAATTATCATATTAATATTATTATTATGTTGTGTCCTGCGGGAATATTAAAAAGCAAATTCCAAAAACCGTCGATAACAAAAAACCGAACCGTGCATTCCGGAAATAATAATTCTCATTGCCCGTACATAAAAATATAAACGCGTTCAGCGTTTCATAATATTATGATAAACGTTCACACGCAGTAGCCTGTTGCAGTAGTTGGATGATTATACCTTGTAACTAGGTGAAATACTGTACTTCGCTCGAATTCGCTCGATAAAAGGACACAACATTTTGTCTTCCCCGACAATTTTCGAAGTCATTATAACACATTTTTTTCCTCCCGTTTAATATTACAGGTACGTTATAAATATTATACTTACCTATACCGCAGTTATTAATTGTTATTGCAGGCTACATACATTCAGCGACTGACTATACTTGCAACCAGATAACTTGGACCAGAATTTCACTGAAAATACGCGACTGAAGTCTGAAATTCTCAATTGTCGGCCGTCAGGTAATATATCGTATTATTGTGTACTCGTATAATATTATAATAATTAGGGCTCTGATTTTAATGTCCTTAGATGTATCGAAAAATGCCCTTTCACAAAATGCATTTATGACTTAAACATTTTTTTAAAAGGTACAAAAAAATTCCCTTAATTAATTAATCCCTGAGTTTGTGAATCATTTTATTTCAAAACAAGATTACTCTTTGTTGTTTATTAGTACTCAATATGATGTGTATGAAATCTTTTTATTTATATTTTTTGTTAAATCACTAGAAATAAGTTTAAAATTACCTAGAAATATAAATAATGCCTTAAAAACATTTATAAATGCACTGAAACGTCAAAAATCTTGAAAAATGCAAAAAAATCTATCCAAAAAATTCGTTTTTAGTTTAGTGTTTACCTGAAACACATTTTTGTATATTAGAAAGCATAATTTCAAGCATTCTAGAAAAACAAATGTATATGCATTGAAATCCGAGCCCTAATAGTAATTAGTAGTATATAATAAGCTCTTATAAGAAATACTTTAAGTAGAATTTTTCCCTAGACCAGGCAGTGACCGTGTGTAAAGGTGAACTTTAGTTTAATACGTGCATTGTGAAGCCAACCAAGTGTAATTACTTAATTGTTTCTTGTACCAATCTGTAATTAATTTGTATCAATTTATGCATTGGACGAATTACAAATTTTTGAGACACCACTCGGTGACGAAACATGTATTCATTTAAATTATATTATGTACACGAGACAAAATAAAATTAAAAAATGGTGTGAGCTGGGTTTGTGTTAAAATTTTAATTTAAATGGAGGTTGACAACGTTCGATATAAAATAATTGTAGAAATGATGGACAAATATAAGTTTAGAATTTCTAGTCAAACATATACTAACAAGTTAATTGTATATTACATACCTTTCTTTTTATACATGTTCAATATGCGAAACATATAAAGGTGCTCAGCTCCCCGCAGTCCGCGCCCCAGGTATATTACTATTAGATCAAAACAGATCCGTAATTTTTTCAAAAGCAATAAGTGAATATTTGTATATAAAAATATACAAGAATTAATAAACCTATTTTGTAACATACTATAGTAGGTACCATAAGATATGTCATTATTCTAGCCGAGGAGCTGTGTTCGCAAGTCACTGAGCTAACTTGCAAAGACATATAACAAAATAAATAATTTAATGACTATTGTAAAAGTTTAAATAAGTTTGGGAATATATTTTTTAACTATTGTTTCTTTTGAAACATCACGGGTTATTTAATTGTATACTTCATTATTCAGTAAGAGAAGATAGCTAATCTTATTTCATTTTGTCATTTTGGTTTTGACGTTACGATTAGTAAGTGATGGACGAACCATTTTTACTATTTCGATTAGATTATTGGTACGTCGGATCCAACTTACAGGTGACATGCCGTAGACCGTATGAGTATAGCAATACGATTATCGCAGTGACATGATGAGTTTTGTTTTCAATAGTAATTATTTATCTCATTCATTTTTTCATTTTTTTGAATTTCCAAACATCACTATACAACGAATACATTACCGGGAAAATATGTCAACATTAATAATTTTTACGATTTTATATTGTTTTGTGAGTGTAATGTTCCTCATCAATCGTTCAATTATAATAAAATGTTTTTAAACAGGAAAAAGATGATTGCTTACTTGTATACTGGTAGGTATATAATATCGTACTTGTAGTATAAAATGTTTAATCATTCGGTGTAATCATTTACACACGATCAAAATAATTAAAAACAAGAACATTTTAGTTGCTTATATGCATACCTACCTATATAAAATCAAAATATTTTATAATCATAATTCATAATTTATTGTAATCAAAATTCGTTCCGAGAAATATAAATCAGTACCAATTGTTTTAGTAATTAACAGAGTTTAACGATTTGCGATAGTATATAATCCAATTAAAATACTTAGGTATGGAAATAAAAATTTTAATGAATCTATAACATATATACACTGTGTATTATTCTATTTAAACAAATTATAATTGATTCTACATCATTTTTAGATCATGAAAATAATATTAGATAATATTGAACATTTAATTTGTCTTTCATTAAGTAATCATTATTCATAATTACTCGTCTGTAATAATTAGTTAATTACATTTAAGGTTTTATTTAAATTAATTACCAAATTAATAGGTGTCATAACATTAGAAATGATAAGAAATTTAAATTTACCTATAAATAATTCAATCATATTATCAAACATAATTCTGTGACAACTGACAGTTTAAATATAAGCCAATAATACATTAAAAATCGGAGCCATGAATGTATTTATTTTACAATGGTAAATTAATTTTTTACTTTGTGTTAATTCTTACTTTTACCAGTTAAAAAAAAAAAAATAATTCTGAATAATCGAAAAACGGGAATTGACTTTGGTATTATAATGTAATAGGTACCTAATTCAAAAACGATCTGGTTTCAATATGAAGTTAAGTATTCATAACATGTTTAATTTTGCACCAAAGACTTGAACATTTAATAGAAATTAGAACTAGTTGGTACTTTTGCCAAAAAATGTTTAGTCATTTTCAAAATAATTGGGAGTAATTTAAAATAATAGGTGACAATTTAATAAAAACGGGTATTTTTCATAAAACTAGTTTTTGACAACATTTATTTTACTTTTTTGCTCTTAATTAATATTTATTTTATAATTTTTTTTAATATTTTTGAATTTTGTTGTGATATGAACATTTAGAATTTTTGAATTCCTCAGATTTTTCGCTTCATGTAAAATATACATATATTTAATATATATTTATATGAGTAAAAAGATTTAAAATTGAATACAAGGTGCCTCATAAGCGGTTCTTACTACGCAATTATAGAATATCAAAGTCATATTTTTTTTGTAAAAATTACGAAAATATGTAAATTATTTTTTAATTAAAAACTTAAAAACTCGTACAAATCGTAATTTGACCACTTGAAAATTAAAAAGTAAATTAGATTCTTAATTAGTTTTTTTTTTACTGGAATTTAAAAAAGAGTTTTACGTTAAGTCAAATACATTTATTTTGTGCGATTGAAATTCAAATGTTGACGTCATTGAATATTCACTCGTACTGTACATCAATTTGTATTATTTTATAATAAATCAAAACATATAGTAATCCCATAAACTTTGAACATTCCACTATTACTTTAATTGTCATTTTCTATACACAATAAAATGTTCAAAATGTTAAGAATAGTTGTAAGCTAAATTTAGACATTTTAAATTTAAAGTTCAGATGCAGCTGATGAAATTGGGTATTAAACGAATAATATAACAAATATGATTATATTTATTTTTTGTAATTCAAGAAATATTCTACGGAACTTCTTTTCGTATAATAATATCAGTAATTACCTATACACAATTCTATTTTATTATAATTGATTATTATATTTTAACTAATTTTGAGCGATGTAATAATATATGTAGGTACCACCAACGGTGGCTTGACTACACATTTCGGCTCAGGATGTAGGTACTGTATAGTATGGTCCAGTTTATAATTTTTATAACGAGTAACGACATATAATATTGTTTGAATCAGAATGTTTTCGGTAATTGTTACTAGTGCCTAATGATAATATATTATATTTTAAATAATTATTATAACTAAGCAATTTAGCTATAATATTAATACTTAAAAGCTATTTTATTTTACATATCAATACTATTTTTCCACTATCTCTGATAATTATGAGATAAATAATGATGGTCATTACGGTACGGTCCCGTAAATCAGTCTTGATTTAAGGGTATGTATTCTTTTTGTTAGCGACAATTAGTGCAACCTACAATATTACTATAATATACAAATTGAAAAATATTAAGTACAAAATATCCCTGGAAATATAGACTGACAAAACTTTTCCGTTCATAATCGTTTTTCGTATTGGTAATACAATGTTTTATTATTGAATTATATTATTTTAATTAAACGCATCCATTAAAGTAACCTAATAGGTAATCAATGAAGATGTACACTGAATATCTAGAATACAGCATGAGTGTGTTTTTTTATTTGCAACTTAATTAAAAATCAATTAATAATTAAATTATTGTTGTTTTTGGTTTGAATGAATAATAAATAAAATAATTTGACTAATATACCGACCTATATATACATTTGGAATGACAAAATCATAAGTTAAAAATGAATATACCTACCTATAATCATTACAATTATAAAATAACTGTTACACATTATACAACTATTATGCATGGCGGTAAAAAGTGAAAAGTCCGAGGAAAAAGTCCAAGGATAAAAGTTAGATGAAAAAACCCCAATACATGTCAGAGAAACAAACTGTTTAAAAAATGTATACTTTAATATTTACTATTATATATATTATTTCGTGTCCAAGTTGTTAAATATACAATTTTATGACTTTAATTAAATATTTTAGTCATAATTATAATTAATTATACAGTTACCTAATTATTATTGCTACACTTCTAGCGTATAGTTACTATTATTATACAAATATCCTTCCTATTTTGTCGTCCATACAATGTCAGATATTTCGTAAAAACCGTTCAAATCTTTTATCCATTTTCTATTTGATTTAGATTTTCCCCAAATACATGAAATCCTATTTTTGCTGTATTAACATTTTTTAATTTTTTACTCATTTTATCCATCAACTTCCATATTGTAGGATGGCTGTGCATCACCACACGATGTTTGAATCTGTTATTCTAGCTCTCGCAAATATTATTAGTTCGATTTGATCACAATTTTGTACAGGATATTACGATTAGTAGTACTGTAGCAACAAAAACCTATAATTTAAGTGTCGGTACGTATATGATATTATGATAATGTGATGGTCACCCGAAGTATAATCGCATTGGTTTCATAAAACTATATAGTATAAATTATATTTCATATACTTACCTACCTATTTATTAATTAAGTAATTTTATACGTGGGAAAAAATAGATGATAATGCAAATGAGACGCAGCCGAGACCTACATAATATACATAATATTACCGGTTTCAAGTTTAATTTACACGTGAAACGACATGATGAAACGCACGTGTTAGTCATAACTCATGATGTGCATTATATATGTATTAGGCACTTACCGATTTATACCTAAACCGTGTAGGACACATATAGGTACTACAATATAATGTGTATAATACTATAATATATGTACATTTTGATTTATGAAACGATTTATTTTTTCTAGATAGGGACATTTAATGATAATTGATTATAATTCGGAGAAACATTATGAGTGTAAAAAAAACATATTTATTTAAAAAAGAAAAAACAATTTTCACAGTGGGTAAATCTATGCGGGTAGAAAATCGTATTTGCCTCCTATTGGCTTATATGAAAAACTTACATTTATGTCTATGTTTATATAGGGATTCAAAACACATTTTCTTTTGCGCGGTAAACCAGCAAACGCAGTTGGTCCGAAAAAATTTAATGAAAATACAAATTCATCAACAGTGTTACTGCTTAGACCTATGGCCAATTACACGTTACCGCAGTATTACACTCAATAAACTACCTATATGCGATATCAAATTATAAGATCGATCTACTAATATAAAATCACAAATGTAAACAATGTGAACAGTTTCTTTATACGTAAATCATATACCTAGGTACCCTATGTTGTACCTATATCATTAGTAATTTCGAATTTTATTGATCTATATTCCCGAACATAAGTAATATGCATACGTGTAAATGTATATTTTTTTAGCAAATAATGCAGTGTATGTGTAGACCTATAATAGCTTTCAAAAATAAAATATAGACATTATACATTCATTGAAGTATTGAATGAGGATGGTTTTTTTTTTAGAAAATACCTGTATAATGTAACTATATAACTATATATAAGTACTGAAGCACGTCGATTAACATTAACAATAATATGTATACATCATAAATCAATAATATATTATGAAGTGAAGAAATGTACAATTTTTTTTCAGTATTAAATCGTGTCGATTTATCAAGAGTTCTTTTACGATAGACAGTGGAGAAAAAAGTTGCCGACTACGATCCGTGACGGACCGCACGTCCTCCGAATATCTTGGCACGGCTTTAATAGACATTAATAATAGTAGGTAAGTAGCAACGATAAAACATTTTAATATTATTATTATGATTTGATTTTTACTTTTCTGTCTTTTGATGATTGATTTCGTTTGATCCTAATTGCATGAATAGAATAAATGTTAGTAACAAATGAGTATATAATATTCCGCGCGGTATAAGAATAAGGAAATAATTTAAAATAATATTATGTAGGCGTACTATAACAAAATTATTTAAATACCTAACATCGTATAGACCAGAAACACATACGTTCAAAGGGATTTATTGGTGTTCGACAACTAAACAATTAAATTTAAATTAAAGAATCAGAAATATAAAACGATTTTGAATCATTAATAAAACGCTATAATATTTTTTGATTTCTAATAAACCTAAAATACTAGAAATTGAATTTTAAAAACTGACAAATTATATTTTTCAAATATTTGTGCTATATTAAATACACATAATATGTAGCTAACACTCATTTGGTTAAATTATTATTTTTAAAAGAATATTTTACCAAAAAAAATATACTTTGATTAAAAACTCATAAAATGCATGTGTATTAGTAAGTAGATACTCGTTTTCTTTAAAATATGTCTTTCGTCAATTCGATTACGAATTTCCTATTAACCTTTTGCGGTGTCCTTACAGGTATAAATTATTTAACCTTACATTATAATTACCTCAATAACTCGTTTTTATGACAGTTATTATATTTTGTTACTCGTGTGTTATATAAATGGTCATTTGTCAATATCAATTTCAAAAGAGAGATACCATTTGATAGAACCTTATAAAGATTTTTTATTCCACTAAGTTCTTTGAAATTAAATTGAGTACTAAGACATCTGTTAACATAATACACTAATAATTATTAATGATTCTGGAAAAATTGTAAATTACGCATACCCACAGGCTACAAAGTTCTTTTTTGATGGATTGGAACTCCATAAGTTGCTTAAACTCACTAGTGCGGAGAACAATAATTTTGACAAACTCAAAATTATAAAATTTTAATACATTTTAAAAATAAAATATTATGTACCTAATGCATTAATAATATTTGATAGCGCGATGGTTCAATGGATTGTTGTGTATGGATTTTTTTATGACAAAAAATTTTCTCAAATTTATACCAAACAAATTATTCAAATAACTATTCACACAGCTTCTATAATAGGTATATCATGTTTCCGAAATTCTAACTAAACGATCCCTGCACTTCCTTACCCATAAGAGTTAAATAATTAAGCTGTATAGAATATTCAAAAATCGTTTCCGGAACAACTGAAGATCTCCGTTAATTAACTCCTTGACTTTTAAACATTTCCCCATTAGTCCAAGTAAAACAGTGAATGGACGCCTTTCTCCGCCCTCATAAATCATGTTTATAGTTAATTTTAACAAAAAATACATACGCAATATATTGTTGTTGTAAAAAAATGAACGCATATAGATCCCATATTATTTTTCTAATAAAAATAATCAAAAGTATTTATAGGGATTATGTTATACATCAGATACTAAAACGTCATATCAATACTATTATTATTATAACAATAGTTATATATTATAAGTATGCCTATCAGCTATCACTGTAGTCTGTAAGTTCAATACTTATTCCGCTTCGTAATTATGTTGAATAATTAGATATTTCATAGTATCATGTTTGAATACTTAATTTATCTACCAATTTATAATAAGTCAATCGATAACATAATTCAGAATTCTATATACCACGTGCAGTAGGTAGGTATTAATGTATAATAATTAGTAAACATTTTCTAGTGTGAAATTGTATTTTATACAATTTGACTACTAATATATAGTTGTTTTTCACATATTTTTATAAATTATTGTATTTATTTCACATTCCAATAGCAAGTGATATATTGTAAAGGTAACCTATACCTACCAATCTAATTTATTATATCATATTGTTATCTATACCTTGTTAAAATATACGACGGTTGTACGAAATGACCACCATAACGTCATCCGCGGCCGTGCAACCGTGCAGATAATAAATTAAGACTATTCGAAAGATAATTATGTTATTGCTATATTATTTATAATACAATAATAATAAAATATAGACATGATATTATATTTAGACGTATGAAATTCTCATTAAAACGGTATTGCGATTTATTTAAAACTGGATGTATATGCACTCGGATAGATAACATTTACGTAGGCATGTTTTCCGTCTCGGCGGATGTACCTATATTATGTGCAAGTACCTACGTAATTATTATACCATACAGTACCACAATTATCTAGTGTTTGCATGTAGTCTCACATTCGCGGGCTAGATTATTATAATAAATCGATACGGTCGCCCATAGGTTCCAATACGCGAGCACATGTGTTCAGTGTAATAATAATAAATGTGTAGGCACCTACCCATACGGTTGAGGTTGACACAATATAATTTCGACGTCCGGATAAGTGCATTTCCCGTGTGTTTAAAATGCACATCATTAGAGAGTTTGATGTTTACAATACAATATAAGTGTAACTCGTATCGTTTTTCGCGTCATTTTTTTATTTTTCATTTGGAATTATCCTGCACACACTAACCGTTCACGACTGTACCTACACTCGCGTATCATGTACGGTTTTGATGACCGACAGCCACCAATTCTATGAGTACTCACTAAATAATATTATTATAGATATTAGTGTTACCGCCACTAACCACTACAGCGATTCAGCCGTTAGAGTAGAATTTACCCGATGCACGCGAGTTAGGTAATAATGCGTTAACTCGTTTGTCATCGGCTCTAATTATGTTATTGTATATTATTATTATTATTATAATGTATGCGCAAGCCGTTCGACGGGAAAAATGTATGATGCAAAATTGTCTAGCGTTAAAAATAAAAAAAACCAATAACGTTTAAATGTCGCAGAACATTTGGCAATGAAAAACGTTCAGGAAAATAATTAACGCGAACGGGAAAAAAACCCGCGTGATTGATGTTCGGACGTCTGTAGCAGTGAATTATTGTAATGATATATTATAATACCGAGAAAGAGAGAGACCTAGACCTAAAATGACCGGTCGCGTTCGACGCTCTTTACATAATATTATTATCTATAATAATAATAATAATAATAATAATAATATCAGACGAATGAAAGTTGTTCTGGAATTTCTACAATGAATCATCGGCGACGGTTGAGAAAAAAAAATAATAATAATATAATTAGAGGAACGATTTAAAACGCACGTACCTATTATTATTATAATATATTATATTATATTATTATAACACGTTCATAATGCATATTATCGGCGGCTGCGACTATTGGTTGACGTAGTGGTGGTGGTGGTGTTGGTGGTAGCAGTGTGTTTGGACGAGGCGGCGGTGGTAACGGTGGGGTGGCAGTAGTGGTGGTGACGGCGGCGGCGGCGGCGGCGGCGGCGGCGATTGTACTACACTTTGTATATAGATATTAGATCGGTCGGCAGCGGCGGATCTCTCCATTCAACGGCGGCCCCCCCTCCCAAATTAGCCGACCCTCTATATAATCCATTAGCCCGCCTCAATTTGAACAGTCTTCGCACACCGAACTTCAGTCGCACGTTGCCCGTTCACATTCGTACGCCAACTCTCGACCGTGACGATCGTCTCCTCTCCGGAAGTCTTCTCATCGTCTCTCGTTGGAACCCAATCGTTTTTACCGGTTTTTCTTCCGCTCGACCGCCGCCGTCTTGCTCACGTCGAATTCGAATTTATTTTTCGAAAATAATATCACACTCGTCTCTCACTAATATTTTCGTTTGCAAAGAAACAACATGACTGTGGAAACGTTCGAAACAATCATGCGCTGCAGAAACAACTCGACTCTGGTAACGGCTCAAGAGGACCCGAAAGCGGACATCAGCCGCCCGGGCAAGGCTTCCAAGTACAACAAAAACGCTATGCTCGCCGTTGCTTTCTTCGCCATGATATGTCTGTGCTTGATGTCCAGTGCCGGAGCTGCTGCCGTACACAACAGGGTAAGTCGTCGATGAAATAAAACAAATTATACCTACTCGAAAAATAAACCGTGTATTTTATTTTTATGCCATCGTATAATATTGTTGTCGTTGCGCTCCCCCCAAAAGCCGTTACGATAAGGTGCGAATTTTTTTTTTTAACGTAATTGTTGTCGGTTTTTTACAGAGGTCTATCGCTACTGCCACCGAGAGCACCACGGGACCGGTCAAAGAATGCCACCAAAACACCCCTTGCGGATGGGCCATCTACGTGCCGTTCACCCGTCGCATCGATTACTTTATGAAAAACACGTAAGTCCATCCCGCCGTCGGAGATCACTTGTAATAAAATACAACGGTCGATTTTAAACGTGCATTTTTGCTCGATTACAGATGCATTTGCAACTCGAACTTGGCGTGCTTGAAGACCGACGACGATCTGTCTGTCAACGCGTACGTGTACCGCTGCAAGACCAGACCCGTGACTACCACGGAAATCATACCGACGACCATTTGAGATTTGAGCGAGAGGGATATGTCCACAGCGACGAAGCCGGGGCCGACACCACACCACTGGCGCTGCTCCGTCGCCACTGGGCAAGTGAATTACTAAGTTTATTCCTAATACCAAATCTACTCATGTTCCGGGCATTTTTTTACTATTTTTTTTCTAATTAGTCTTAAGAAGAAGAAATATTTTTTTACGCTATTAAAGCTTTTTCGTAATTTATTTTTTTTTTTAGGTACTTATACCTATATACTTAAGCGAGTAAAATTATTAGAAGTTAATATCAAACCTATTTGGTTGTAATCATTTATTCTTATACATTAATTATATTTATATATTTTTCAATATTATTATATTTTTCGTACAAATTAAAGGGCATTAGGGAATATCATTTAACCCATATAAGAGGTATCATCCTTTAGACTTTATATCACAGTATTTTTATATTTTAATTTTTCATGCTTTAAATATTAGATTATACCTAAGTTTATAAGAATAAGTTAAATTATTTTTTTTTGAGGCTATAGCTACTTAACTATTTAATTTTTTATTACGACTAACATTATTGTAATGATAATTTTAATATTTATCTCGTCGTCATATTTTAATATGTCGATTAGATCAACATTTTTATTTATTATTTTTTTCAACACACTATTAGACATAATTAAAAAAAACATACTACTGTTGTTTAATAATATTATTATTAATATTTATTTATTATTATTATTATTATTATGATTATTATTATTTATATTATGTTTATTATAATTATGTCCTCTGGTTTTTTAAATTATTTTATTACTTTGAATAAAGAAGAAAAGATAAGATTACATTTGCGTCTAATAATTTTTATCTTTTCTATTGAAGTCCCTTCCTATAATATGAAATCCTAGTTCGTATTCGTTATTGTATTATATTTACTCAAATTATGTTGTATGCGTACAGATAAACTCGGCACATCGAATGCGTAATACATTGTTATCATTAATCAATGTTTTACCAACGATGTATACAAATATAATATTATTCTTAAAAAATATGTGTAGCGTCAACAATAATAATTGCTCGGAAACTTTACGAAGGCCAAAACGCCTGGACAACGAGTGAATAGGCATCGAAATGTACTCAATTCGAATTAAATAATAATATTTTAGAGAAAACACGATGATATAAATTTTCCATTTCACATTTTGTGTAGCGTCGTAACGTATCTTTTTTCTATGCTATGGTCTTATACCTATTGTACAACATAGATACCGTGTTTGCGGTTATTATTGTTTGGTCGTTTTTTCCTCAGCGGTCATTAGCAAAACAATAATAGTAACTATATACTTAAATTAGATATGTGGAAACGGTGGTAACTGGTAAGGTTAGATTAAACAAAAAAAAATGTTCAAAAACCCTATCCGATAACAGTCACATATGGCATATTATCATTATACTACTACTATTATTATTATTATTATTATTATTATTATTGGTACACGCGTATTAGTATTATTATTATGGCTCTTCTGTCGTCATTCGTCTATTAAATACAAATAGATAACAATTTATTATTATAATATCATTATCAAATACGAATTATTAATGAGTAATGACTCATCGACCAAACAGGTAAGTACAATCACTTATTATATTAAACAATAATATGACCTTTTAAACAATAATTTTACTTTTAATTACATGCAATAGATACGCATATATATACTGCTGTAATACTGTATAAGTAGACATGGTTTAATGTAATAATTGGAAGTAGCTAATTTATCACTCATTTCAAAAGAAAACAGTTCATCGTGACGTGCGTATCGACCGTACAAAATAGTTTTTAAATAGTATTATTAGTATTACAATTGAATGCTAGGTTTTCTTAGTTAAATCGAAATTTTCGAACAAATACGTTTGGGGTTGGCAATCGACTTTAAATATTTTATTAAAATGTCGATTATGCAGCTATACTTTGGTAGTGCAGTGGATTGATAAAAATTGGTTTCAATCCTATCTACCCGAAAGTGTCGTCAATATTTTGGTTTTCACTGAGTAAGGGTTGCCGGAAAATATTATAATTTTCTATTGACTTTCGGGTAATTTTTTTCTAGTATTATTATTATAGGGTCACCAGTTCACAACTCGCACGTTATATTCGAGACATTTGTAGAGAGCACACTGTAGTTGCTATACATTTAAGTGCAAAGTACATATTGTAATTTGTAGCTCCACATTAATTATTGAACATAACTATTCATTAGTTTAAGTAACTCACAAATTAAAATTTTAAATGTGATAACTTTTATATATTTTGACCAACAAAGAATGTTTAATTTTTTTTTAAATGGATTTCGAACAAATAAGTTTGGAGGCCTTAAGCCCTAATGTATTATATACAAACTTGATGTCAGGGCTCAAGACTTTTTTGGGTGGTTGGGGGTTTTTCACATGGATGAAGCTCCTCTACTATTTTTTTAAAAAATACTTTGAGAGCCCTTCGTTTTGATAGGTACTAATTATTTTCATCAAAACAGGTGATCCTTTTTATAAAATATTTTTAAATTTGTATTCCCTAATTCCAATATGATATTCGAATTCAATTTGATGCACTATACAACTTGTATACAATTATGATAGTGCATCACAACTATATCATGGGATATAATTTGATCGTAATTAAAAATATATTAAAGTTATTTATAAATTTATAATGTAAATGAATAACAATTGTACGAAAATATTTATTTTAATCGCTCTTAAGTCATATAGTCGTTACTGGCACGTTTATATTGTAATTATAACTGTTTGAAAATTGATGGTAGGAGGTGTGGTCTGTGTAGCCTGTACCTACTGCGTGGGACATTTTCTCTGACAATGGCAATAGCTCGAGTTTAATCATTTCAAGGGACAATAGTTTCTTTCAAATCCAACAGTCCCCGTTTTTATTTCACCGATATCCGAGCACCGTGCGTTCACAGGATAATAATACTACGCGTAGGTACCTACAACTTATCGGTGTAATCATTTTAATCGGCGTATAGGTACTAACAGTCGTACAATATATCATAGTAATATATATTGGGATTATTGCAATCGGCGATTATATCAACCCCTTGCCCGTGTATACGCTTCGTATTATTTAATTTATTATACGTCTTGACGGTCTTGTATACGTGATTGTTTGAGCTCCTGCAGAGAATGGAACGATACATGATAAATAAACTGCCATCGTTGTGTTGGGTCATCGGCTACGCCAAACTATAAGACAGGACAGACAGATAATATAATATTAATTTAGGATGGTCGACAAACACTGATATCTTGTTAAAGTCGGAAGCGACGCCGGTTACGTCGTCTTCTGCTGTCGCGCGTACCTACACCCGAAACGTGGCAAATGATCGTATTGCACGCGTCTATTAATATCATCCAACAGTTGTAGCCGGCGCTAGAATTTCGATCGCCGAAACGGGTGTGAAATAATTTATCTGATTTAGATCACGGGTTGGAGGCATTCACGAGGCACAAGCGATAGTCGCGCCGTAAATGTTGTTATTTGCTATTTATACTTTTCCTCGTTCATTTTCTTCTTCCGAATACGTATGCGGGCAATGGCCTACTAAACCTTACCTGCTGTAGGCCACTTCTGCAAAAATGAATCATAAAGTAATTAGTTAGCATTAATCAATTAATTATATCCGATAGTTAATATCTGATATAATATTAGAAAAAAAGTAAAAAATAAACCGTGTGTGTGTGTGTGTGTGTGTGTGCAAGCACTCGCGTGTAACATTTTTAGTGTAGAGTTTTTAGTGATATCTAGCTTTTCTGAAAATGAACAATCTCGTAAGGACTTGCATGAACTGATAGGATTTTAGGTTCAAGTTCGCGATACAAAAAATAATTTAAGTGTTTGATTCTTTTTATATTTTTATTCTATTTATTTTATTATTTCATAATAGATTAATTTTAGACATTATTTTTTTTTAAGTTTCAAGTTAAAATAAAATTACTATTGATACTGTCTTATGGTTATGTTGTATCAGTAAGTGTGTTAAAAATGTATAAATAAAGTATACAATTATAACTTGTAATCGTGTCGATATTCATCATAATATTATTATTATATAAGTACATGATTATTATTTATTAGTTATTACATAATTATTAAATATCTAAATAGATAAAAATAATAATAATTATCGGATTTACATTTTATTTATTTTTCGTTGTCTTGGAAATGTTATGCCGTGTGCATATGATTTTGTTACAATTTTTTATCGGTGATGTACCCTCCTTGAAGAAGTTTTACTTCTATAATAACATGTGAGTGAATGATTTGAAAATAAGAACCGGCTGATTTTTAGTTAAGCGCTAATTATTATAAAGTTCACCCGGGTTAAAATTAACCTATTTTTCTATCGTTTTCCGTTTCCGTTTCCGTTTTCGTTAATATTGGTATTCATCTTTATGTGTTTACGCATCATGCAATTAAAAAAGCATAGCTATTGTAACTATTTTGTTCATAAGTATTTGATTTTAATTTTTTTTATACCTACTATATTACTACTGGGTAATAATAATAATAATATAATATGTAACCAATGGCAACCATTTAAGTTAACAAAAAATTACTCAATTTTACTCAAATTACTAAATGCTTGAGTATGCCACCCTATAGAACCGTGCAGGGGATTCAAAAAAAAAATGAACAATAAACACCCTTCGAGTCTCAAAGAATCTATTTATATAACTTTTATTGTAAACGGTCCATTGGTTTTTGAATCTCTAGAGGACAAACAGACAAAGAAACGTTAATTTACTATAAAATACTTCAATACTATCGCGTGACCATAGTGAGTTCTTATTTTTTAATTATTTATTCAGGTGTCATCATTCTTATATTAAATCAATTATTGCAGAATCTACCAGAGTTCGTGTAATTGGACGAGTTATCATTACACATTGGATACAATAACCGAACTAAACTTTGTTATATTTATACAACATTATGAAATACAAGTAAATAGGTACTTAATAGGTGCGCCATGCAATAAAACATTGTCTTAACTTAGAAATTAAAATGAAATAAAACATTCTAACGTCCATCATCCCGAGACCGAACTAATTTGGTAATACTGTATATGTTACTACGAGCTCAATGTTCATTGAAATTGATTGTTTCTTCAAATATTAGCATCTATATAATACCTATAATTGTATGTCTATATTGCAATAAACAGCACTCATGTTTTCCTCACTATAAAATCACTCTAATTTTATGTTATACGGCTCTAATGTTAGTTTATTTGGGAATACGAAATCCAATCGGGTTTTTAGACCCATCGGGTCTGTAACAATATAAAAGTAAAAATTAACTCTGCCGCTAACCGCTAATGCATTCATAGTTAACAATTGTCCATTATATTGGACGTTGGGCCTTAGGAGGCTCTATAATATAATAATAAATTACCAGCGTGTACTGAATACATATATACTATTACATAGGTATATATATATATTGTAGTTATTTGTTAGTAAATAGTGAGAAGTATAATAACTATATGTATAACAACTATAGTAAACCATCATGCGCGTGATTGTGAGAATGGTGAGTTTGATATGCCTCAAGTCATACCTGTTTATAATTTATGCGCACCGATGAGGCCTCATATCTGATTTTAAAATATAATAGACAACAAAAGAAAATTGTTTTAATAGTTATTACCTTTAGAAAAATTACTTATTTAAAAGATAAACATATACGTATTATAATATAGGCTCGGGACCCAATCGGGTAGGTATATCCAGGGCCTAATTGGACAGGTTCAGCCCGCCGGGCAGCGAGTTTTCCGTCCTTTATCGGTACACTTACAAACTTAATATCAACAACACAATATCATAACCATTGAACCATATTATGCACTATGATCTGTGCAAGTGCAACGGTTAGTCTCCATTTCTTCAACTCTTATGATTCTTAACGCGTTTTCGGTCAGCAGCCCCTCGTGACTTGAACGGCCCAAAATTGTCGCTGCCCGCCGAGTTTTACTCGGTAACTCGCCAGGTCGATTCGGACCTGGGTACATCGTAGTTCGAATATGATTGTACCTAATTCATTAGAGAATAAGCGTTCTTGCCCACCGGATACCACGCCCTGGTCATGACGAAATATACAAAAATGTTTTGATATTAAACATTATCATAATATAATATTTTGGTTCACTCGCCATGTGGCCCGCCGCCACAGGTGGGCGGGTTCAGGAATTCTTAGGCCTGTTTCATAGTCTCACGTACGGTACACGCGCGGGTGTTTTCAGATTTACATTGTACGATTGTGTATTTTAACATATTATATGATTTACACAGACGGAAATGTTATAAACATTTTAATTTAATTGAAATTAGGTGGAGCATACGGCCTCATAGGTGGGGAAAGAAACAAACACAGCGGTGTGCTGCACTTTCCGCTGATGCTTCTATCTGTAAGAGCCGATTTAACTGATTTCACTAGACTGTTTTATGGTTAATATTTACACTTTTAATATGGATTATACAGATCCTCGGAACACACTCCCTATATCTACGTATATGCACGGTTATGCCCAACTTCAATAAATCGCAAATGATGGTCGTGTACCTATAGAGGCGACTATATATACGTATATAGAAGGAGCCCGCAGAGAGCAGTGAACAATTTTGTGCACATTAATGATTTACACTGACATAATATAGTGCATCTTACAGAGGCTTGTTTACGTGTCTCGATAATGACCACCGACACTCTATGGCAACGGCCTGCAGACCTGCGAATTTAAATCAACAAACAACTAATTTTACCGTTTTTTTTTTTCTATGAAAAGAGGAAAATCGATTTCACAAGAGGAAATCTGCAAACTATATTAGGATTTGATCAGATACTAAGATTTATAATAATATTATCCATTGGTAACGCCAGACTTCCGCTACACCTTGTAGTATCATATTTGTGACTTTATGATGTCATGTGTACGTATAATATTGAATATGCGTAGGTATAGGTGAGAAAATTGTAGCAATTTACCTACAAGTTGAATTCATTCAACTATATGCGATACGGCATGAGGGCCGTATTCAGAATTTCCGCCCAGGAAAAACCTAACCGCACTCATACAAATGAAAAACATTTTTGATGTTTAAAAAAATAACAGTTCAAAAATGTATATTCTTTTCCCGATTTTGATGGAAAAAAATTCTTCGACGTTGCAATATTATAACATTATATTCTATACATTATTGGTATACCCACGAGCGGACAACCGCGAACATTATTTCCCACGTCACTCCTGAGTCGTCGGCCCGACACAACACAGACAGTCTCCGGCGTGTTTTTCATCGATAAAACCCTAGATCAAATCATTTTCTAGTTGTTTTCTTCAGTTCTGCAATTTCGTATATTGTCGATATGATTTGTTTTCGCTGGTATTCTAAATCAATTACGCGAGGGACGCATTATTTATACATTTTATTATAATATATTATAATAAATAGTATTTTAGTGTTGTGTAACTGTATAGGGCGACCACTGCAATAATACGTGGTCCAATTTAAAACGGATATTTCTTCCATGTTAAATAGTGAATATTTCTCTATAATAATATTATAATAATATTGTACGAAAATGTTTAATGGAAATATTTTTGGAACAATAATAATGCAGCTTATATTATTTCACCAATATTTTATCAATAATGTTAAAATATATTTCATTTGTATACCTCGAGGGTTGTTAAAAAAATATTTTCACAACTATTATAATAAAACTTTTCATAAAATTTTTTTTTTTCACACATTTTTAATAAATACTCTGAAAAAATGTTCTGTTAGCATATTATACGGGTACTGCAATAATTTAATAATAGGTTAAAATAATAATGAAATTTTATTACAGGCATTGTAGGTATATTAGGTATAAGTAAAATTTGTTTGAGTATCATGTCCCATAGTGACGCAAACGTAATGCACTATTGAAATAGTAAGATAAAAAATAATTTTTACAGTCTATAAATTTATAATTAATTAAATTATTGAAAATAAAATTAATTGTTACAACTTATCCTTTATAGGCACATTTAGAGTGACGACGAACAATATTATTGTCGGCCATAAACGTGACTACAATAGTAGTAATATTATGAATGCCTTAATCATTAGCGTTTTACGCACAGTGCAATATCATATAAGCCCGTGCGGCCACGCCTCATCTAACGGGCACCGAAACTGTCACCAATACATCGGTAAAAAATTATTAATTATCAGTCAATTATTGGCGTACCGGTGTCGGTATTTTTTAATCATTAAAGTCGGCCAAAACCGCGTGTCCCGTTTTTGAAAAGTATATAAATACGGTAATACTAAGCACAGAAAATTTCAAACGCTATAGGTTGCAGCCGCGTACAAGCACCGCCCTTGATTGATTGATTGATTGATTGATTGATTGTAGGCATGAACGATGCGTGTAATATATAAAAATGAGTGTACTCAAGTACGCGGGGCTTATGGACTCGGAAACTACTGAGCCAATTGGCGCGCCAAATTTTGCGCACATATTCCTCTGGGTGCGTTCTTCGCTTCACTTCTCAACCACTGTGCGGTAGTGGTTCCCGATCATTTGCATTTCTGCGGACCACAAGTTATGTAAAAAAAATAAAAAAACACAGAAGTTCATTATTCACTAATAAACACGAGTAGGCATATGTATGTATATATATATGCGTCTGCTGCAGTGAAATGGTTAAGACGATGGAAAAAACATGGACGTGTTTGAAATCATAGTAAAAAAATCTCGACGTTACGTGATGCCGATTAAAATTTTCCGACCCTTGGCTCGGACTCTCGACCAAAGTCCACACCAAATTTCCCGCGACCCACGAGTGGGACCTGTAAAGACATCTTATACAGTATGGGGCGATGGTCGGAATCGTGTGGATCACATAAATTTCGTTTTGGCTCACGAAAATCGAATACTTTTTATGTTTATACCATACGCATATAGGGTTGTCATTGGTCATTGGAAATACAATTTAAAAAAAAAATTTGTATTCAATTTATTGTTCGTTATTCAAATGTACACCATCACAAGGCAAGGGGTGAGCCTGGGCGAGCCACGGCCCCCCTAAATTTGTCTTGGCCACCCGTTGCTCCCCCCCCCCCTTGGCTGCCTAACCACAAGAGAAAAATAATTCTTTAAATTTATAATAAAGTACACATTTATAATGTAAGTTTGTTGAAAATGATATCTTATGTTTAAGAGTGTAAATATTAAATAATATATATCTATACATATATACCTATGATATTTACTATCAATTAAAATGAAAACCAATAATCATGTGAAAACTTAGTAGGTATGTGCAACGCAATCTTTACAATAGTGCGTGAGCCCCCTACCCAACACTGAGCCTGTGAATGGGAAAAAGACCGCACCAGTTCGGGACTCTTTTTTGGCCCTGCCAAATTTTCAAAGGCCCCCCAATGGGCCTCCCCTAGATGAAATTCCTGGCGCCGCCGTACCGCACTGCAAGGCGATGTCTGTATGCGTTTGTAGCGTACATAGACAAATATACCGCAGTCGTACCGATTCCACCGAAAATTTCGGAGAACGTCCTCAGAGGCATCAGCGGAGTTCGGAGAGTAGTCTGGACCGCGTAAGAAAATATACCAAGACGTGCTAATATATAAATATACCTATTACACATTGCAAACGTGTCCAATGTCCGAGGCGGACGGGCGGTTTGCGCGAGATACCGAGACAATCGAACGAGTTCACGAAACGCGGTACGACGATGGCGATTTTCCCGTGTCCCCTATACCGACGGGGACACTAAAGTCGAGACACACCCTTTGCTGTGGATTTCGAGGTGTTGTACGTTTGTTCATTTTTTTTCGCCGACGGAACGTCGCGTCGCGAGCTGCGGCTGCGGTAATGTCATAATATATACGATAAAAATGGAATACGACACTCGGTCGTAACGGAATTCACTGTCGTTGTTAACTGTCGAATATTATTGCTGTCGAACTAGCTGTCGAAAACGTTTGAGAATAGACCCCCAGACGTCGACGCGCCGCCGTCGCCAAAAACCTGTTGACACTCCATACACGCGTGCCATAGGTTTTTCGTATTTATAGCGCCGTGTAGACCGTTCATGCCTTTGCCGACTTGGGGCTGTTGGGAGTTTCGTATGGCACACCGAATATCGGTTATTTCTCGATTTCAATGACCAGTGAGCCGCACCCCGGCGGCCATGACGGGCGTACGGTTGTCAAATATATATTTGTAGGAGAGAGGCTGAACTGCTGAAGTCCACCATTGCACACGTCCAGTGTGCCGTTTCGTTTTGAAATTGCTACAATAACGACCGTTGGGGTTGTATTACATTTTTCAAGCTTTTCAACCCAACGCGTTTTATCGACGTTAAAAAAAAAACACGGAGAACCAAAAATGGCAAGTCTAAAATAGCTCAAAAAGAGTAAAAAAAATATTCAAATTGCAGGACAAGGACAACCGAGACAGACTTACTATAGATTTTTACAGTTAAGTATTTCACCTTTCGGCTAACACTTTTTAGTTTTTACATTTCAGAAACTTCATAAAGCCCAATTGGAATTTCAGTTATATATTACAGAATAAATACAGACGGTCAGATCGCATCTATTTCAGAGTTCAGGCTGATTCCAGCGGTTTACGGGAAAATCGATAGGTGCTAACTTTACAAATACAAACAATTACCAATTTCTAATCAAATATTGTATTATTTTTTCGGTACCTAAACGATTGAACTAAGATGCTCTTAAAATAAATGTTTGAATGTAATTATTTAAACCAACTTTCTAGTGGTCGAATTCGTTATACATCACTTTTTTTCTAAAAAATCAAATACATCTCAAACTTTCAGATATTTATTTTCTTTTACCAAACTTCTAATTTTTTCATACGTATTATCACACAGCATTTTGCGCTTGTTTGGAAGAATTATGTACAATTTAATTTCTAGTTTTGAGTCAAAATGATAGTACTAAATAATACAACTATGGCATTTAAATTCAGTCATACTCACAATGTTATTTATATTGTATAATGTAAATCAGAAAACACGGTAAAAAATTTGAAAAATATATAAAAATAAAAATAACTGTACACAATAAAAAAATAATTTGCAAAATATTTTATACGACGTACAAAAAAAAAAAAAAAAACAGAGAAATGTTATTGAGTCATTATAAAAACCAGCTAACACATTTTGACTAGGTAATTATTAAAAGCACTATAATAATTTAAATTATTTTGTGTTTTGAGTATGGTAGTGTTAAAAAAATTGAAAATTGATGAGAAATTAAAATAAATTCTCAATCAAATTGGTCTTCAACCAAACTATCTTGTCCTTGTATATATTTTTTCATATTATATTGTATCACTTATTACATTAGTCTTACATATTCACTTTCATATTAAAAAAACAATTGTGTCCACGAATATCATGAAAACTATTCAAACTAACAGAAAAATATATAGAACCATATATATGAACACAACTATTTTTTTACTCGGAAAGTGAATATTTACAATTTGTAAAATTAATGCGAAAAGTAATATTTTGTACAAGTTATAGATGTTTATTGTTCAAACACAATTACAAGGTATAATTTATCAAACACCATAGAACATGTTTAAACTCTGATTTAAATTAATTCTTATGAAGTATTAACCACTAGGAAATACATGTTGACATTTTTCTAGTTCACAATCCCAGAATTAATTTTCAATAATTCAATGCTTGGTATGCTAAGGGGAAAAAGTACTATATTATGTTATGCCATAATTATTAAAATAAATACAACAAATAAAATGACAAGCATTTTAATCAGACTGCACTACTGTAATATAAAAAATATTCAATAGAAATAAAAACATTTTATAAGTTTTCATTAGGTTTATTAAAGAATGGTTTACACACCAAACATTAATAATCAAGTAAAAAAGAAACATTTGTGTATATATATATTATACATATTGTGTATTGATAATGGATGATAACAAGTCATAAAATTGTACATATAAATATACAATTCACATTCACATATTGTTATGAAAATTGTTAACTAACAATATTTATAACAACAGACCAATAATGTTCATACACTTGAGGTAAAATTCCAAATAAATGCCAACAAGGAAACAAGTGAATAATATATATAAAAATGATTAATTTGGATGCACAATAGTCAATGGTGTCTAATTGGCCGCTTCTGCAAGTTCACGTTCTACAATAGTTCTGTACTCGTTGAAGCCACCTTCAATGCTCTTAACACTTCCACCACCGCACACCCATAGTTCTTTGCAAACCATACGTATTAAGCGTTCGTCGTGAGAAACAAGTATTAAACCGCCCTAAAAAAGAATTTTTAAGATTAAACAGTCTATTTTATATAAGCTAAAACAATGTCATTAAACAATTTAACAAATATATGCTACAAGGGTAAGTTATTGAAATATATATTGTTAATTTTATTTTTGATTATATAAATTATTTTAGTGGTTATGAAGTAATATAAAAATTTGCTTTTACTAATTAAGACACTACTTAAATTTCCCAGATTTCTGAATGGAAAATGTATTTATTTGCGTTTAAATCCCAATTTGAAGTACTGATGAATAAATGGTATTGCCTGAATTGTACATGTTTAGGTTAATAAATATAACCCATAGTTAACAAAATAATGTTTAAGTTGTTTCGGACAACTATCAATATTTCTGTAATTGGAATTTAAAAACTGAGTTGATTTTTATAGATAATTTAAAATTAATATTAAAAGCAGTTGGATTGATCAGTCTACTGCTGTTTGAATAACAACATGTTCTATACATTCTTAACTGTCTATAATTTAATCAGTAAAAGTTTCCTTAGAATTCAATAAAAATATCAACTCTAGATCACCAGAAGGTTGGACTTTTCAATGTGTCTAACCATAGCATTGCTGGATTAGGTAAAATGCATAGGGTTCCATATCTCCTGAGATAATAAATATATCATAAATCGGTTTTTTTTTATTACATTCACAGAGAAGAGGACTACATATATTTCATTCTTTGATTTAATTTGTTTTTGGTAAAAAGTAAAAAAAATTATTTTTGAAACTACTGAAGATATAAATTTTGTGGAGATAACCTTTCTGAAAATTGACCTTTAAACATTTTATTTTCATTAATTTCATCATATTTTTAGTTAATAGGTAAAATGACAAAAAACCGGTTTATGTCCGGGCAGCGAGCCCCATCTACGACTAATGGGTATATCCTCACGGGACATCTTGCATATAATAGATGTTTAATAAATCATAATATAATAGATAACTTCCAAACTTACGGTATATTTTTGAATAGCTTTGCCTAGAGCTTCAATTGTTTCAATGTCTAAATGATTGGTAGGTTCGTCAAGTACTAGAAAATTAGGATTTGACATGCACATCCTTGCGAAAGCTACTCTTGATTTCTGACCTCCAGATAAACTGCCAACACTTTGTAATGCCAAATCACCTGATATACCAAAACCTCCTAATTGACGTCTATATTCTTCAATGGTTTTACCTAGTAACATTTTATATTATAAATTAAGTAAGTAAAATGTTTTCTTATTTTAATCAAATGCTGACAAACCTGGAAATGAAGACTGTAATAGTTCCACGGAAGAAAGGTTCATTTCCAGTTGATCAACATGGTGCTGACTAAAATAACCAAACTTCAAACTTCGATGTACATTCCTAACACCGGATGTAGGATTTAAAATCCCCATAATAATTTTCAATAGTGTTGTTTTACCAGCTCCGTTATCACCCACCTAATAAACAGTTTAAATTAAATGTATAATATAACATAATGATCAAATAATTACATAAAACGACCTCATAGGAAATAATAACTCAGGGGGTTATGAGATCTGTAGCATGACAATGTGGCTCATAATTTGGCATTAATCGAATAAAATATATTGTAAGATTAAGGTAGTACAACACTAGCTATTTAATGAATATGGAGTCTTTTTAATCAACAAAGTGAACATAAAGTATGCATACAGTGTTAGTTCAGTATACATTAAATATACATAATAAATGAGGTTATACAACAAAAATTGTAGGCAAATACAATAATACATAAAATAAGTAGGTATTTAACTTACAATACAAATTCTGGATTCTAATGTAGCCCCAAGGTTAACGTTTTGCAAGACATTACTACAACCAGGATAAGCAAATGAAATATCATCAAGTTGTAATATTGGAGGGGACAACCCTTCTGTTTCTGGAAATCGTAATACAACTTCTACTTCTTTCTCAATAGCTTTTAATTCTGGTCTAAAGCAATATTATATTATGAATATATTATTTATATTTACACGAATGCTTAAACAATAATAATAAGACTTACAATTTTTCAAGCATTTTAATTTTACTCTGGACACTGGAAGCACGATTAGCATTGTACCTAAATCTATCAATAAACTCTTGAACATGAGCTCTATGAGCCATTTGCGCTTCAATTTCTCGTTGTTGGTTTTTAAGCTTCTCATTTTTGGTTTTATCAAAAATTTCATAGTTGCCTCGATACGTATCAATACGCTAAATACACAACTTCATTAACTAAAGACTATTCATAACAATAAATACAATTTAAATATGAATTACCTGTGAATGAAGATGTAATATGTCAGTGGGTACAGTATCTAAGAAATGACGATCGTGAGATACTACTAGTAATGTACTTTGCCAAGTTTGTAAATAATTTTCTAACCATATAATTGCTTTCATATCCAACATGTTCGTAGGTTCATCCAGCAATAACAAATCTGGTCTATTTAAATAAAAATGATAAATATGTTATTTGTTGATGAAACTCAAAAGTATTATGTAAATTTAATTATATTAAAACTTAAAATAATTTTCAAGTAGTTCCGACTGTAAAACTTTTCAAAGGCCACACTAAATTTGTTGTATACTAATATTTTTGATGATTTTAAGATACTCACTTAGAAAAAAGTGCTCTAGCAAGGGCCAAACGCATACGCCATCCTCCAGAAAAATGTTTAGTAGCTTTTTTTTGCATATCCGGGTTGAAACCCAAACCATCAAGTATGACACTTGCACGAGCAGGGGCTTTATCAGCTTCTATGGCACTTAATTGCATATATATTTCGCTTAATTCAGAAGATAATTCAGCACTAGCCGTAGACCTAAGAATAACAGATATTAAATACACTTGTTCTTTTCAATTATGTAGCTTTAAAGTAAACTTATTGTTATACCCCTCAGCGATCAATGTGTTAATTTCTTTTTCCCTAGTTAACAAACGATGTCGAACAAAATCACATTGCAGTACAGATTCTAAAGCAGGTGTATCATCACCAACAACTTCTTGTTCAACATGCAGTATTGATATATGAGATGGGATTCGCAACTGGCCACTAAATTAGTCAACATAAATATTAAACACAGTGATAATTTTAAATTAAAGTAAAATAATCTTATTGATATATTAAGTATAATAAACATTTTAACAAAATATGTAATAAATAATTCTATAAATACAATTTCTAATTCCAAAATGTTAATGGTTGGTTGATTAATAATTTACAGTTATGTTAATATGGATGTAAAGAACTATGTCTGTATACATTATTAATCTAGATTTAAGAATGTATTAACAATTAACTCCTAAACTTTAACTAACCCTTGAATAATGAATTATATAAAGCATTGTAATTAATCATAAGTGCAAATATTGTTTGAAATTTGGGGGGCGGGGGGCTGTAGCTAAGGCCCTATACTACAATACTGAATATGCTTAAAAAATGTAATAAATATTTGTGGAGGAGGTATTAAAATGTACAGGGGTTAGGCACTAAGCCTATGCCCTATTTACACCTCTGAATTTATGAATTTAAAGTTAAAATGAGTTTCATTCAATCATATTGGGTTATGAAAACTTTATAATAAATCTTACCCTGAAATCATTCTTAATAGTGTAGTTTTTCCAAGACCATTTCTTCCAACTAAACCATATCTTCTACCACATGCTAAAGTTACATCTGTATTCTGGAGTAATATCCTAAAAAAATCATTATTTAGGTTAAATAATTATGTTAAAATTGAATGTTTCTATATTTATTAAAGGTTACATTAAATGTATTTAATAAGTAGTACTTATACTTTTTAATTGTATAATAACAACAAAGTGTTATGTATTAAGTTTTTTTTTTTTTTCCGTTTGAACCGACAGCAGAGGAGGATCTGTGTGAACACTACTACTCCTCTGCTGCCATCGTTTATTAATGATGTATTAAGTTAACATAGAATTTTATATACCTTTCTCCATATGCAACATCGAAATTTTCTATCCTTATATCTTGGGCTCGATTATTTCCCTTAGCTTCCAGTTTTGCTTCCTTTTTACTTGTCACTTGAGAAGCAGTTGCAGCATCCATTTTACTATTTACTACACTCATAGTTCCTACACCTCTAACAACTTGCTCAGTCCGTTTATCTTGTTTTTGTTGCAATTTTGCTTGAGCTTTTTCTAGTTTTTTTTTGTCTACTTTCTTTTGAAATTAAAAAAAAAAACAAAAAAGTAAATACTATTATTAATAATAGGTAATCAAATGGTTATCAGTTTTCATATTTTGTTTTTTTAAGACACATGTATATAATATAATAACATACCAGACTATCGTCCCTCGAATTCACCCATATACTTTTGATTTCCATATCATTGTCTTCCAGATCTGCTGCCATTGAAGCCAAATGCACTGGAGCATCCAAAATTTTTGTATGGCCATTTCTTATTGCATTGTCATTAGAATGAGGACGCATGAAATGTAATAATTTTGAACAAATTCCTCTAAAATAATTAATTAAGCATCACAAGTATTCTCAATGCACAATATTTAAATGCAATAACTTTTTTACTTTCCTATGTTTTACCTGATATCTGATTCAGTTTTATTTGCTATTTCCTGTAAAACTTCACCAATTGCTTCGAATATATCTTCAGAATCATGGAAGTCTTCAATTCCATTTTGTAGAACACCTGTAACCGTAAAGCAATATACAAGGATAAAAATGTATATAAATCATACAAATTCTTCAAGTTTACAAAAAGTTTATATGTAAGATACTTAGGTAAGACAAATTGTATATGCACAAGTTACTAGTATATTACCTTCTATGTATTGAAACATCTCTATATCAATAGAGGGGAATTCGGTTTTTATAAAAGCTTTACAGTGATCCATCGCTTAATTAATTTATTATGCCTATCTAAGTTATTAACTAATTATTCTACAGAGTGTATTTTAAGTGTTAACAGACATGTGTTTGGCATACTTTCGGCATACGGATTTGTAAATGTTTATTTTGAAATAAAATAAACTCAATTAAACAACAATATTCATAATGTTGATTGCTGAATAATCTATATTCCAATTTAATCTTTTTTTTTTTGGAAACTTAACTAATCAATGCTCAATGAGACCATATACTGTCATCTGTCGGTCTGTCCGTTTCGCAGCTGGCGCTATTGCGGACGTAGCTCCTATCACAAATCAAGCTGTACGAGCTAAAATATTTAAATTGCCGTAATTCATGGCTGGAACCGTGTCATTGGCAACACTGATGTGATTGGTGGCGGGAACCAATAAGTGGATCAGACCATTGACTTGAATAGTCAAGTGCGATATGCCGATATGAAAAAAACTCCAGCAATTCATTGAAATAATAGTTTGAAACTTTGAAGCAATGAATCATTATTCGAGTTTTAGGCAACGTATAAGAAGATACACGAAGATGGACATGTTGATATGCATCTTTGATCTCTATAAAGTTTATTAAAACGTTACAGCAGCAACATATTATACAACACTGTCTGTAAGTTTTAAGGTGAGGGCATAAAACATTTTTTCCAGATACCCACTTTTAAAACTATCAAAAATACAACTTTGCTAATATCCAAGGATTTAGTCGAATAGTCACGGAGGACCTGTCCACTCACGCAGTGTGAACTCGTGGATAGGCAGGTAGGTATTGAGATTTGAGGTACATAATATATGATACATGCCATATGGACTCAAATAACTTCTATATGCTACTCCATATTCTATAGTAGACAACTGCAGTAATGAAGAGGTTTTTGACTTTTGAGAGGCTATGGCCCCTGAGTATTTTAGTGGGTTAGGTTAGGAGATACTCATAACTTATAGGTAAACAAATATCTGTAACAAGTGTAACATACTAAAATATCATATATTATGATTTGTGTTATATAATATATTATAATACATAGCCACATAGATATCTTTTTTCATATTTGAATTATGGTGCATTGGTGCCCAGTCTCAATTATAATTCCTATTTCTTATTATTACTTGAGATGGTGAAAATTATAAATTTGTATAAAACATGTTGATGCAAATTGACTGCAGCTAATTGAGTTTCTACTATCTACTATATCATTGGAAAATCAATACATTTATCATTCTAAAATAATAATAAATAATAATATGAAGTGTATTTAATGATTCAAATTAAATATCCTATACTTTTCTCTGTTTTATTTCCACAGTGAAGAGTGACTTTTCTTTTGGTAATAACCACCCACTTGTTTGAACACATATCACACACGTTAATTCAATAAAACGTCAAACACATAGGTAACTACTTATTATTTTTTTGATTAGATATTAGGTAACATTTTATTTCAGTAACTTAAGTTGCATAATATTATACATAGTTTTTAATACACGTAAATTTATATTAAACACATTTTTCTACCGTTTTTCTTTTACCGTTAAATAATAACGAAACTGTGAGCGCCCTACCCCTGAGGTCATAATCCTATACCCATGCTTATATGGCTATTTATAAAATGGCTTCTAATAAACTAATCACATATAATCGACAGATATTAAAAGGTCGATTTTCCGACATGTGCCACTGTCGGAAGTTATCGTGTTTAATTTTTAAAACTATCCTTGAGCTGTGCTGCTATGAGTAAAATTAGAAAAATTGTCATTCCATGCACTTCCATTGCAATCTTGCAGCAAATCGCTGTATGCCATATTTCTATATTATATATAGCTGATGCATATTGAAAAAATAGCGACAAACCATGTGAATTGTGCGATGTATATATAGACATGCGTACCTATACAGCGTTTGTACATTGTACATACTAGTATACTACATATTATAGATATATATTTACCAAATACCAATGCGTCATATATATATGCATCTATAAATTAATCAAGTTCTCCTCTTTCAATTACAGGCGGTGATAGTGCTTGTCCGGACATCAGTCATCAACCCATTGGCCATTACCCATAATGGACAGAGGGATAAGCGTTCCCTATTTGTTTCATGACAAACTACTAAAACTTCCCGCGATATTATAAATATCAAAATATATATTATTATTTGATATATGTTTAAAATAACGACACTGTACGTCTTGACAATATCGACGCATCAATAACCACCATGACGAGCTTGAAAATATAATACAAGTTAGATCCACGACCACGAGAGTGGTGGTTATCATTCGTTACCGAATGTAAACGACAACGACAAAAACAAATGGCGAACCCCCGAGTCGTCGGTGCACCACGGTGGCGGTTATTTCAATGTAGTAACAGTTACAGCACTTAACGACGTGACCGGGGTCACGGTTAACGGCGGTGGTCCTTTCGTCGTCTGCAGCGGAAGCGTGGTGCTTGGACCGTCGGCCGGAGGTTTCGTCGTGGACGCTGGCAGCGGCATCGGGACTCACGGCAAACCGGAAGTGGCCGGAGTACAGCTGGTGCAGCAGCTGCCGTTATCCGTGGTCGGACCGTATGACACGGCCGGTGATGGAGTGCTGCAGTTCGGCTCCGGCCCCGCAACATCCTCACCCGTTCGGACATCCGTTTTCCCCGCTTCCGGTCTGCTGCAGAAGTGCAGTGGTTTCTGTTCGGCAATACGATATTCAGCCCATCGCCGTTGGACGAATTCTCGCTGTTGTGCAGCCGGTTAATCTTGGACAGAGTGTTCGAGCATATGTTCGCAACCGGCTTCTTTATGGCCGCGTCGTATCTGTTCCGGACGTCAGTGTTGCCTAGGATAGAGCATTACAATCACTTGTATGCCATGATGAAGGATCGTGTGGAGGACGGCCGGTTCGCGTGTGGAAGTCAGATATCCGGATACTTGCACGACGTGACTGCGAAAGTCAGCGACGATAGACCGTAGAATTGTCTGTGAGACTGGACTTCAGGTGGCCAGCAATCTCGTAGCACGTTTTGCTCGACGGTAATAATAACATGTCCTATACACCATCATTACATCTATTATATAAATATAATTGTTTTATATTTTAATAACCTTCACGGTGTGGGTGGTTTGAAGAAAGCGGCACTATTATAATATAATAGTTATATATATATATATGTATAAATTAGTTTATATTATAAACTAATAAGTGAAATTTATTTATATTTATTTTTGAACCTATTCCTTTTGCTATTGCCTCCGAAATATTATTGCCTTTAAAATGGTACATTTGTTTTGACTGTACTCGTACACTGCAAAAAAAGTTAAGCTCGAAATGCTAACAGAAATGTAACTGCAATATATTATAATATAATATGCATATATATAAAAAAGTAAAAGCGCTTTAAATTGGTCCCATATGGAGCATGGAGGTTTTCGAAAAAGTGATTTAGTGCCTTTTTATGAAACGTCCACGATGTGTACTTTTTACTTAACGCTTGAATATCAATAGGTGATATATCTCAAATGCCAACACATAAAGGTATTTATGTTTGTTATTGATATATGGACAGCCAAATTGTCAGTAATACAAAATTGGCTTATAGGTCACCCCATTATGCAATACTTTTGAAATCAATAATTCTGTAGATTGCACTAACTATATGCGCACGTGCACTGTATTGTACTGTTATGTGATTTCACTATTTATACAATATTTTTTCTTTTAATTTACAGTATGGTTAAAACAGTTATTTCAAAACATGAATTGGCACACATTTTAAAAGAATCATTTACCTGGTCTGTTTCTGAATGTAGTCAATACATATGCAAAATCCATATACAATTTACGTAAAATGTGTTAATTTAATTTCTTTAATATTTTAAAATGAAATGCATTATTAATTTAAGATTTATAATTATTATATTTATTATTATTTATTACACAGAATTACACATATCATATGTGTAAACATAATGTATTGCAACGTATTAAATTATAATACATTGTTAAAAACAACGTTGTATATTATTATGTTGACATACAGCTTAAAATGTTCAACTACCCATATAATTATATTATATAAAACCACACATCCATCAACAATATAGACCACTCAATATTGTTATTCATCACCAACATTATTCTGACTTAATATAATTAATTTTATCAATAATTGATGAAAATTATAACTTAGTTACAGGCTATATTCCAAAATATCTACCAAGTACTGACGAAAATATTGTACTTATTGATGTTAAGGACAATCGATTAAGGTAATTGTTTAATTGTTATTAAATTACATTATCAGATATTACATACAAATTATTTGAAAAAATATGTTTTCGTTTATTTCTAAATGTTTTCCATAATAGATTTTCAATATTTTTATATTCCAATTCAACTGATATGTTATAATAAAATATGTATCATATGTGCACTTACCCATGTATTTAATCATATATATGTTACCGGCAATATGGAGAATCGGGTATTTTACAAAATACCTAGGAATCATATAAAATGCCAAAAATCATCACTCGGAAATATACATAATACAAGCTTTCCCTAGGTATTATGCATAATGTCCAAGGTATAGTAGGAAATATGATAAAAATAAACACAATTGGGTATCGCCTATTACCAGCGACTTTACTTATGAGTTATAGTTTATCGTGAATGCACGCACCGTGTCCGCGTGTGCACGATTTGGTGCAATGAAGATTGCAATTCTGAAGTTCTGAAGCAGTGATACGCCAGAAGTCAGCTCACTGTATGTCAAAAAAAGCTACTGCAAATTTACAATGTTCCAACAGGCACAAAAGTGGCGTTAAGAACGGTCGCAAAGGAACAGTCGACAGGAACTAGCCAATGATTTTTAAAATGTGTTTGTATGATCAAGTGACAAGTATCAAAATAAAAAGTGCATTTGCCTTAAAAGTGCCATTTTTCTATAACATGTAGTAATAAGTAGATAGTAGTAAGTAAAATGTATAAATAATAGTACTTAATAATTAATATAACAATAATATTAATAATATAGCAATACCTATGTATAAAAATATAATAGTAGATAAAAATTAGGTTTTGTAATATGAGTAATAATATATTATAATTATAAGAATCTTAATATAATATTATAACATATTATGATAAATTGTTTTTTTACTTTGCCTAAAAAAAATTGATATTTTACATAACGCCTTGGTATTCCATAAAATACCTAGGTTATATATAAAATAATATTGAAAATCATATGTTTTATTTATATTACCTAAAATGGGTCGGCAATATACATAATGCCTAGGCATTTTTCAATATACCTGAATTCATCATATTGCCGGCGACATATACATATATTTTATGCATAATGTATACTTAATGTACATTGTACTGGATATACAGGTGCGGTAGTGAGACACCGATTTCTATAAAACTGATTATTTTAAGATTAAATCTATTGTACTAAGGCTTTAATTTTAATTGCATACTATACTTATTATTATTTATTTTATGACATTTTATAATTGTAAATATTTGTATAATTACATACATGATCTGTGTTGAGGAAATGGGTTTTACATAATATAGGGTGAGGTGTTTCTATTTTAATCTAATATAATATTGATGTGTTATGTAAATGTGTTATTATGTTGTAAGTACCTATTTTATACTATTATTATTGAAACTTGAAAGATCCAATTCCGACTATAACAACGCGTCCGTTACGGTTTATACCATAATAGGCTAATAGCATATACCTACATACATATTTCATATTAAACAATATGATTTCTTAATAACTTATTTTAGTCTACATCAATATGTACCATGGCATCCTGTGAGCATTATCTATTGGTATAATAAAAAAAATGTAATATAGAAACGGTCACTGTGTTATTACTAAATATGGTAAATAATTTGTTTATATTGTCGTAAAGAAATAAACAAAGTATTCATTTTTTTTGATGGATGTGTAAAAATAATTATCATACCTACTAATTGGCATTTCGAATTTCAATAAACAATTTTTTGAAAGTGTTATATAAAGGTATGAATACTTTTAAAATTTAAATGCATTTCACCAAATGACATTTAAAAACTGTGTTATGAAAATTAGTTAAAATAAATTATTGAACCAATAAACTAATATAAAATATAAACCCTCGACACGAAAGTAGCTAAATTGCCTATACAAGATGCCGTGCTATCATAATTTAAAATTGAAATAACTTGAAGTGGGTTTTTCAGAGGTACCAAGAACAAATGGTTTACTAAAAATCGTTTTGACGATAATTTTATGTCAAAATTGTTTACTAAAATTGTTGCTCCTGTCATTAACCGACCTTTTCAACGGTTTAGTGTTTCTGGTACCCTCGAGTCTTGACAATTCATGTATTGTTATTATTATTAATATGTTTTTTTTCGTTTTGAAGATGAAGAAACTCTATATGCTGTATCAGTAAACGGCCAGGAAACGGTTTCGTTGTCTCCCCGAAAACATGCTTTGTAATACAAGCTTTCTAGCTCTATTACTTTAGCTATAAGTTATGACCTATTGCTCTTAACATAATATGTGCCCAGATTGCCAGATCGATAACATCGATTATTTTCGACATTAACGATATCAATAACATTTTAAATATACCTTATGCAAATTTTAACAGTTTGATATTTTGTATTGATAAAAAGTAAGTTAGTAAGTTCACATTTATTTTGCAAATATTTTAGTTGTAATCAGAACACAAATTTTAAAATACAAGAACATAGTTTGAAGCTTAATACACGCCTTTTCTATACAAAATATCTAATAGAATCTCTTTTTTCGTTTGGAACCGACGACAAGGAAATCTCTATACAACTACTGCTCTAGGGGGCATTAGTCATTGCATCGTTGATTAATTTAAATAATAACAATCAAAAAATAAATATTCTCAACTTAGTTGGCGTGTCAACCGCTGTGGAGGCTTACAATAATTATTGTAGGTACATGCACGGGCTAAGTCTATATGTATATGAGTATGTGATCTCAGGCCTCTTCTAATAATTAAACTTCACTTATTTAAAAATAGAGATTCCATAAGCTGAAGGTTACCTTGACTATCTGACATAGAAATTATTAGAATCATGCTGGCAAAGGTCTTCCGTTTTATTCTTCGAAATCCGTAAGCGTAGTCTTGTCCGGATTTTTATGCTCGACGATTGGTCTTCCTCTCTGTATCCTTTCGTCCAGTTATTCGCAGCAAAGGAACTAATAGTATTATGTAGTATAGTATTGTGACATATCGGTAGCTTGCATATAGGATTGTTTTTAGAATATAATGTATTGATATAGTATAAGTACGACACTAACGGCATATCAATATATTTTAAGTATATACACCTACAAATGATTTTAAAATATTTCGTTAAATTTTAAGGCTGAACCGCTTTATGATGTATTGATGTATGATAAAATTATTAGAAAACAATATTTCTAAAAGAAGTTCTCAAACGCTATTGCTATATCGCTATAAATATATAATAATTATACATTTGTAAGAGCGCGCGTGGGTTATCAATAATTAAGTATCTTGCTACAGGCAAGAGAGTAATGAAGTCGAGTGGAATCTTATATTTTTCTCCGACAGCGTCAAATTTATTAACACATCCATCCAAGAGTGCGGTCTTCAACCCACGGCCCCCCGCCTTGCCTTTTATTTCAGACCCGCAAACTCATTTTAAGTATAGCATTTATTTAAAAATACATGTTTCTAGAGGGCAGTGGGGTTTTCTTAAAAAAAAAAAATGTTGAAGAAATATAGACCCTCCAACCCCTGCATTAAAGGTTTAAAGTTTAAACAGTCTGACTGTCGGGAAAAATGAGGACCGAGGACTCGGAGAGGACGTCGAAGTCGGAAAGTCGTGCGCCGCTCTGCCTGCGCACATTATGCGAGGATAGAATTTTGTCCACACGCACCTGACAGTATCGACAACCACGGACCGAAATACATCTTAGTTTGTGTCAATTAAGATAGTGGATCTTAGTTCAAGTTTCGAGTCGACAACCAAATAAATTGTCGTGAAAAAATATATAACTCGACGTTATCACTTATCACGAGTGGTGGTGGCGGTTTTGCTCTTATCATCCATATTTTTTTCAACATATTTTTGTCACAGGACAAATTTATTTTGTGATTTTGTTATCACTGTTTCGAACGTTGGAATAACATTGATAATAATTTTTTTTACACCGTGCAAACGGTGAACTCGCAATTGTCAATTAATATTATTATTATGTAGACGAACGCGACGGTAGACAACAACAAAATAACAAAATAATAATAATATGAAACAGTATGTACACAGATAATTAAAAATAGTTGCACTACGGACATTCTGAAGAGCGGCGGCAGTGGTATGGCGGAAGAACAGCACTTGTCGTATCCACTGCACGAATGTGTATTCGAGGGTGATGTACAAAAGTTCGCACGGATGATGAGGACAGAAGATCTATCGAGAAAAGACAAACACGGTACGGTATTCAACAATAATTAAATATCGCGTCTCATGGTTTTGCATGCTACGTAACCACAGAATACCTTATTTCATCGTTACATTTGTTGGTTGCAGGTAACACGGCACTACACCTGGCCATCATGCTCGGTCGTAAAGGTAGGTTGGTTGGTGGTAGTGACAGGACATTGAGAAATTATCGATCATACATTAACCGATAGTATCTCATGACTGCCTGTCGCTCGATAACACAATACTAATAACACTGTTTACTCATCTGAAATACATTTCAGATATAGTACAATTATTGCTCGCTCACAATGCACCAGTTAAAGTTAAAAACATCAATGGATGGACCCCATTGTCTGAAGCAATTAGCTATGGTGATCGTCTTACTAGTGAGTTCATTTATTGTTATAAATATTTACTTACATCAATGCGGTGTAAGATTAACTTATTTGTATAATATATGTAATTGTATTTGAGCAACCTAGCATATCTACCCAATATTATAGCTTCTTCGTGAGCATTTTTATAGTCAATAGATGGACCAAAAATTAATTAAATCGTTAACCTTTATAATAAAGTCCTGTTTAATTATTGACAAACTCCTGTATAATTTTTTTTCTCGGACCATAACTCGTATGATAAATATTTAATAATACAATCTTATCCAACTCAAAGTTATATAAAAGGTAGAATAATTACAAAATTACATCACAATTCAAGTTATGATAGTGCAATTTAATGTTAACTATTAATTAAAAAAACTGATTTGGCTAGGTATTTATTTTAACATAATTTCATCTTAATGAACTAACTTCATAAGTATTTAAAGTTTTATTTTGATAGATTCAAATGAATGAACAAAACTACATATTATTTACTGTTTACTTTAAGAGCTAAAAATATATTTATGCATATTAAATATAAATAACTGAATTATTCAATACAAGAACATAGTATAGCCTTATGTAAGTTTTTTCATATTTTTAAATGTTACCATTACATCTTATAATTTAAACACTTTAAATGTTCTTATTAACTTACTATTTTAAGCATTATTAAACACTTGTTTAGTAGTATACATGGACAACTTGACCCATAGATAATTCAATAATCTTAACCAATTCATTTTGTGTTTTTTATGTTCTATTGAGTATTATCCTAAAATAAGTGACTTATGAGTTTTGTAACACCAAATGCACACTTTGTTTGAATAAAAATAAGAAGTCCAAGATACAAACAATATAAGATATACAATATGTACTTTTTATTAAATCAAGCTACAGCTAGTGTTATTATTAACAATAAAAATAACCATTTCTATTATTAAAATACAATTATTTTTTCTACACTTCATTAACATTTAGTTGTTCTGTTTTTGTTTGTAATTTAACATCTTTATTCTCCTCAATAACAACAAACAATCCAGGAATTGTATCTTCCAATGCAAAGCATGCCATTTGGATTTCTATATTATTACTATTTATCACTAATGTTTTAAGTTGAGTTAGCTTTTGAAGACCAGCTATACCAGCAGCTGTTACTTGGGGACAATTGGAAATATCCAAATATTCCAAATTAGGTATTGCATGCCCTATGTAATCTAGGCACCAATTGTCCAAAACTGGATTATTTCTTAACTTAAGCCATTTTAATTTAAATAGATTTTTAAAATTTTCTAATCCTTCATAATAAAACATTAGGTCTGATGCATCAATGGCTTCAACAAAATATTTTGGGTCGTAATTTAATGGTAAATTGATATGGTACTCTTCTTTTTTATTAGTCCATTTGAGAAAGTCATCTTGCCCTCGAAATCTAATTGCACCGCCTCGATAAACAACAAAATGAGCTGCAGCTATATCGCTTCCAAGTGATTTTACCCGTTCAGTTACATAACGTTGATTGTATTTGTGAAATTCAATTCTTTTGCGCTTATACCAAGAATGCATGCTTTTTATAGACCAGTCATAATTCATGATACGTGGAGGTCCAAATTTATAATGAGGTGTTAAAAATTTGGCAAAAGAACTCGCTTCTGTATGTTTTTCACTATTATAGTTTTTATTTAAGAGTTTTTCGTACAAAATCTTGTTCTCTTCTTTCGTCAAATCTTTTGAATTTGAATAGAACCTTTTCCCTGGAAATGCTTGTTTTGAACATAGTGGTATTAGCTTTCGTAAACTGTTCATTTTAGAAATTTTAACTATTACGATTTTAACTCTCGGATTTTTTTTATGTATAAATAAAAGTACAATATTGTGTCAACTATAAATGTTCATGGAGAGATACATACTTTACACTGCATTTAAATGTTCACATTTAGAAAATTGAATAATTTAACTTATAAGTAGTAAAACCTAAATAAAAAGTCTGAGAGACAAGAGTGAGTGTGAAATACAGCAATATTTGCTATATGTAAAAAGATATGATTCGTGCACGTCGTTATTTCGGTATTTCACATTTTCACAACTTACTACTTAGCACTTTTACAGCTATAAAAAAAAATAAAAAATAAAAAAATACTAAACGCTGTCGGAGTGTCAACTGATAGCATTGATAATATGCTTTCAGTGTTACCAGAAATTAAATACAAAATATTATGTACCATTCGGGAAAATATCAGTCAGGGACTTGGAAGTCGGGAATGTTTTAATGATGGGAATTCATATAAATTGAAAAACACTTGCGGAATACGTACCGCATCCGCATATTAAGTTTATTTATAAACAATTTTGACGAACGAAGATGCAATTGAACAGATGAAGCACTGAATCTTTTTTCCCAATCGTTTGACAGTTTGACTTCTACTAATATATACATACAACTAACGACTAAATTAAGATTTCCATAGACAGATAACATTTGTTTGTAGTATGTACTATTATTTAGGTACTAAAGGAAATTCAAATCATTAAACGGAAAAACCGTTCGTTTGGAAAAAGTCTCGGTAAAAAGACCCCTGATAAAAAGTGACCGAAAACATTACTTTATAATAATATATAAATAACTTTATGTATTTTATTATTAAATTAATGCTATAAAAAATAAATATCTAAATTTTTAACACAAATAGGGCAAAACATAAGAAAAGAGGTATTTTTAATATCTTTTATATTTAGATTTGAACAATTTTTAAAACTGTTATTATTATTTATTGCTGTATTTTTTTTATTTCAATATTCAAAATTAATTTATTATATTAATTTTAACATATTTTTTTATACTATTTGATTCAAAGAATTTGTTAAGTTCTTATTATTTTATTTTTTTTTTTGCTCATCAATATTACAATCATGGTCTATAAACTAGTTTATAGATCTATGATTACAATACACTAAATTAACTATGAATTGTATTTTTTTTCAGACTCAAAGTGACTTTTTGTCCTAAGTCTTTTTCTGGTATTTCTTGAAATCATTTGAAGAGTTAAATATTATAGCTTATTCAATATTTATTCATTGAACGTGGTTAAAAACTTGATGCAAATATTATGAATAGTTATAACTTACAAGCTACAACAAATTACTGTTTTTAAGTTTTACATAGTCACGAGTCATGATAGAAAAAATGTATCAAGCTATTGCAATTTCCGTTGAAATATATTCAAGGTTGTTTTTGATCAAATTTAAAAATCTGTAGGTGCACTAACTCAGATAAATTAGAAAAATATTATATTTACATATTGTACATATTATCTAGTATTTATGGACTTATCTGATATAATTTAAATGTTAAAATTTAAATTATAAAATAACTAGATATAAAAACTTATATTTTTCTCTTTCGTCTTCTCCAAAGAATTCTAAAAATGTTTTCTCAAAAACATGATGAAATTAGTCTCCCCGGGAAAAATATTAAAAATATAACATTCTTGTTTCAGTGAGAAACAGTAATTAAAACAAAATACCTAATGATTATATTATATTAAATATAAATAAATATGTATGTATATGGTTTTTAAAAGATTTTAATCTTTTTCAATTTTGATTTAGTTATATCGTTATTGAAAAAAATGAAACACCAAGCAAGAGAACAGATTGAAGAAAGGCGACCTAGTTTAGTGTCTGCACTGAAACAAGTCGGAGATTTCTATATGCAAATAAAATGGGATTTTCAAAGTTGGGGTGAATATTGATTAGTTGTACTTAGTTTTGATTTTAATGTCTTTTAAAATACTAATATTCATTGACAAACATCCTTATAGTGCCATTAGTTTCTCGAGTTCTACCTTCAGATCTTTGTCAGATTCATAAAAAAGGCACATCTTTTAGATTGGATACAACATTAGTAGATTTTGCAATGAATGATATGAAATGGGAACGTGGAGAAATCACATTTTTGTTTGATGGTGATGCTAAGCCTCCACATTCTCTCATTGTCATGGACAATAAAGCTGGTGTTTACCAAAGAGTCAGATATTTAGTAAGAAAATTAATATTTTTATACTATTTAATAGATTATGAAAAATACTATTATAGTTCTAAATTTTAAAGGAAACTGAATCAGAGATTGAAGATGAAGTTGATTTAATGATGAGTACTGATATAGTGACTGCGCAAATGTCTACAAAATCAATAACATTTTCTCGTGCTCAATCAGGATGGATATTTCGACAAGATAGAAAAGTATGAATGGATATTATTATTGCAAGTCTTTTATTTTAGTTAATTAGGATATTATACATCACTAAAAATATTTTGATGTGTATAAATATTGAATTTTATATCATGTAATAAGCTAAATGATAATCTATAATTATCTATTATAGAGTAAAATAAATATATATATTTATTTTTTACTCAGTTTAGGTACATAATTCAACCATGTTTATTGACTTTATTAAATTGCATGGCTTTAATAATTAAAAATTATAAATCTAGGAAACTATTGGAGATTTCAATGCTGATTTTTATCATATTAATGGCTTAACATTAGAACAGAAAAAACGAAGGGAACACTTATCAGAAGAAGATCTACAAAAAAATAAAGCAATCATTGAGAGTTTAACTAAAGGAGGGTGTGCTATTAGTATTGATTGCAACGGAGAAGTAAGTTACTTAATTCTTAAAGTATGTTGAACTATCTAAGTGGTAAGTTATTCCATAATTTTTATTTTTAAGCCTGTGAGAAGAGAATCACTTATTCCTCCCATGCCTGCAATGTGCACATGGAAAGAGTATTATACATCTCCGGCGGGACAACATCCAGCCCTAGCTAGAGAAATGGTTTTTAAAAACACAACAAGAGGATTTAAGGCAACAGTTGCTATGGTAATATAATTTTTTTTATCGATTTTTGTTTTTGAAAAAAACTGTTATAGAATAATAATTTTTTATTTTCAGAGTATGGATTTTCCTCTATCAGTTGCTATGCTAATGGATGTACTTGAAGTTACTGCTCCATTTAAACATTTTGCTAAACTACGTGATTTTGTGAATTTAAAATTACCACCAGGGTTTCCAGTCAAATTAGGTATGTTGTGACAAGGGTTTTCTAATTTATTGCTGAACAAGACTTGTAAAATAAAATATTTCTTGGACGCTTATAAACTATGGTAATTAAATTGAAATTTATCCATTTAGATATTCCAATACTGCCAACAGTGTCTGCTAAGATCACATTCCAGGCTTTTGAGTTTCGCGATGACATAGATTCTAATCTTTTTGAAGTACCAGCGAATTATGTTGAAGATCCATCTAGGTTTCCAGATTTATGACGATTTTTGAGTTCCACAATGTTATCATAGATTCAAAACTATTTGAAGGTGCCATCAAATTCTATAATAGTTTCCTCCTAAGTTCACAGAATTACTAAGGCCTGGTGAAAATGTATTGATCAACTTACTACACATCCTTTGATCAATATAATTTATTGTTGTGATATGTATACAGCACAACTTTATTCATTGCTGTATGTAACTCTTACCTACTACAATTCTCAAGAGAAAATACTCGAAAATTAATGACTATTATTATTATTTATTTATTTTTACTCCTCAAGATTTCTTTGTAAAACATTATTTAATTTTACTTATTTATTTGTTGCACAGAGGTTTTTAAATTGTAATTCCATTCTTATGAATGTGTTACAAAATAAGTTAACTTATTTAATTTATTTATTCGTCCTGCAATTTCAAATTATATTACTATAATTTTGTTATTTTATTTTTGTATTTACTTTATGCATTTAGAGTTTGTATTTAACTACATCTGAAAAGTATTTTTTTATCCTTCCGAATTGCAACTATAGTATTTAATGTTTTTGTTTTGTTTTGTTTTTAAAGGAGGGGGACTTAAAAATTAGTTTGTGTACAATTTAAAAAATTGTATCTTTTTGTATAGCTTTGCTATAAACATAAATACCTAATATTGGTGTATTTAACTAATTAGATAGTTGTTATTATCTAAATTATGTATGTTATATAGAATATTGTTTCCCTATCTCAACATTGTATACTTATAATTTTTAATTATTTATTCTTATTATTTTAGTAGCACTATATTATGTAACTGTGTATTTTAAAACAAAGGGAGTTTTTTTTTAGTATTAGTTATTACTATTTTGTTTTGTTGAAACATTTCTGTAAATTGCAAATGTTACCTCAAGTTTATTTTGAAAAATAAAATTGAATACCTACAAGAAACATTTTTATTTGAACATTAGTGTGCCTATGTACCATGTACAAGATATTGTACAAATTGAATTAACAAATATTAATTGATTTTTATTTTAAATAAAATATTTTGTGTTTGATTTGTATGATATTTATTTTTGAGTAAAATCCATTTTCTAGGAAATCAATTTTGTGGTTTAGATATAATTAAATACGAATAAATGTAGATACTTAAAATGTTCTCAGATTATCCATATTAGTATTTACTAGACAAGAAAAATTTTTCAAGATATTTTAACACTTATGCTATTTTTAGTTATTTTTTAATTTTTGATTAATATATTACATTTTTTGTTTTGGGGTTTTAAAGTTTAAAAATATATCAAAAATACAAAGTCTATATTTTTGTTTATGAACTTTAGGCGCGAGAGCAAAATTTAGGATTTCAGCAGTCACCGAAATGTACAAATTATTGTAGTTTTCACTTTAGTTATCATCCTTTAAGTTAGAGTATTTAATACAAGATCCCACATAAGTACTTATAGTTATATAAAAGTATCAAAAATACATATACAACTCTTATTTAAGAATTTTGAGTTCAGTAACACGAATATTGAAAATTATCTAACGCTTGACAATTTAATTCAAGGTTCCTTATAAAGTCATAACACGTCATAAGTAGTTCTTACTGAAATCTAAAAATTTCTCTCTCAATATATGTAAATGTAATACACACACAATTTTTTTTTATAGATATTTTAAGTTCACATGGTACGAAATTATATATTCTTATTTAAACAAAGAATTACGATTTTAGTTATTTTGTTGTAAACATATTATTTATAAGGACTTGAAACTTTTACGTAGGTATATTATTTTATTTTATGTAAACACAGTGAAACTAAATTTCTCATTTTATACCTATATTTTATTGAACCTTTTCACACCTTTCTACGCTAAGTCGAGTATTGGCTCAAAAGTGTATAACAATGCCTAATACAAATATATATATATATATACTCTTAAAATGGTTAATTATATAATAAAATATTTAATATTTCTTCAAAATTAATTCAACCAACCTTTTAACTAATAGTAAAATAAATAACTATTTACTACAATACAACCTGTGTTTGCCACTTTCAGTATGAATACATAGGTACCAAAATGTCCACAGCTGATCTGACAGACCATCTCCGCAATAATAATGTAGTCTTTCGTATACGCAATGATTTATATCATTTAACTCAAATCAAACTCTTCCATTACGGGTCTAGCTCAATATTAACCGAGGTACATTCGTAGGTACCTACTGTTTACCAGAGTACGGTTACCGGTTACCCGTTTCCCGACATTTTTTTGATTCGGTATACCTACATTTTTTAATGCTTAAATGCCATCTTTTGATTTTTAAACATTTTGTTGCATATATATTGTTATTTTTACTCTGCATATATATTGTTATTTTTACTCTGCATACGGTGTATCGTTTTTACTTCCAGTTTCTCATTAGACAGGTTTCGAATCATGGCGTAGCTTGTGATTCTGAAGATCACTGAGGTAGGTATCACGAATTTACTTCAGACTTCTGCGGCCAACATAAAATATTATAATGAAGATGGCGCAAACCAGCCGCGGTTAGATTTATGACACATTGCAAGTATTCGGGAGATCTAACTGTGCACCTATATAAAATTTATAATTTACGAATATGATGATGTGACGGTATAATACAGTGAAAATACTGTAGTGAGTATTGTCTTTATTTATTGATGCAATTAAACATAGACACTATTCAAAAAATAGAATTAACAATCAATACAACTGCAAATTAAAAATAATGTCCTACTTATATATAACAGGTATATTTTCACTGAAAAATATAAAACCTAAAGTATGCGGAAGGTTATTTATTGTTTGAGTCAGAACCTTTTAAGTAATCCTCAATATTTAATGTTAAATATTATTATTTATTTAAAGTTACATAACTTTAACTACCAAGGACATCACGAATAAATTAATGAAAATTGGAAATTTATAAACAATTCGTGCATCATACTGAATTTTAATGTTTTCGAGTGTTTACTGATTGGTTCGTAGGTATTGTTTTTTGTTGTTGTAGGTTTTGCTAATTTATAATTTCAAATTATATTATTTTATGCGGACGCATAATTTTTTTTCTCGTCAAAATCAATTCAAGATCATGCACTAGACATTCATTTAGTCATTAAGTTGTCGTATAAAAAGCTTAAAATAACAAAATTATAACACTAGTGCAATTGGCTCTAACCAGTTTGTTATACTATTTTTGTGTTATTTTTTGATAATATTCTAATACATATTGTCGTAAACTCTTAAAAGTTTTGTGTGATTAAAGCATTAATTACACACAGTTTTTAAATATTTTAAAAGGTGAGTACATTTTTTAAATTAAATTTATGATTTATCTTCTACGAAATACAATTAATATAGGCACAATTGATTTAAAATATTTTTAAAGCCAACACTATAACTATAGATAATTTATCTACCTTCCTATTTTTTTAATCCATATACTTATTTTCAAAGTTTGTCTTAAGTATGATTAACAAATAAAAATAAATTTATCCTGTGTGCCAAGCAATGCCTATGATAGTTTGTCATCTATTTGAAATATTTGAATAATTGGAAAATATTTCCACCATAAATAGGTACATTCATTTTACATTTGCATTTAAATTGTTATATTTATAACTTTGTAAGAAGTATTATTAGCCGTTAGGGATATAAACTATTATGTTCATGTGATATTTTCAGAAAAAAAAGATCTGGAATTTCATTACCTTGATACCTACCTTTATATTATTAATATGTATACACAATACATATTTAAATAATGGGCATGCAATTTATCATGTATTTATGGAAAAATCATAATACCAATTAGATCCAATTAAAAGATGCTATAGTGTATTTATATTTTTGAGCCGTAGCTGAAACTGTGAAAAAAAAATATAAATCCAATTAAAAAATTCAAATATCAATATGCATATCAGTTGCTTACCCTCAATTTGGTTGAACTGAAAACTACCATTTTAAAATTGTCTTATTATTTTTAGGTAATTTTACAAAATATTTACTGCAAAGAAAATATCGTATAATTAATTTGCTTGATGCATGTGAAACCATAAGCTACGTGAACCAAATTAACTAATTTGGTTAAAATAATTCTTGGGTAATCATGAAGACACTAATTAAGTTATTCCTGCTAGCATTAGCAGTAGGATTAGCTTCGTCAATAAGACATTCGAGTAAGTTGTACTTATATTTGAATAATATTAATGAACTTGTATTTATAATTAAATAAAATGAACTTAAGTATACCTATTTTAAAATTATATACGTGTATTGTTTGAATTTTGTATCAATCTTTAAAGCCCATTAGGTACCTGAAAATGAGTTTACAGTGTTGTGAATTTGTGATTACATTGTGATATTATGTGACTTAAATCAAGTTATTTGATAGAATTTATTTTATAAATTGTATGATGTTGGTATTATCAAATTATAATTAAAATCATACATCTATTAGCCATTCACTATATAATCTAGTTTCATTGAGAAAACTTATATAATTATATAGTACTTCTTGGTTGTATTATTTTACGATGTATTATTATAGGTATGTCGTATGTGCAGATCAGCAATTACCGGTCATTTGTTCGGTACCTACCTATCTATTCGATTATTTCGTCGATATCTACCCTAGTTTACACACTCAGTGTTAATGATACTCGACGACTCGAATGACAAATGACAATAATATCTTAAAAAAAATAAAACAAATTAACCACTATAATATTAAACTATATTGTTATTTGCTGTATATTTTTATACTCGGACACCGACGTCGTCATTTATAGTATATTAAGTTAATAAACGTCTCATATTCTGCTGATCGAGTAAATATACAATTGTAGCAACATAGAATGAGTTTAATTTAAGAATATTCTGTGTTAGATGTTAGTACCTACTACCTTTTCACGTCACAATATCTCGTACCTACTTACTGTAGTACTGTACTGTGGAAACGTGTACGGTGTGCATAATATCGAAAACAAATTGATTTGAATTTTGGAGCATATTGCAATTCACATTTTTACTACCTATATCGGCTATACCTCCTACCTGTGAGAGTGCAAATTACATATCTTTATTTTGGTGCAAATCAGGCATTGATCAAAAGCATAAATCAGGGGAGAGGCAATCATTTTGTTACTACACAAATACAATATGCATATTGTGTATTGATTAATGATTACAAATACAGTGTTTACATAGTATTTATACTCGACGGTAGTATCCAGTAGTATAGGTACTCTTTTATGTCTTAAGAGTGGTTAAGTTCCACTTTGCAAAGTCAAAAGTTGCATGAAATAAAAATATATAGAAAGAGAAGAACAAATGAATACCTAGAATACGAAATTGAACTAAATTAAAATTTTAATTTTCAGAATCGATTTTAACTATTCATACGGATTCCGAAGAAAGTGCAATAATACCATGTTCCTCAGAATGTACCGATGGTTCGTACACTTTGAAATATGCTTATTTATACATCACTTTATCACAGTCGTTATGTATAACAATTTTCAAATGACCCTGAAATATGCTTTTAGGAATTTCAAATGGCAATGTAGGGTTTGACGAGAACAAAAAACATAGGTATTTGTTCAGTGGTAAGACCACCATTTTTGCTCCGACCGCAACCGGAGAGGTAATATCAGAAGTAACGATCAAAGGAAAGGCAAATATCATCGGCACACAAAAATGTGGCGCCATCCTTTATCTTAAGAATCTTGAAATAACTCAAGGGTCGAAGGTAAGCGTGGTTTCGTTTGCTGAGAGTATATATTTTTTTCCACAAAACTGCAAAATGATTACCTATTATTCTTGTATATTTTGTCACAGACTTACAAACACGAAGACTTACAGAAACTAGAAGGCTACCCTGTTCTGTTTTCTTACAACAACGGAAAAGTCGGTCGGAATATCTGTTCGCTAGCTCAGGATTCTGTCGCATCAATGAATTTAAAACGATCGATAATTTCATCATTGCAAGTATCGTCAATACAAGGAGACCAAAAAGAATATTTCGAGGTACCTATTTGCTGTCCTATAAATTATCTTTATTGTAATACAGCGTTCGTGTCTCAGTGACACTAATCATAATTAATATATTGTGCTATTAGACCGATGTTCAAGGAACATGTAATACTACATATTATCCGGGGACATGGTCGGACCCATACCTTACAATAACGAAAGAAAAAGATCTCGCACAATGCACGGGGCACGATAAAATCAATTTGATGGGATTTTCACAGATGCAATCGTATCCGGTTAGTATACAATATAATATACACACCAACATAATAAACATATTAGGTATACAAGAAATTTAAGTGATTGAGATATCTTTTTTGGATTACTATGTTTGTACAGATGTATGAAGATTCTCCATTCTCAACAGCCGTTCAGATTTCTGAAATCAAAATAAAAGACTCCGAATTAATGTCCGTCGCCAATAAAGAGACTTTCATCTATCAACCATTTGGCGCAATTGATGTACCAACTAGAATAATGGTATCCATGAATTTGCAGCTAGCGAAAACCACAATGATTCAACCCCGTAAGAAAAATGATCTTCCTGTTTTTATTTTAAAATACTCACTCACACACACACACACACACCCAGGTGCACCCGTTATTTTATTTTATATGTTATACATATTCATGTGTAATGTGTTCGTGTTCCCTGTAGTTTCTACAAGCCGTTTGAGCAAAAGCCGATCAATCATGTTTGAAAAACCAACTGGATTAATTGGATTGGCAGATGCGGGTACGTTAGTAGCTGCAACACAATCGGCTTTGACTAAACTCGAACCAATAGTCGATATGGACGGTGCTGATAGATTTGCAGTGTTAGTACAATTATTAAAAGTGGCAAAGAAGGACGACATACTTTCTGCGTTTCAGCAGATTATGAGCGGCAGCGGAAATGAGGATACCGAAGTACCAGAGTATGTTGATAAAATTATTAAAAATAATATTCAAAAGTTTAAATCTTCATTGTAACACATTAATAATGCTCTTATAGGTCAATTTTCATCGATGCTCTCATGGCTGCTAATAGTGGTGAATCTATTGAAGCTGCTGTAGAACTCATAAATAGTCATAAATTAAGCGATTCATTAACTATTCAATGGTTTAATAACTTGGCAAACGCAAAAAATCCAACTAAAGAGGCAGTGGTCAAAGCATCAGTAAATCCATTTAAATATTTTCACTCTGCACTTGCGTGTTATTGTAAAAAAAATTTAAATGATAAAAATGTTATTATTATTTATAGAGCTTACTCAATGACAGAGCTCTAAAAGCGGGCTATCTGGGTATCGGCGCTTTGTTAAGACAATACCAACAAGACACTCAGGATTATATTAGTCCTGAAGTAGGAAATACTTTGAGTAATTTAGGAAGTCCATTAAAGAAAGTGGGCAATGGTCCATTATCATCAAATGACGAAGACTTAATTATTGCTAGTCTAAAGGGTCTCGGCTATGCTCAATACATAAATAGTGATCTAGAAGATTTGATTATCCAGATTACTATGGATAAAAATACTATTCAAAGGATTAGAGCAGCAGCATTGAATATGGTTAAAATCTATGCTAAGAATTCAAAGGTATGCAAAAATACATATTAGATTTTAATCAGGTTCCGCTTATCGACATGCATTAAAATATCACCAATAAATCTATTAATATTTATTTCACTCTGTTTATGACAAGTATTTTACCATCGTTAAGATAATTGTATAAACAAATAAGATATACTTATATAGTTGTGATATCTTTAAGCTCGTCGAAAATATTTTATCTATAACCAACAAAATTTTTAATTTTTATTTAGTAACATATTGTGTTTATAGGTGGAGAAAGCCTGTGAAAGCATTTTTACCGACTACTTAGAAGATTCCGAACTGCGTATTTTAGCGTTTAAAGTATTTGCTATTAATCCATCCAACTATAAAGCAACTGTTATAAAAAGTGTATTAGATGACAAAAACACCCAACTCCAAAGTAAGATCAAGAAAAATTTTATTATCATTTGATCAAACATTATTGTTTAAGATATAATCATTAGTTCAGTTCATTTTTTAAACTTGATACAAGTAACAAGTAATAAACGTACGAATTATATTTACCTATTTTCTTATATTACGCTAACCCTTAATTTCATGCCAATGTTGCGAAGATATGAGTACCAATTAAATACATTATTAATACCATTTACAATAAGTGAGAAATCCATTACTAAGGCCATAGAAAAAATGTGGTATTACAAAAGATTAATACTTATATATTTTATCCTTTAGTATGCAAAAAGACAAATGTGCATATATTTAATATTTCTTTTAATCAATACGTTTCTATCAATAGTATTAAAAAAATAAACACAATTATTATGATACTATAATAATTGTTTCCATCGAATTTTTATTTTAGTTCGAGCATACTTACTCAGCTACTTGAGTAACTTACAGACGACCGCAGACGAAAATAAACTAGATCAAAAGAGATTTTATGAAGGAATTAAATCGATGTCATCAAAAAAACCACTCAATGATATTTTGCGTTACTCACGAAATTTGGAGTATAACTATCAATGCCCTATCCTACATAGTGGAGTTTTGTTGGACGCTGATGTGATTTATTCATATAAGTAATACAACATATACATATAACAGTATTATATTTATTAACTTAAGTAGAAAGTTTCATAATTTATCATATATATTTTTTACAGAACTTTTTTGGCACGGTCTTCTTCGGCATCACTGAAAGCGTTCATATTTGGACGCAAACATGACTTTATTGATGTAAATATTATAACACTATTATTAAAAAAATAAAAATTATTTATAGGTACTAACTAGTTAAAATTTAGATTGATGTCCGTATTGAAAACTTGGAACCTTTACTGGAAAAACTATTTGGACCCGAAGGATATTTTGCAAAAAGTAAGGGATCTACTTTCGATGATGTTAAAAATTACGTAACTCAAGCAATAAACTATGCTAAGAATAGAGAACAGAATGGCGTAAATTCAGAATCGTCATTTAAACAAGTAAGTTATTTATAATATATCAGTACATAATTTTTATTTCAAACACATTTGTTTTTTAAACCATACAACTAGTATACGTTTTTATAGTTCGGCTGTATGGCCAATGGCTTTTTATTTTCTATCCAGGAATTATACAATTTTATTTTTAACGACCGTTTACTGTAAATATTATGAATTGTACTCAAATGTGAAATATTTAGAACTTAAAAAAACTTAAATTGTATGGTATTTGTAGTAAAAACATAAACCTGAATAAATGTGTATAATACTTGTAAATTAATATATACTGTTTTTGCAGGCTTGTGAAAATATGCCTGAAGAAGAAATGAAAAAAATATATGTAGATATAGCACTTAAATTATTTGGAAATGATCTTGGTTGGTTTTCATTGCAAGGAAGTGAATGTCAAATTACTTACCAACATATAATTGATGCCATACTTAATAATTTTGATAATTCAGTAACCGATAAAAAGAATATAGAAGTACATAATTATTTCAACGTCCATTTAAATAAAATAAATATCTGCTTGATCATTAAATAATAATGCATAATATGTGTTTAGTTGAGTCTAAGGAAACAGATACCAATCATCGATTTTGAAAAGAAATATGCAACATGTTCTGGACTTCCAATTTCATTAAAAATCCAGGCTACGTCAGCTATTAAATTTGATTTAGCTACTACGTTCGATTTAGATAGTTATTTCAAACATCCAGAAAATTCAAATTTTGCACTCAAACTCATACCTAGGTGATTTTATTATAAATATTAAAATGTATCTTATTTGTTATAATATTAGTTATATATTATGGAATTTACATAAAATATGAAAGTGATCTTCATTCATGAATAGGTCAAGAAAATGTTCAGTGTATTTTAAAGCTTAAATATGATTCAAACAATTATACTTAACCAAAATGTTGTAGTTCAGTTCATATTATATTATGAAATTTGCTTTCTAATTTTACGAATTGGGCTAAAAAATTGGATAAGATATATTATGTTATTGATTATTGTTTAAAATGAATTATAACTGATGAATCTATGTCAATTATTTTCAGCGGTTCACTTGTTTTCAACTCATTTTTAACAATAGACGGATATACTGTTGATGTCGGATATAAAATATCGTCCTCACTTCATACATCTACAGGATTTGATTTTTCATTAGAGACGGTTCAAGGTCGTGGCTTTGAAATGGTTTATGGACTTCCTTTGAACGTCATGGATATACTGACTATAAAATCTGGAGCTTTTTCGATTGTGCAGGAAAAAGGAAGTGAGCCGGTAGAAATACCAATTACGTCTACAGATGTTGATAGGTAATACACCTGCAGAAAATACAATGAAATTTGTATTTTAAAATACATGGATAGTAACAGTTACATTTTTAGGCAATCATATACCAGAGCATTTGAAAGTTTTGGCAATACTGTAGGCTTGTCTTTTTATGTTGATTATAATTATCCTTGGAACGGAGAGTTAAAATCGTTACTTCCATTTTCTGGTCCATCGTCACTTTCTTTAAAAGTTTTTAAAGTTGATGAAAACCTCACTAAATATGTTGTGAAAGGAAATTATGACTTTAAGTGTAAGTATACTTACAATATTTAATCATCAGTAATTCATTCAATAATCAATTAATTATTTATAATTATTTCATAGCACCAACGTTAAAATATATTAAGTTCATATTTGTTACGCCGAAAGCAGATATCAAACGTGGTTTGGAGTTGGTCGTTGTTTATGATACTAAAGCACATAACAAAATATTAGCAGAGTTTAAAACTCCATTCACTAAAAAAATCATCCAAGGTACATTAGTTGATTCTGACGAGCAAAAAACCATAGAAGTTAGATATATTGATGGTTCCCAGCACACTTTTAGTGCTGGAGTAAAATGTGAAGAGGTGGACGATGAAACAATGAAATATTCACCAATACTTGAAGCTAAATACTCTACAGAAGTGAACACTAAAGAACATAGACATCATCTCGTACCTATGTTTGACATAGAGGGGTACGTTCTCGTGAAACGTAATACGAATTCTGAAAGTAATTACCCTAGTAAATTAACTTTAAGAGACGTTGCTGTTGTTACTACCGAGACCAGACATTCTTTACAAGGGTCGTTAACTTTTGAAAACAACAAAGTATTAGGAGATGTCAGTTTAATTGCCAATAGTGTTACTATTAACATATATGGACTTCTTAGTGGAGATCATCCTATATTTAAATTGGACTTAAAGTTAGATATGACTAGAAACGAACAAGCTAAACAACAATTATTGGAGTCTGATGAAAGCTATGATTATGAACCAATGTCCAAATTTGTAGCTTTACTAAATAAAGTTAAGACTTTGAATTTACTTACATCCCAAGAACTTCATACTGGAGCACCATACATATTCTTAAGTAAGAATCATATCCGTTGGGACGATGATTATTTTGAAGCCAACTGTGATGTATTGTTTGAAAACAGTGAACTCACAACTCACGGATATATCAAGACCTCCAATGTACTTGATATGTCATTTAATGGTGAGCATTTTGATTGAATAATAAGTTTTGCTTCTATTAATTATACCCTATCTTGTAAAGGTAATATCACTATTTTGCCAAGTACTGAAGAAACGGGAATATTCGTTCGTGGGCTTTTAGAGCATTCTCTCGTTTCGGATCCATCGTTTGCTGGACACGGAAATTTCAAATATATTCAAAATAAGAACAAAGATGGTAGTTATTTTGAATTTAATTCAGAAGACCCAAAAACATTTGGAAGATATCATTTTAATACGGGACATCAGGTCAGGATAGCTATACCTTATAAAAGCTAAATAGTAAATACTATGTAAATACTATTTTTAACACATAACTTAATATTTTGATTTTTTTTTGTTTTTAGTCCACCGATGATTCTTTCAAGTATACTATTTATTATGATGTTTACGATGGTTCTACTTTCACGGTTGATATGAATATATTAGCAGATGATATTACTTATAAAATGCATTTTGATTCTCCCAATCCTGAATATAAGTCTTATATGAATGTACGTGGTTGGTCAGAAAAAGGAAATACGTATTTATTTGATTCACAAGTATGTTTTAATTATGATCATAACATGAATTTTATTTGTATTATTATTTTTTTTTGTTTTGATAGAAAGTACTTTTAAAATAATTTATAAATTATAAATTTGAATTTTACAGGTTTTATGGCCTGGTGATCAAAATTCAAATTATTTGAATGCAAATGGAAAAATGCTTTTGAACGGAAGTGATACACACATTATTGGAAACATAGATTTTCCATTAACACATTTAGAAAATTTCCACATATCACTTTTTAGTGAACCTCATCCCGAAATTAAAGATGGCGGAATTGCTACAGTTCGTTGCATATCTAATGATAACATTTTACTATCTGAAAAGTAAGGTTTTTGACATTTCATTATTATAAGATGAATTATTTTTAATGAATTATTATTAAAGGTTCGTATATAAATTAAAACTAAACAATGGAGAGTTTTATGTGTCTGGAAAGAGTATTTACGATGAGTCACAAAATGTCAAACCTATAAGTTTTGAAATAGCGTATAAAAATTACACAGATGAAGAATACGCTACTGGAAAACAAGTATTTATAACGATGAGTTCTGTCTAGACATAATTTAAACATTATAATATATTTCTAGATCGCGTACAAAATTGCATTGTTGCATAATAATCAGCAACTTACATACCAAAAAGTTTTAAAAGTTACTAACAGAACGCTTAAGTACAGACAAATTAACAAAGTAGATGATGAGAAACAAAAAATAATGATGGATTTAGAATATCATATAATAAGTATAAATTAATCATAAACAAAAAAATGTTTGAAGTATGTGATATACCTAGTAATAATTATTATATTTTAGGTGCATGGGATTGGTCTTATAAATTAATATCCAAGGTCGATTCCCCAAATGTTTTTCATTATTTGATTAGTGATGACCAAAATGAATTAGAATTTAACTCCTATATTAAATTTGGCGATTACTCATTAGACGAAGAGCATACTCTTAAAATTCATTCATCAGAAGGTTTAACTGACTCGTATGAATTTAAATGGCTTACAAACTATGAAAAAACTGGTTGGATTTTATATACTTTTAATATATACAATATACATACATTGTATTTTACCAAAAAATATAATATTTTGTAGCATTCAAGTTTTTATATAAACAACGAGAAATTAGAGGCTTAGTGCGTTATAGTTTGGACGATATTGAAGGAGGATACAATTTTATTTATGCGGGACGAATGTGGTTAGATTTTATTTCAGACCCAAATTCAGAAAGCACCTTGTCAATAAATACTTACTATTCACTTAAAGAAGGATTTTCTACAGGCAGTAATATAAAAATATGTGTACCATTATTTAATGATAAGGTAAGATGAATAATTTAGCTTGTATGTATAAAAACTCTTCCATAAAACATTAACAATTTTAGGAAATGGGTGTCAAAACCAATGTCCAAATGTTTAAAAACTGGGAAAATCCTCTAAGTGTTCAATTAGAACTTGACATTTTCCCCACTACCGATCAAAAATTAAAACTGCGTACTAGTTTGAAGAGAGACGTTCAAGATAGTGGAGTTTTGTATTCTGCGTTGCTGTTTGCTGAAAGCGATGTAAGCATGTTAAACAAATTTTACATTTGAAACAATAATTGTCTTAATAATACCGTATTGTTTTTTTTTTATTTAGGGAATGAAATTAAATTACGGATTTAATGATTCTATATATGTTTCAAGTGAAAAATGGGGAAAATATTTAGACGCACATTTTATTGATACTGATAATATTATTAGACCTCTTAAAGTACATTTTGAATTAGTGCCTAGAGGATTTACTAACCAAGTCTGTATTACCTTTATTAATATTGGTATGAGCGTGTAAAAACTAACTATATTTTTTCACATAGATGAACATTTTTGATATTGCCGTGATCGATGTTGATTCGTCAATTATGGTCAAAGATGGTGTTTTGAATACACGTTCAAACATAAAGTACAATGATCATCCATATTCCTTTGAAATTTCGTTAACCTCAAATCCAAGTTTCAAATTCATAATAGGATGGGAAAGTATGTACTAACTTCACATGAGATGATTAATTTTACATTCAAATGATGTATATTATCTTTATTAGATAAAACGGGAAGTCATGAAAAGCTGATGGTAGACGGTACTATCGTTATGGATGAATCGGCCGTTATTAGTGCTACTCGTATACTAAACGATGGTAATGACGTCGTGACTGTGGGATACGTCAAAAAATCCTTAGACGAACAAAATTGGTGGGACACAAGTAACCATTTGAGTACAGAACAATCTAACGAAATTTGGGTATATGCATATAATTTACATAACAGAATTTGTTTTGATTTTGAGCGGAACGATCAATGTAATTGGTTTTATAATAATGATGTGTATTTTTTATTTTCTGCATCCATCATCACATTTTGTAGCTGTAATCAGCTTCAATCTTCAACTTCATTATTTTTCTCTTATGAAATTGAATCGTGATGGATGGGGGTTAAATTTTTTTTAGTGTTGATAAAAATGTATAGGACTGCCCAAAATGCTGGGAAATTTGAACCTATAAAAGTTGTTCTTATACCAATTTAAAAATATGAAGAATACATAAAAAAATTGCTTGTGTTTGAAGTTCGGTTTTTCGGCAAAAAGGATATTTAAACAAAGAATAAGGATTTTAGTTTTTTTTCTAATTCGAAAATTCAAAAATATACTTGGTTATTTATATGATTATATTTTAGTATCGTCATACGCGATGACATTATTAAAATATTTAGATTAGTTTTAAATTGTTTCTTATATTTATTACGAACTTATACACACCGTTTACGGTAAGTCGGTATTGACCCAAAAATTAATAAATATGTATAATATAAATACGTTATCAGGCCAAAACCAATTCAGCCTACAAAAAAATATGATAAAATGTACTTAGTAATACAAACTGACAGACCGTCTTCGCTCAGAATCGTTTTTCGTATACAGTGATTCATCGTTAAATTCTTATTTAACAGATAGGTCATATATATATTACACTATACAGTACCTATTCAATGACGAAGTGCACTCGTCTCACCTGCTGGCTACTGTACAGCAAGGCGGTACCTGCTTGCCCACATTTTTAAAATAAAAATATACGATTCTTGTGTTCTAGCAATCATTAAAGGGACAATTCATTGAAATATTTATAAGTGTACACAGCAATATGGTAAATATAATGTCTGTGGCCAAAAAACAGCGTAAATTACGCTTGCACGAAGCAAGAAAAGCCCAACCACAATATCGTGCATTAATGGAATATTCAGGTCATGAGTTTAAAAAAATACTTAATGAAGTCTTGGAAGATGATTATATACCACAAATACCAATGTTGATGTAAATTTAAAAAAAATACAACATAATATATTTTTAATACGATAGGTAAATTAATATATTATACCTACTTGTAGACAAAATACCACAGAAGCTGTATTTTCCGATGTTATCGATTTTATGAATTATAACAGTGACTACTTCATAAACTCGGTTAGGCATCTAAATGGACATATGGGAAATTATTTAAAGAAAATATATAAGTATTATTCAGATCATTCAAATGTACTTTTGAATAAGTTGGTGCAAAATATCGATGAATTAATGAACCAAATGGAGCTTACTTTACTGGACTTATTTAGACAGTTAAATCTATACACTGATGAACCTGTGAATGACATGGAGTCATCAGAACCTCGTTCAGTTAAAGAGTACTATAATAGTAAGATATTAGTTGTTGATTAAATTAATTTTAAAACCTCGCTACCTTTTGGCTTAAAAAAAATGTGTGGGTGAAACCTATATAATGTTATAAATTATTATTTATTTTATAATGCAATATTGAACTATAGTGAACTACAGTGTAACTAAATGTATATTAAACTGTGCCTCACAGATAATTGGTATATGGAGGCCCAAAAATAAATATGATTTTTGTTTTCTTAATTAGAAGTCATGGATAAATTTATGAAAGCCATCGAGAAACTTGAAGATACAATAAATGACATTAAAGATTTAACAGAGAATTTTATCAAGAGCTTGCCACTTTATGACATGTTACACGACCAAATTGAAAAGGTAAAATATTCTAAGCACGAAATAAAATCTATAATTTACTATATTCATAAATTTTTTAATAATAATTATTTGTAGTTAAAATCATACCCTTACAAAGAAAAAGTATGGGGACAAATACACAACTACTTGCAAGACTTAGAAAATTCAGCTCCGACCAGAGATTTTGGTAGTTTTATCAATGCTTTAGATAAGTACATAAATAATGTTAGTATCGTGTACTTGTGTGTATATAATTTTAAGAGTATTCAATTTATGTTTATAATTTGAATTTAATCGTACAGATCATTCATGACATACCGGTAAGCCAAAGGGAGATCATAACCTTAAGGAATAAAGGACTTATAGTTGTGAAGTCAATGATATTTGATTTCTCCAACTACGTAGATCACGACAGAGCAATGAAAATGTACAATGCATTACGCAAACTTACTGCTTTTGGCCAGACTATTCTTCACATAGCCTCGCCAAGCACATTCCCATATCCAATTAATGAAAATCCTTTGTTATTTGACTTCAATGAATATAATACGCAATTGTATCATAGATTTTTGAATCCGTCGAATTTAATACCACCGTTTGATGGTAATGTATAAACCTACATTATTTTTTAAAGTGTTATAAAAATTATTAACTCACACTTTATTTATTTTGTCGTTTATGCAGTGCAAAGTGTTATTATCGACTCAGTCAATATAATTACATACAATGGTCATCCTTACAGTTTCATGCCAAACACTGGTTATTATTTGTTGGCAGAGGATTTTGTAAACAACAAATTTTCAATACTTGCTTATTACGAATATAACACATTAACAAAAATATCGATTTCAATCTATAATGGCGAAAAATACATACTGCTTTCCGGAGGAAGTGTAAGTAAAAAAATAACTATTGAGATTTACAATACAGATAGTAGGTACTGCAGTCCACACAATTTATAAATAAAATAATAAGTAAATAGGTTATATACTAACAAAATGTATATTAAATAACGTTTATCAGTATTATATATATTTTTTGGAGAGAAACTAAATTTACGACTATTATTTTCATCATAACCGGGAAATCCCTTTAGAATAGTCCTGTGATCTCTTTAATTTTTTCTAAGAATATAGATTTTGATGATCAAATTGTAGCTTCTACTTTTAAACAATGTTTACAGATTACCGTTAATGGCAAAGATGCTGATTTTCCACTTATAAATGACAATTTAAAAACATTTAGAGATGTTTATTCATTTGGAATTGACGTTGCTGTTGGTGTCAGTATTAAATGCACTTTTGATTTAAATATTGTTCAAGTGTTCATTAATGGATACTATTATGGTCAAGTGCATGGCTTACTAGGATCAATGAATCAAGAACCTCAGTTTGATTTAAGACTACCTAATGGAGAAGTAAACCTAACCTATGAAAAAAATAAAAAATAAACAAAGAACAAACGCTGAATCTATATAATTTTAAACTTTGTTTTCGTATTAGTTATCCTATGACATGGCATCATTTTTGTTGGCGTACAGACAAACAGGGAACACCGAACCGACTAATATTGATTTAATACAAACCGATGTACCACTCTGTTCCAGCTTGTTCTCTGGAAAATCTTCTCTGAAGTAAACATATAAAGAATGAATTAATTAATCCATAGTTAATGACTTTCTTGCCGATAACATAAATGTAATTAATGATTACACACTTACAATTTTTTTTTGTGTGTGTGTTTAGACCATTTTTCCCAGCTATAGCTCCAGCAGCGTATAGATCGATTTGTAATCAAATCGTTTCTACAGCTACATCTGAACAAGACAGTTTGAATAAGGCTTGTTTAGTGGCTAAAGCTTTCGTGAGCATGGCCAGACAAAACTATATGTCAAGTTGTAATATTCCGGATATGTGCAGTAAGTACCTTCACCTAATTAAACTGTGATTCTTGTCAGTAATGTTTCATATTTGTACTTTAAAAATGTATTTTTAAACTATTGAGGCTATCGTATAGTTTTTAGTGTTTTTACCTTAGATTAGGTACGTATATAGCAATAGGTTACCTTTTCATTTTTCTTAGTATTAAATACAGACATATTTCAATAAGATAATTTAAATTAATTTATGAGTGTACGTGCTACGATACTGTAATAAATATCTCCCCCGTGTCTGGCACCTTTTATTTATGAATATCAGACACTCGTAGTGCTGATCTCTAATTCACCTAAGTTTTCATAATACTATTGTATACCGGGCAAAGATACAAAATACTGTGTATAATTTATGTGGGCATTTCGAAAATTGTAATCAGCATAATGCTCTGTCCTCTGTGATTTTGATAATCTATTATAGAAATAATAGCTTTTTATAAAAATATATATAATATGCGTTTTAAATAATTGATGTTTATTTTTTCTATAATATAGTCACGACTTCGGTACATGAACGAACGATAGATGCGAACACGAATGTTCAGATATCTGATCCAAACGATGTAGCAGATGTCATGATTTTGTTCGAAGAAGTCGTAGAAATTGAACAAACATTTTCGGAAATATTGAATCCTTTCATAAAAAAACTTAAGAGCAATTTTAACAGCAAAGGAATAAAGTAAATATGATTATATCAAATAAGATGAGTACATGTTATGGCGTTATGTGCTTACAGTGCTTACACGCTGCATCGTACCATCGTGTGGTTCGAGTTGAGATATTATATAATATCCAACATATAAGTAACGAGTTAAACTAAAGTATTAAGTATACGACGCGGCGCGTCACATTTTAAGTTAGTAATAGTGTGATAGAGTTTTTACTAGTTTACCACAATAATACCAAGTGCTTGGGAACTGCTCCAACTATACTGGTAAAGTGGTAAAATAGTTGTTTGACAGGTTACGACTTACGATTGATCTAGACAACAGAGAAGTAGAATGAGTTAAATAAATTGAGTTGGAACAATTATAGGTATTTCATGGTTTTTGTAAAAAAAATTTATAATATACGCCGCATGTTAATAAAATTATCATGATCACATTTGTCTACACCACTGTGGCACTATCCATACTGTCTATTTCCGAGATATTTTTAACATATATATATTTTCTGTGTTAAAAATACACTATAATAATATGTGTAGCTACTCTTCTACAACTTTTAACAAATTATTAAGTTTTAAGTTTATAAGTTCATAACTAATAAGTAATAAGTATTAATCAAAATCAAGCGAATAAACTACCTAATGTAAATCATTTTAAAACAATTTAAACATTTTAATTTTTATAATTTACTATTTTTGTACTGGGTTTTAGTGACGTCAAAATTATTCTTATTGGATACTCTGGAAAAAGTACAGATTCTGAAGTGCATATGTATACAGCTAACGACGACGATGACTATACAAAATTATTGAGCAATATACCGGAATGGACAGAATCTCAGACCAACACCGAACCAGAGACGAGTAGACTGCAATCTCAGCTGATGCATTCATTTAGAAAAGTTATGGGTAAGATGTGTACATATTATCTTATTGTTGGACTTCATTTAAAAATGTAATTTTTTTCAACTTGTTTTTGGCAAAGCGTAACTAATATCCACGAGGTGGATAATAGTTTAAATATGCAACCCGCAATTAAATTATATAGTACCTATACCAATATTCACTTATGTAATTTCACCATCTCTAATTCTCATATCGAATAACCAACTCTGTATAAGTCTGAATTTTTAGTCGAGCATTAATTAATTTAAACAATTACAATTTTGAGTATATCTATGATATACCTATAGATTTAGATTACACAATTCGTTAAAGTGATGTAAATGTACAATAGACTTTATTAGACCGACACAAATGTGCTTATTATTTCATTTCCAGGTAAAAATTCAAAAGACAAAGCATACAAACTTTCGGCTGATTACCCATTCAGAGCGAATGCTGTTAAAGTCGTCTTGTCCATTGCACAATCTCTATACAGCACCCAAGAATCCGTTTTAGGCGTAAGTACTCAAGTCTCAAGCAAAACAATATGATAATTGACTAAAAATGTACAACCTATCGCTGCAGGTATCTCAGTACACGATAAACTACGTAACCTCATGGTATATGAAACAAGGTATCACGTTTTACTTGATCGCCCCCATAAATCTGAGTGTGGCTTCGGAAGATGGAATTTTCGGTGAGTCCCTACCTAGGTACTATATTATAGGCGGAAATCCATTGACATTTCAGCCTTAAGGGGTTCTAACATAGTTTTAACGACAATGTGAGAGGAGGGGGCTTCAATTCCGTACACAATTAAAACCTTATTTGTTTTTTTGGAGGGGCTAATGGGATATGTAGGGGCTTAGCCTTCACCTCGATTTCCGCCTATGATACCTATATTTTGTATTTAAATATTAACGCAATTATGATATTATATGTGTCTATGTATTTATACGATACACATTTTCATGTATAAAATATGTATCCGCACGTACAAAGGTCTTATAAATTTTGCTTTAATAATTTGTTGTTTTTCCAGGAGCGAGTGGTGCGAACAAGATTTATACGAGAACGTCGCCGAACGGTAAATACAGCGATGACATGTATACTTACGACAAATCATTAGAGACGAATTTGGTGTTAATGGTGAGTAAAATAAAATTCGAGTAAGTATGATACTGACGGCGTAGAGTAGCCTTTTCAGGAATCCCCGCTGGACGGGTAGGTGAAAGTACTAAAAAATGATAATAATAAACTATAAGGCCGCAAATGTAATGCATTAAAAAATGGTGAGCATTCAAAATCGACTAACGACTTAAAAAGTATCGATTATCTTTAAACACAATATTGTTTTTTTTGCTTTTAACCATTATTGTGCCTAATAAGTAGCCTGCAGGCTGCAGGTACCTACCTATATAGTATATAATTGTACGTTACACGCTATTAAATATGGCGAAATCTATGTCCATAATATATGATATTGGTTTTTCCGCCAATTTCATCCGCCCTGTATTCCGTGAAAGCCACCGAACGAGACGGAGACGACGTAAATTTCCATACAAATATCGAATCAAAACGATTATTTGTTTGTGTTTTACAGACCAGCGGGACCATGTACGATTCTCGGTATTTCGCCGACACCTCGAGTGCACAATTAGAGACTTTCTTGCGTTCGTTGTGCAGGACCATTGTAGGCATGTCCGTCAGTGATACAGTGATCCAGAGAAGTTGTTCCAGTTCGTTGTACAACGGAGTGATGCCGTACGCGAAGTGCGTGGTCGTCACTAGCTGATGGCCGACGAAAACATAATTTGTAGAGTGTGACACATATCATCACACTCGTAGATAATAATAATAATATGTTGCACCTGAAAAACAGTTATACATAGGTAAAGACATTTTTTTCGCATCATGGTTTAAGTTTTATGATTTTTCGTAATGGTTTTACCGCTTTTAACATAGCTATACCTGGGCACTGTCTAGGTATAGGTACGTTTATGACGAATACCGATTACCGGATGTTACCTACCGGTTGTCTACAAGGACCATTCATATTGTGTGCGTTAATTATTTTTATTTTCATTTACAGATATGCAGTAATGTGTGCTTGGGCCAAATGGAATATCTCAACCAACAATTATTCATTATTTTTTAGATCAAAAATATGTATCACCACAAAAAATGTCTTAACTTATTATTATTATTAATAAATTAGTATAATATTACTATCATAGTAGTTATTTTGTCGTATTTATTTATAGTACCTAGTGACTAGTACCTGTCTATGAAAAAAATACAAAAAATGTAAACGCCTTTGAAAAAGGTTCACTGTAAATTAGAAATTAAAGATTCATGAACATCGCGATTTAAGATAGAAAATTAGATAGTATAGATGGTAAGATCAAAGAATATAACAATAAGATATAACTATATAAGATAATATCTATTAAATCGTGATGAACAATCACAATATTACTGTTGTCGAAATACTTTGAAAATTGGTTAATTTAATTATTAAAAAAAGTTTGATTAATTTTGGTTGTAATTCAAAGAGACGCGACATGAATTTTTCACCAAATATTTATTTATTGAATATTGATATTATTTAGAAATAATACAGTTTTATGGATTACAAAATATTTTATATTTTAATTATCGTCAGGAATTTGTATGCGTTGCAAGATAACCATCAGATATGAGTGAGGGCATTCAACAACTTTAAATCACTTCAGTTCGATTGCAAACAGACGTCGCGAGTTGGACAATACGTACTTAACCACTGGAAAATATATCATTTTTGGTGGCTTATATTTCGATTGTTATTTTCTTTACAAATTTTCACAAGTATGAAAATGGGACTGAGACATAAAGAAGAAAAAATAAGCGTCCGAAACATAGGTGTGCCTAGACTTCATCGGCAGCGGCAGTCTAGCTAATGGACCGGTACTAATCATACTACCCTAATTAAACAAAAAAATCCCCAGCAAACCGGTGCTGTATTTTTTGTAAGTCCCTTTCCCCCCTAAAAAAGTCTGTATTATCAATTTACAATTAATAATCTACAGTATTTTCAGTATTTTTGCAATTTTATTTAACTACAGAAATGTTATTTATCTATATAACCCTAGATTACAGCATTTAGCTACAAATCAAAAAATAATAGGTAGGTAGGTACAATAATAATATCAAATACCTAGTGGATGCGAACATCATCCGTCATAAGTCTTTACATAGTTTAGGTTTTCCCGAAGTTGAGAAATCAATTCGAAAATATGTACATGTTATTAACAAAATAAAGATACTATACCTAATTTTGTCAAACATACTATTTTTATAAGCAAATAGTAATTATAACAATACATAAAAGAAATATTTTTTAATTAAAGTTATAGGAGACTCATCTGATTTAAAACTCGGTTGACCGACGCCTTACAAAAATTGCTGGAGCAGCCCAGGTGGCAACGGGCAGGTACCCTAGGCTTTCTCGAAGTGGATGATAGCGCCTTTTTGCGAGAGTTGGTAACCTCCAAAGGGGGCGGTATGAGACATAAAGAAATTGTAATTATTCATTAGTGTAATAGTGCGCCATCCCATCTATTGGATGTGACATAAAAATTTACAAATGCCATAGCTTTTTTGTTATGTTTCATTGTACTAAATAAAACACTACTTTAAAAAGTTTTCAAAAAGGGCTATGGGAGGATGTGACCCACACATTCTCCCTTGTCTCACCTCCCCCCGAGTCTACAGATCGTAAGTTAAAAAAATTTGGGGGACTTCAGAAAATTATTGATTCTCGAAGTGGGCGGTGGATGAAATAAGCTTGAGAACCTGTAGTCAAGACCGGCTCAAGGGGTAGGCGCCATTGGCCCACGCCTAGGGCCAGTGGCGAATAGGCTTGTATTTTTTTATCGGTAAGTAATTTGAATAAGGGCCCCCAAAAAATTAGATAGAGCAACATATTATCTTGATATAACAATACAATATAAAACTAGATATATAATAAGTAATATAGGTACTCTTAGTACAGATTTTTTTTTTATAGTTAGTAGGTACATTAATTTTTTTTAAAAGACTTACTGTTTAAAGCAACTTTATCAATTACACTATCTGTACTAATAGAAGTCAAAATATCTTTTTCTACACTCATCATGAGTATAAAACATTCTAAACGATCTTGAGTAATTGAGTTTCTCAAGAAATTTTTAATATATTTTAACTTGGAAAAACTCCGTTCACAACCCACTTGTGTGGATGAAAATGATAAAAGTAGTTTATAACATGAATAAAGAACCGGATAAGTTTTAGCTAGTGTATAAATTATAGTTAACTAAAACTGTCTAAAACACTAAAACAACAAACGACACAACACGTTACAGGTTTGCTAATATTATCTGCTAGATGAGTGAATGTTTCTTCTGAAAATTTGGTACTTAACTAATAAAAAAAATGTGGTTAATATTCTTCATGAGCCCTTATTCCGTTGAAATATATAAAATCGTATTCATAATTGTATAATGTAAAATAAGAAACAACACTGTGTAAACAAAATATTAATTTTTTTATATTGAACAATGTTCACGATACCTGTGTTTAAATAACATATAGGTAAGTAAAAAAATGCTTTTATCTATTAAAATTTTTTAGTTAGTTGTATGCCGAAAAAATGAAGAAATGCAATACAAAGCATAAATTGCAAAAAAAAAACAGTAAACAATATATAAATTAAACAAAAAAAGGGCATCAGAAAAGACGAGGTGACGTGGGGGGGGGGGGG